>NW_022631032.1:16147464-16647526 GCF_010015895.1 Lontra canadensis
CCTCACACCAGTCAGAATGGCTAAAATTAACAAGTCAGGAAATGACAGATGCTGGCGAGGATGAGGAGAAAGGGGAACCCTCCTACACTGTTGGTGGGAATGCAAGCTGGTGCAACCACTCTGGAAAACAGCATGGAGGTTCCTCAAAATGTTGAAAATAGAACTACCCTATGACCCATCAATTGCACTACTGGGTATTTATCCTAAAGATACAAACGTAGTGATCCGAAGGGGCACGTGCACCCGAATGTTTATAGCAGCAATGTCTACAATAGCCAAACTATGGAGGCTCCTGGGTGGCTCAGTCGGTTGAGCGACTGTCTTAGGCTCAGGTCATGGTCCTGGAGTCCCGGGATCGAGTCCCGCATCATGCTCCCTGCTAGCGAGAGGTCTGCTTCTTCCTTTGACCCTCTCCCCTCTCATGCTTTCTCTCAAGTAAATAAATAAAATCTTAAAAAAAAAATAGCCAAACTATGGAAAGAACCTAGATGTCCATCAACAGATGAATGGATAAAGAAGATGTGGTATATATACACAATGGAATACTATGCAGCCATCAGAAGAAATGAAATCTTGCCATTTGCGACGATGTGGATGGAACTAGAGGGTATCATGCTTAGCGAAATAAGTCAATCGGAGAAAGACAACTATCATATGATCTCCCTGATATGAGGGAGAGGAGATGCAACATGGGGGGTTAAAGGGGTAGGAGATGAGTAAATGAAACAAGATGGGATTGGGAGGGAGACAAACCATAAGTGACTCTTAATCTCACAAAACAAACTGAGGGTTGATGGGGGGAGGGGGGTTTGGAGAGAGGGGTTGGGGTTATGGACATTGGGGAGGGTATGTGCTATGGTGAGTGCTGTGAAATGTGTAAACCTGGCGATTCACAGATCTTACCCCTGGGGATAAAAATATATTGTATGTTTTAAAAAAATAAAACTAATAAAAAAAATTAAAAATAAAAAAAATTAAAAGAATGTTACCAAGACTGGGACTTAGATATGGGGACCAACACTGATGCCAAGTGTAGTATCTCACCAGAGGCTCCCATAACCCAAGAGAGGGGAGTAGAGGGCATAGGTAGCTGCAGCCCTCACAGGGTCATCTGAATTAACCATTGCTCTTTCTCTCCTTTAAAATACCAAAATCAATGGACCCCTCTTTTCCTCACAGATCCCTTTCTGCTCTTTCTTCTAGGTTAGCAGCCTAACCCCAAAGATTAAGCTTCCACTTGGTAAGGAAATAGATCATGCTGTTACTAAAAAAGTTTCCTTTCATCCTCCCATGCAGATCCACAAGATGCATTCTTTCTTGGACTACATCATGGGTGGCTGTCAAATCCAGTTTACAGTAAGTTGCTTCCATATTTGTTCATATTCAGAGACCATGGTGTGGGGAATGGCACTGGGATGGGGACATGAGGAGACACACATTTATTAAACCCTGGGTCAGATTTGTTCAGATCTCATTGCTGGAATACTGTATGGTATCATGTTTTTGTTTTTGCTGTTGTTGTTGATGTTGTTGTTTTTAAGGATTTTTTATTTACTTATTTGAGAGAGAGAGATAGCAACAGAGGTCAAGAGTGAGTAGGGAGGAGAGGGAGAAGTAGACTCCCCACTGAGCAGGGAGCCCAACACGGGGCTCCATCACAGGACCCTGGGGTCATGACCTGAGCCAAAAGCAGATGCTTAACTGACTGAGCCACCCAGGCACCCCTGGTATCATGTTTTTAAAGTGACATCATACTTCTGTTTTCTCCAGTGAGTATGGTTGTCAGGAAGTCATATCAGGAAATTCATGCCACTTATCCTCAAGTGGTTTGGGAATTCCTTATGCTTCCCATTCTTCCAGTAACTCCTTGAGGCATGGGACAGTAGGCATATTGCCAGATCCCATAATCTGATGAGCTGGATGACAAGGAAGTATACCATGCTGGTAAGTCCCACTGAGCCAAGGCAGATGCAGCCCAAACACAAGCACCAACGCTTGATGGTCAGTGCCAAGAGAAAGCCATCCAAATGGTTTGTCAGACAAGAAAGAGGTACATTCTAAAATATTGGAGAACTAGTCTTTCAGAGTTGAGAAATGGAGTATCTAGACTCACTGGGTGGATTTGGGATCATTTCCTACATACAACTTGTGAGAACCTGGGATTTATATACTCCAAGTATGTATTTGGGTGGGTAGGCTGGGTTTTTTTTAAGATGCGTGGTAGACCAAGCTTATGAGTACATCTGCCCTAGAATAACTTACTTAATATTTGAAACCCTCCTAGGTTTGGGCTGATGTGACCTCCAGAAAGAACATCCCCAGATGGCCAAAAATAGTTCTGCTAAAACCTATGGGAAAGCCACATGGCAAACAAGAGAAACACAATCTGAACAGCTTTTGATCCTCATCTTATAGACATGTAATCATGAATTTCAGCCCTGTTTATCTCCCTCAACTGGCTCAGTCATATGAAGAAAGCAAGGCAGATGGTTTAATTTTTTTGTCCAGGTTTAAACCCAAGAGGGTAGACAGGACCACTGTATTTCTGGGAATTGGATGGTGGTATTCAAAGGACTAAAAGGGGGAGTTCCAAGAGGATGAGTTTAGGGGTTGTTTGATAGGCTAACCTCTCCTTAACTAGAAGTGTGTCCTCTACTCTAATCTCAGATGGGTCTGCATTTGTCCCCCCTAGACTTTGAGCATTGTTCATCTACCCCTCAATGGTTATGAGTTAGTTATAGAATTTGGTCATTTCTTTGAAGTCTAAGGCTCTCTGAAGATGCCCCTACCCAGTCCTCCCATGTGCACTGCATGCGGGTGCACACAGAGAGTAGCAGACATGTTCATCGTGAGCACCACACCTAACACTAGCTGTCCTATGGGCTCCCTGTCATGTTGGATATACAAAAATGGGAATAGAGAAGCCAGCAATGTCATATAGGAGAGCTACCGGAAATAGTGTCTCACAATCTTAGGCAAAGGAGCCATTCAGGAAACTATTTATAGGTTTTCAAGGGAAAGCTCTATTGATTTGGATCTGCTTTAGAGTTTATAGATTCCATGCTCTTAAACAATGCCTTATTCAACCTTCAGAGACTTACTCTGCCCTTGGAGTTATGCCACAAAGAACCAGCCCCCATGAATACCAGAAATTTCACCCCACAGCATCCCCAGCTCCACGTCCATGGGCCTGACTGACAGAGAAGGATGGCCCTTCCCTCCTTCGTCACTCCTGCTGATCCTCCCCAGCTGGGAGGCACCACCTTAATGGATTTCACCAGCACCTCCCCAGCACCAGCCCCTCCTCCCTTACCTTATTGACTTAGTGCCCCTCAGACTTTTTGAATAGTCTTTTTATTAAGCTCTCCTGGATCTTTCCTTTGAGGGGACCATTTGTTTCCTGTCAAGACTCTGACCAGTACACTTTACAAGCAGGAGCTCAAAGAAAGCTTCTATACTTTCACAGATACCTGGTGCTTCTGACTGAGCCTTACGAATGTCAGAAATTGAACATCTTTCCCTTCAGGTGCCAGGCTGAGGTATATTAGGGACTTTTATTGAATTATAATGGATCGAACCCTCAACCTTAAAGGAGAGATAAGCTTTAGGAAAAAATAAGAAATGAGACGAATAAATAGGATACTAGGTTTTTCCTTTAAAATCATGCCTACAGGGTTGCCTTGGTGGCTCAGTCAGTTAAGTGTCCAACACCTGATTCTGACTCAGGTCATGATCTCAAAGTTGTGAGATTGAGCCCCACATCAGGCTCTGTGCTAGGAATGGAGCCTGCTTAAAATTCTCTCTCTCCCTCTCACTCTGACCCTCCCACCTCCACCTCTCTAAAGAAAAAAAAGACATCCCTATGAACTTAAATGTTTATGCATTCATATATTCTAATGATAAATATCGAAACCATATTTGGGTCAGTATACATAAATAGGGTATATTCAGAGGAGTGTTGGAGAAGCGGTTTGGATTAAGAATTTGAAGGCTTGGGGCACCCGGGTGGCTCAGTGGGTTGAAGGCTCTGCCTTCAGCTCAGGTCATGATCTCAGGGTCCTGGGATCGAGCCCCGCATAGGGCTCTCTGCTCAGCGGGGAGCCTGCTTCCCTTCCTCTCTCTCTCTGCCTGCCTCTCTGCCTACTTGTGATCTCTGTCAAATAAATAAAATCTTAAAAAAAAAAAAAAAGGAAGTTGAAGGCTTTTAATTTTGAAGTAATGTGGTGGTTAAAGGAATGGTCAGAAGAATCTTGAGCAGGACATTAAAGCAATTGGGCACATGCTTTAGGGAACTAAACTGGGAGTGTTTGGTGGAAGGCATCAAAGGTGGTGAGGGGAGTCCAGAAGGGGAAGCAAGAAGAGATTAATAGTCCTGGTGACAAGTAAGAAGAGGCTAAGCTAGCAGGGCAGCAGTAGGAACACTGTGGCAAGAGAGTCCAATAAGCGTTGGCCCATGATCCAATGAGGAGATGGAAGACCAGGGAGAAAGAGGAGTCCAGAGGACTCAGGTCTTTTGTGCCTGATTGACAAAGCATGGCGATCCTATTCAGGGCAACATGGAAATCCAAAGGAGCTGCCAATGAGATGATGATTTGCTTTTGGACCTGACTGATGTATCTCCAGGCCTCCCAGTAGAAACGGCACTCATAAATACGGTCCTAGGTTTCAGGAGAGAGGTAGAAGCTGCACGCAAATGGGTCTGGGTGGGATGTCCAGAGAGAAGAATACAGAGAGGAAAGATGTCTCCGGATATTGTAGAAGATCTCCATTGGGCAGCAGGGGGAAGAGGGGCAACCAGTAGGAGAAGAAGTGCCAAGGAAAAGGTCCAGGACAAGGCAGTACCTCAAATGACCAGGAAGAAAATGTTATGAGATCAAGGGCAATAATCCCATATGCGAGAAAGAAGTCAGAAGATGAAGAATAAAACACTGGGTCATGTGATAAAGAGGCACATATTATCTTATATAAGAGCAATTTCAGCAACGACAGGGAGAGCCAGGAGTTAGGGTGTAGACAGAAGTAAGGAAGTGAACACAGCAGGTGTAACTATTCATTCAAGAAAGGCTGGCAGGGAAGAGGGGACGAGAGGGGAAAAGGAGGAGAGCAACTTGAAGATTAAAAGAGGGGAGGTTTCAGGCTAGAATCTGACCATCAACAGAGGAGAAGCCCCAGTGGAGGGAAAGAGATTAAGATGCTAAAAAGAGCCTTAGTCAATGATTCTTTTTTGGTCCATGGCCCCACTTGAGAACCTGATACACAATCTATATCCTCTCACTGGAAAATGCACATACCTGATTCTGCATGCAATTTTGGGAGGTCAAGGGCACCCCTGAGGACATTCCATCTCCTCATTTGAATCCTCAAATCATAAGAACTTGAGGGCAATTGTCATGTGGCAGTCTAGGAAGAGGTGGGAGGAGGTGGGCAGATGAGAAACAGACTAGAGAGGGGGAGATGGAGTTCACTGTGTTTGGCACATGGCACAGCAGCCAAAAATAAAATAGATACTAGAGTTTCACACACAAAACAAAATTATAGACAGCATAAAAGAGACAGACACCATAAGGTATTTGGGAAAAAAATGGTAGAAGAGTTCACTGTTTCCTTTGAAAGTTACTGCTTTTCCAGATATTTAAAAATGTACTTTGTAAAGCAGATTTTCAGAGACAAGCTGTAAGCAACCTAAATGTCCAACAATAAGATAATGGCTATGTAAATTACAGTACCTCATTTAGGTGGATTATGGTAAAGTCATTTTAAATGATAATTACAATGATTGATGATAATGGGACACGTTTATGACATAATGTTAAGGGAAATAAAAAGAATGTAAAGCAGAGCTACCCTATGATAACAACCAGGTAAAACGTTTATGTCTTAAGACATGAGAGAGAGGAGGAGAGAGAGGAGAGAGAAAATCTAGAAAGGAAAAAGAAAACATGACCTGTTAGGCTAGTGAAATCCTTAAGGAATGAGAATTGACCTCAGGGGCAGCCTTGACCTCCCAAAATTGTGTGCAGAATTAAGTGTGTGCATTTTCTGGTAAGAGGATATAAATCTTGTGTCACATTCTCAAGTGGTCCCAGTGACCCCCAACAAGTGGGTTGGTTTTTTTTGTTTGTTTGTTTTTTCATATTTTCAGATGGCCATTTTTAGTATTGGTAATTTTCTACCATTAAGGATGGTATTTCCTTTATCTCTGATTTTACAGTCTAACATTTTGGTACTCTAATATGAATGTGGGTCCTCCCAGATTAACCTTCCAGCCTAAATAAAAGGATCACCTAAGACAAATTCTCTCAGGAAATCTTCCCGAACCTAACATGTTCCGGGCATCCTATAACCACATTTTGTCTCAGTTGAAGTTTTAAATCTTTACAGTATATCCCAGACTGAACACTGGTGGACTGTGGTGGAGGTGTAGACCTCCAAGAAATGAGAAGGAGCCCTGGGTTGAAGAGGGGAATGCTTTGCAGTTTGTAGGAAATTAACCAGGCAATCCTCGGGGTATCTCCCATCTAGTCTAGTTCCTATTTCTTTGCCCCCCAGTGGAGTTTTGAAGAAATAGAAAAGCACAAGAGTTTAACCTGTCCTTTAAGAAATAGTCCAGACTGAACAGTATCTCCACCTACAAGGTTTATTGTATGGGTCCAAGCTGTATTTAAATATAAACAAACAACAAACAAAGAAAACAGCTGCCCCAGCAGATGATATGAGAAAGGTTGACTGCAGGTTGATTACAGAGAGATTAGGCCACTAACCAGAGGTTGATTCCCAGCAGCTTGCCTTAGAAAATACGGGGGAGGTTTCAAATGACTTGTGTGTCGCAGACAGACAAGGGGATCTGAGGAGTGGTCTCCTTTCACAGAAGAAGCTTAACATATCCAAAGATAGATGCTTATCCTTGGCTTCCTGCCTCTTTCCAGAAGCGGCTCTGCACCCAGGGCTTGGTGGCAGTGGAGGGAGCATTTCCCATTCTGACTCTATAAGGTTTTGCAAAGCTGTTCCAGGGCTCTGCTTAATGATGAGCAAGGCCTCCTGGGCAGAAGGGGAGAGCCATGGGCAGCGCCTGTTCCCAGGCCGCCTGCTGAGAAGATTGGAGCGCACACCAGAACCACAGGCTTTCGTAAATGCTTCCTATCCGACAATGAAAATGTGGCTGCCCTGGGAGCCCACCAGCATTCAGGAAGCCAGGCGTCAGTGGCCACCTCCACAAGCTGGCACTTTTCAGTCATTTTCTTGCTTTTATTTCTCAACTTAATCCCGTCTTTCACTGCCTCCCTGTTGCTTTTTAAAATAAACCTAACCTTTCGCTCTGTTCTCTTTCCACTAATGCTAGCTTAAAGAGCACAGAGAATTCTTGGTAGAAGGCCACCTCCTGAAGATAGATTCTTTATCTCCAGCTTCATCAGGGAGATTTAAGAAACCATCACTTGCCAGGAAAAAGCTCTCTCAGCTGTCCATGGTTGTCTAGTCAATGATAAAACAGAGTGGAAACCTCCCCCCTTAGTCCCCAGAGGCCTACCTGCAGAAAGAAAATAAAACTTCCCTCAGGCCTTTCGTATGTATACACATCACTACCAAGAGCAGGTGGCCCAACGACAACCTTCTAACGCTGATCTTTAGATGCTGCTACTATCTTCAAGATGCCATCTCTTCCATTTCCAAAGAAATGTGGCCACTCCTTTTCCCTAACTGCCATCCATCAGTCACCAAATCCTCTTCATTTTCTATCCTAAACCTCTCTGGTCACAATCCCCTTCTCACTGTCACTTCCGCCACAAGCTATTTTGTTAAGCATAAGGAAATTATTCCAAGCCTGAGGATGAAGAGTTGTTAGAAAATGAAATGACCAACAAGGCTGGAATGAGGAGGAAGCAAGAGAGGCACCTGGGGTCCAAGGTTTAAAAGGAGGACTTCACTCTCAAGATCATGCAAGTGTAGGGTCAGCTGGGAATGAAAGCCTTCTTGAATGTATGCCCTCGTCACCCCCTTGCCTTCCCCTAGTCCCAACCTCCTGTGATATGTGCTCTACTTTAAAATCTACTGTTTCCAGAATCTGCGTGTGTTCATCCAGACGTTATATACTCTTCTCACCGTAACACAACATATTCATTCAGGTGAGACACCTGGGCTTGGATGCTGCCACTTGGTGCCTGCGTACTTGGAGGCTCTTGCCCATGACTAGGGAGGAGAAGAGGAACATTTAGGTCTCTTGAGTTGTTGTTTTTCTTTATGGAGGTTTTTCCCTTCTGGCCTTTCTCCTACCTGGTTTCATTCTCCGGTTTTACACCAAGACGCCAGCATGCTTTTGTTACCATGGAATACCCTTGATACTCAGGTAATCAGCACATGGGACAATTTTAAACTGCAGCATCAAGAAGCACAGGCAGAGGATTGTGACGATCTGTGATAAAGAGCGGTTGTGAGCCATAGGTGCTGGTTATTAATAACAACATCTCGACACCTGCCAGTGATTTGCATTTTAGATAAATTGGAACAGAATCAAGGTTATCTCCATAACAACTTTCTCACATTCTCTAGAATTCTCTAGAGTCCTACAATGTTTTCTTCAGTAGGAAAGAGTTGGCTTTCCACCTAGCCTTCCTAGCACTGTTTTTACCTTCTAAAGGCCATGTACATGTGTGGGAGGCACCAGCACCCCTTAAGTGTGTCTCATCAGAACCCAAAGGCTCAGCATGGTGGCTCTGCGTGCTTGAGATCCATAAACCAGGAGGACTCTAGATGTGTGGTTTCTTCAGACACCGTCTCTCAAGCACCTCCCAAGTTTCCCTCTTAGAGAAGTTTTCCAGAAATAATCTGCATATATTTGGACCTCTGTGTGCTTGAGGCCCCATCTTGTTCTTATTCACAAAATACTTGGAGGCCCCCAACACATGAACTTTTCATCATAGTCCTTGATTCAAAGGACCTTCACCTATTGTCTTCCTCTTTTTTTTCCAGTGGGTTGACTTTTACCTTCTGGTTGGAATCTATCTCAGAAGATGCTGGATTTTGCTGGTCCTCTTAAATCACCCCCAGCCATCCTCAATAACACATTCTCCTTATTGCACAGACAGACAGACAGACACACACACACACACACTCTTTACTGGCTCTTTTCCTACCTTTTACAACTGGTCTGATTTTACAGCTGTTCATTCAAGGCCATTCATCTCTCCTAAATTACTCTAGTTGCTGCTAAGCTTGTCTCCTTACTTCCAGGCTAAATCCCCTCCATTCTTTATAGTAATAAACATAGCTAAATACCATCTTGGCATGCTAGCCACAGCCATATATGTTCCCTTGGGTGTATAATGGCATAATGGAGGAACAGTCTTCAGAGCTATAGACAGGTTTTAACCCAGCTCTACCCCCAGAAAACTTCATCACCTTTGGGCTGGGAATCAGGAGGATCTTCATCGAGAAAAAGGAATAGCAATCTCTGCTTCCCAGAGTGTTTTCATGAAAATGAAATAACACAAAACCTGGAAAGCAGATAGTACTGTGTCTGCCACAGAGTAGGGTTTTAACAAAGGTTGCTCTTCTCTCCGTCCCTTTGTTATCTGAGCAAGGGCATCTCAGGGTTGGGGAAGTACTGTGTGATTTTTCTCCACCCGACCTTTCCTTTTGAAACACTGTTAGTACTAGCATTTTATCAGCTGGTACTCCCTTTGTTGAAAACATCAGGGTGTTCTGAAAATAGATTTTTAATCCAGCTTAAGTTTCTTTTCAACACAGTCCTGGGGAGGGGTGAGGAAGAAAAGGGACGCAAAACCGGTAATGAAGAAATAACCTCACACGAAAGAAAAAAGAAAGGTTGTAAGTGAATTGTTAGCCTATCACTTTTTCTCTTCTAGTCACTTGGATTCTTTTGTAGCATTACAATATAAGGTATGGGGGCTATTTTCACCTATCATCCTTGCTCTTACGGGGTCATCTTTCAGGAGCAGAAATGAAACACATAATGCCTTTTGTCTGTCCTTCCAGAAGTGACATTCCCCCCTAAGTAAATCCAATGGGACATTCCAATTATGTGTCATAATGGAATTTTGTCAAATAATATACAAGTAACATTTCCCACTCACAAGATCATAAGAGAAAATAAAGCCTTTCTGTCATTAGTAAGCTTGTGAGTGGATCCTGGCAGGCCCTGAAGAAAAAGAGATGTAACACGAACATTTCTTGCTTTTCATACAACTCCTTTTGTTTTAATTGTTTTAATCACCCCCATCTTTTCCCTACCACTCCCCATACTCCCCACTCTCAAGCTGAAGCTTTTTTTTTTTTTTTTGAGAGGTGTTTGCTGGGTTAACTTTTATTTAATTGGTAATGATGTTGGAAATCAGAACAAATGATCCTTCCCATTTTAGCACTCTCCAGGCTTGAGCCTTTAGTGGTTGTTTGCTGTTGTTAAGAGTGTTAAGTGAGTCAATTCTTAATTAGATAATGATGGTAGGGGTCAGAAAAAATTTAAGAAGTTCAAGGATAGTATCTACTTGGTGGCAAGACAGAGGTTTTTCTTCTTTACTTCCCAGTCATGGTGCCAGAGCATCCAGGCTTCTTCTCTGTTACAGGCAGGACTTCTCTCACATGACGGAAAACCAAAAGCTAATGCCTCACTCGAAGCTGCTTCTTGCAGAAAATTTATTATAACCACATCAACACGTCTATGCAATTCACCACACACGGAAATAGGAGTATGGCTTTTGAGATAGACCACACCAGTAACACAGAATTTAGTTTTAAGGTAATTTACCTCTGCCTCTGAGATGGAATTGTCCTGCCTCGACAGCAGAGAAGTCTCTTCTTAGGGAACCGGGAACTGGGGACCAGATATTCTACCCACACTCATGCTGCAGGGTAATGGGGATCAGCAATGGCTGGGCTTTCTGACCGACATGTCCATCTCAAGTTCTGTTTTGGCACTGGGGGAGGGGACAATCAAAGACTACAGAAATGGTCTCAACCAAATTAATAGCTCCTCTCCCTTTCTTTCTTGGGAGGATGCTGCTTTTTCCATCTTGAGCCACGTCCTTTGTGTGGCTGATCACAATGCCTGTGAGATGCGTTCACTTTAATCTACCCATTCTCCTCTTTTCTCTTCCAGGTAGCTATAGATTTCACAGCCTCAAACGGGGACCCCAGGAACAGCTGTTCCCTGCACTATATCCACCCTTACCAACCCAACGAGTACCTGAAGGCCTTGGTGGCTGTGGGGGAGATCTGCCAAGACTATGACAGGTACAAGACTCCCAGTTGGCTCACGCCTTATCTCTCTGTGGGTTCTGATGGTCCCTCGCTGATCCTGGGCAGAAAAGTGGAAATCAGGTCCAACAGCTACCCATACTGAGGCTCACGAAGAAACGGGATAAAAGCTTGCCCAAACCTTTTATCCTCTCCACACCTAGAGAAACTGAGCTCATGCCATGCTCAACTTGGTCACACACACACACACACACACACACACCACAATTCTTTCTCAGCTTTCTTATTTGGCTTACAAAACCACTTTCTTTTTTGTGAAGTTTCAGAAGGTGTCTTGCTACTCAAAGCTTGGTCTGCGGACTACCAGTATAGCACCGCCCAGAAACTTAGAATATTCTCTCAAGCCCCACTCCAGACCTATTGAATTAGAATCGGCATGTTAACAAGATTCCCAGATGATTTGTGTGCACGGTGGACTTTGAGAAGCACCAGTTTATTGGGCCTTATTACGTATAACCCTCACATCCCGGCTTGTGTAGGAGGCACTATTTAGTAGGAGAGAACTGTGCAGGGAGGTTAAGCAATCTGTGCACTCACTCAGCCCGAGGCAGGATTTGAACACAGATCTAATTCATTCCACCACTGAAGCTCATAAACACGGTGTTTCGCTGATTTCAGAGCTACTGGTAACATTAGCAGAGGGTGTGTGTCTGCCCATGTGCATGTGTGTGTGCCCATGGGAGTGTTTGTGTGTGTTGATATGTGTGTATCTAGAAAACTTGATTTTTGGGATCAGATCGGTATTATGTTTATTTTCCCTCGCTGGTAAATATTGACCTTTCTCACCAAAAGAATTGTAATTCACATAAATTACATTAAACTGAATGCATTTTGCCTTTTCAGTATTTCCAGGTTGAGGTGAAGTTGTTCACATGTTCAAAAGGTTCTTTAAGGTAGAACCGATATAAATATAAATACAGGTAAATCTCAGTTGTGTCCTTAGTATGATTATAAAACAAGGCCAGTTAGTAATAAGAAGCAACAAACTAACCCTTTAAATCAGGAGAATAAGTGACTCTGTCCTCCAGTTTCAGATAGTATGACTTCTGTTCTTTCTAGTCTCATAATTAGTGGTAGTAATATTATAAACCTGTTGCCCCAGGCACATAGGGAATGAGACAATCTAGTGACCACAATGTGCAGAGAAACAGGACAGGGGAAGAGGAGGGTCTCGTCATTATTCTTCCTGCCGGTGATTTTCTGGATTTGACTTGGTCATTGCCAGTAACTCAACTGGGTTTGAGGGCAGTTGGGGACTGAACGAACAGGTCCAGTAAAATCAAACAGCTTGAAACACTCAAGCGCTTGCTGACATTTGCTCTCTTGTACATTTAGAACAGAAGGCAATAGCATTTTAAATTACCTTGTTGAAGTGATACTTCTTATACTTAACCTTGAGATATTAACTATGAAGATGACTTGAATTTCAGCTCTGATTTGTTTTGGCCCAAATACAGGGAGTATTCCTAGAGAGGGTATATATCATACGGAGAGTTCCACCAAGGAAAGAAAAAACTGACAAATTGCATCTCCATTGCTAGAAACTTCTCCAGCCATCCCCAAGACACCAAAGCAGTCATCTCTTGCACAGAAATGATTTAGTGTACTAGTGTATACATAAGAGGCCAGAAAGGAGGGAGTGGATAGCTACAGGATTCTTAATAACTTTTAAATCTTGAAATGCTCATAAAAGAAATGGAGTAGGTAAAGTGCTCCATACAATACAATAAATAGATGCTTAACAATAATGTTGACTCTCTTCGGGAAAGAAGGCAGTGTACTCATGCATTCCAAAGGGAAGGTTGGTGGGTTGACCAGGAACTAAGCTGCCAATGCCCAGAGCCTTGGCTGTGGTTCTGCAGCAGATTTATGGAATGATCTGGAACAAGGTGCTGAACTTCCTGTTTCCTAGTCACCTCACATGCAAGATGCAGATACTACGATCCCAGGGACCCGTATATCTTTTAGAGCTATTATCCGCTTAAAATATAAAAGCCAGGCAAAGGCAAAGCCCAGAGAGCATTTTGTATTCATGGGAAAATACAGATTCAGTATAAAACTAAGATGGGACACCTTAGGGGTTACATGAAGAATTATTGTAAATTATTCTTTTTAACATTTCAATAGGATAATATGGAAATCACTGGCCCAACTGTCCAGGAAAATCAGGCTTCTGCAGCTCAGTGGAGCTTGATGTGTACGTATACGTATATGTATAAAGAAGGCAGCTCAGCATTAAAAAGGGCAAATACCAAAGGAGGAAAAGCACTGAAAAGCCCAGGCGCTCTTTTGAAAGACTCCCTGGAAAAATGTGTAATGCAAGCTGCTGCCTTGAGAACTGACAAGGTTCTGCAGTTTCTCCTTTGCGTGGGTGGGTAGACAATAGACAGGCAGAGTCAGGAAATTTCAAGTTGAGGCTTTGGAATTAATTTATTCTCACATCAAAGTCACTGAGGTTGATGTTCAAAAGAAACACTTGAATAAAAACTGACAGAAGGCATCGTTCCCCCTCCTGCAGCAACAGAGAGGTTTTTAATCCTCATGAGCCTTAGAAATTGCTCCCAGCCTCTGACAACCAGGGGTTTTTCTTCCTGCCTTGTACAGTCATTGCTGAGGGGTCAGTACGAGGTGATCCATGAAGTAGAACAGCTTGTGGGATGCATAAAGCCCTTCTCAGGGTGGCCTGGAAGGGGAAGCTTTTCCACAAATATCTGGTCCTAAGCCCAGAAGACAGTCCTGCCTGCCTGCTCTGTCTCTCCGTGTCTGTGCCTGGGAAAGAGAGAACACTGCCCATACTTTCCCCTTGAACTCCCCAAGCATGCACACATATCTGCTCTCACACACACACACACACAAGCACATATATTCCATTTGCGTTGTAGCATTTGCCCATCTCCTATGAATATACCGGTCAGGCTGCTCAAGATCAAGGTGACATCCATGCCTTGGGCCCAGCAGAGATATAGGTCTCTGACCCCCTGCCGTGGCCTCCAACAAAAGGCTGGTCTATCTGCTGTCAAGAGAGTATAGACACTGAATATGTTGCTTGCAAGCATAGACTGCCATGTCATGGATGTGGCCACCCCAGAAGGAGACAGACGTTTCAGCAGCTGAGGCAGGAGTCTTCCTGCATGGTGTGTTAGGAGGCGAAGTTAGGGCTGATGCCCCATCTGACGGGTATTGGGTTTAGAATCAGAAGATAGCCCCCACTTCCACTCCACCAACACCCGTCAGGGGTTCTCAGCCTTGGCTGCACACTGGAATCATTTGGCTTGTCTTAAAATATGGCGATGCCTGGGCCCCACCCAGAGCCTGCTTTAATTAGTCTGTTGTACATCCTGAGGAGTCAGGATTTTTCATGGGCATTTTTCTAATGGGCATCCCAAGTTGAGCTCCAGAGTTAATCGGTTGGATGGGTCAGATGTGATGGCTAAGGAGCTATGCAGCACCTGTTGGCCGCTGGGCACCTCACGTGGTACCATAAAGACAGAGATAAATTAATAGAGCATGATTTCTCCCAGCCACTTCACAGTTTCAGAGAGAAAAAGGCATGTAAATAAATCACAGCCCAGCACAGTCAGGCCAGCTTTGCCCTGTGTAAGGATGGGGACTGCATCAAGAGAGGAGTAAGTTTCCCAGGTTAGTTTCCAAGGCATTCAAGGAGGACCTTCTGTGAATGGCAAATTCTGGGATGTTCAGAATGGTAATTCTGATCCTTTGGAATGCTGATTCCATCCTTTGTTGTTATTAGAACATGGATGGACTTTTCTTTATTATTCTCAATCTTTAGACCAGACCAGCCTCCTACAAAGGGCAGAGTCAACAGGAGTGATGGAAAGAGCACGGGGTCCTACGGAAAGGTAGACCTGGGTTCAGACCCTGGCTCT
Source organism: Lontra canadensis (assembly GCF_010015895.1). Classification (NCBI taxonomy): domain Eukaryota; kingdom Metazoa; phylum Chordata; class Mammalia; order Carnivora; family Mustelidae; genus Lontra; species Lontra canadensis. Next base: position 16,162,620 of record NW_022631032.1, read on the forward strand.
ACTGCCTCTATTCTGAGGTTTCTTTCCATTCCATGAGCCTTGGTGTCCTTGATTTCAAATGGAAGATTTGTCAAACTTCCCTTGCGCAGTTGTAAGGATTAGCTAGAAAGTGGCTAGCTAGCACGTGTTCTGCCTGTGATACTCAGTAAATGATAGAGGCTATTATCATCAATACTCTTAATTATCTTAAAAATAAACTGAACACAATAGGAAAAAGGGATTACAGTGTCAGAACTAAAGGACATTTTGGACCAATGACCTTTAATTTTTGGTTTTGAGCATATACCCCTAAAAAGAATTTTTTTTTTTAAGATTTTATGTATTTGACAGACAGAGATCACAAGTAGGCAGAGAGGCAGGCAGAGAGCCCAATGCGGGGCTCAATCCCAGGACCTTGAGATCATGACCTGAGCCAAAGGCAGAGGCTTAACCCACTGAGCCACCCAGGCGCCACCCCAAAAAGAATTTTATAAAAGTGTGTAATCTCACATATTTTTACATTGAAATCTAATGTTTTCCATCATGAGTTTAAACAATGACAAAGACCAAAAATCCTGGTGTATTGTAAATAGGAACATTTAAAAATAAAACTCTTACATAACTCTTGTGAATGCATTTAGTAGGATCTAAATGCCATAGCTCTGTGATACTCACCATCATCCATTTAAAAAATGTATGAACAAGCTCTTTAACTGGAGTTGAGAATTTTAATTATTTCTTTTTTTTCATGAAACTATATTTCCGGTCCCCTCCCCCAAAGAATTTCATCCTAATGTATCTTTAAGATTTGGGTTCAAAATCCTTTTATTGAATTTCTACAATAAAAATATGAATATAAATTTTAAAATTTCTAATGCCTAAAATTTTCTCTGTTGTAAAGATTCAAAATATTTTTTAAAATCTTATGTTGGAGGCTTTATTACAATTATTATTAGTGCATAATTGATCAAAAGAACATAAATATATTGGAAATATCAATGTCTAATTATTGCCTATAAAAAAAATTAAGAACTTTTAATGAAACAAATAGTGGGATTCTTTCCCAAGTAGTTTACATATCTATAGATGAATGCTACCTAGTACTAAATTAGAACAGTCTAAGATCAATTCTAATCCAACTTTTCGTTTTTATCAATATAAATACTAAGAAAACTTGTTCTTATAAATAAGCACATGGTAATGAAAAGAGTTTGATGAGCAGTATTACTCATTTATTTCCATTCTAAGTTATATATCAAAAAAATCACATAATGGTTTATCACCAAAATGTATTTTTAATGATCTACCAGCTGATATCAGCACTTTCTACAATTTTTTAAAGCAAAAATTGACAACTACCTGACTTGCAAAAGGATTTGTTTCCTAGTTCCATTATTTTCTACGGCAGAGTTTCTATACTCTGGAACAATGCACCATGGTGGTTAAGATTCAGAATGGGTAAGGAGAAGGGTAATTGTGAAAGGGAAGGTGGGAATGGAGAGCTGGTCTTTCTATTATAGGTGTTCCCAGAAGATCAATTTCAACAGAGAATAGCTATGAAAGTAGAGAAACTGAATACTGATTTCCTTAAAAAAAAAAAAAAAAAAGCCATGCTCTCCTGTCCCCAGAAGGGCTTTGCATTTATTTCCATGTACCCCAGTGCTAAAACCATTGTCTTAAAGAACAGTCTTAATTAAATGTCTAGGTGTTCTGAAATGCCATTTTGCTCTGAGTCAGCCTCTGTTTCCTTATGGATGAAGTAAGTTGTCTTTATTTTTATTGCCCTCTTTCTTCATCTCAAAGTCTTCCTGAACAGGAGGATAAAAATGGTGTTTGAAAATGAATTTTCCATCTGGAGATCATCGGAACAAGGTCATTCCCTAACAAGTTCAGGATAGCATGTTCATTTACCGTTGAAGACGATAGGCTCTTTTCTTGTATTTTTTACTATGTTATTCCAATAGTGAGAATAAAAGATTGCCTTTAGCAGTGTGGTAACATTGAATTTTCCAAGTGGGCAAGTTCCACCCATCCTTTTCCCAGTAGCTGCTGAGTGGCCCCTTTCTCGGGGCTGAGTGGATTCAATCTCAAGTTCTTTGATGTGCTGGTATTCCCGATGCTTCCTTGTGTGCTCAACCTGCCTTCTCTTGCCTCTTGCGTAAGACTTCTCTCTGCCTAGTTTTATTTTTAATCAGGAAGTGTGGATGTTTAAATCTACTGTGCTTAGGCTCCAAACTTTTTCTTCAGTATGTTTGTTAGTTAGAGACCTTGTGGTGGCTAACTTCAGAGAATTGATGCCCTCCTGGGTCATTAATTATTCCTCTTGTAGGGTGAGGCATTTTCCCTACCTCCTTGCTCTTGAAATTCAATTACATAACAGTGCATCATGCTCAGCAAACTTGAAATCCCCAAGCGTGGCTTAGAAGGTATAAAAAGAATATCATTAAGGCTGGAACATTGGTTTAGTGATTAGCAATGGATAGAATATTAGATCTCACCCTTCCTAGACTCATCAAAGAAAAAAATAAAAGGTGTGGAGCCCCCTAGGTTCCTGTTTGGACTTCTGAGCCGTCTCCAGGTTGGAAGAACCAGGACCATTCTCCACCCTGGAAAATATTTTTCCAGACTTGCCCCCAAAGTACCTCTGAACTCTCCCTCACAGATTCCTCTTCATACCTGCTCGCCCTTGTTCTGGTTAAGGAGGAATTACTGAGGCGATGTATTTCAGTATTTCCAAGGACCTGAAGTATCTTTTTTTCTCAGAGCTGTGACTAATCCTTTATAAGATGCTGTGTTTTTCTATTTACCACTATTAATACCTTTTCTACTAAATGCTAGATGCAATGCAGCACAAAGCCTGTTCCTGCACAATAGTGAGGAAAATGGAGAGCTGGTGGTTTTCTGGGGAATTTGACTAATTCCAAAGAATGCTGGCTTCCTTGTATCTCCCAACCCCTACTCCAAATTTGCTTGACTTTGCCGTATTTTAGTGAAGTGTTATCAAAGTCATCATTGGCTACTAATGACCTCTACATCTGTCAGATGGTGATGGGTAAAAATCTGGCTTTGGTACTTTGACTACTCTGTCAGCCTTGGGGGATAGGGTCCCCTTTGGTTGACAGAGCCATTCGGAGACAGCGAGCCCTAATCTGAATTTCCTTTCCTCCTTTACTAACTCTGCAAAGAGCTGAGAAATGTAGGAATTGTTCCAAGAACAAATCTCAGTTGTATTTTTAATGGGAGAGAATGTAAAAGGTAGATGGCATGAAAAGGATATGCCTTTGCCAAGAACAATATTCCAGAGCCCCATTGCAACAAAGGTTTGCCTAAAGAGAGTCTTACTTGTCTGGTCAGGGGGCCCTGTTACTGGATGTTTCGGAAGGAAATCACATGTAATGCTATATACAATCATTAAATTATAATGGGACAACAGGAAAGGCATGGGTTTTAGAATCACACGGTCCTCCCTGGTAAACACCTTTGGCCATCTTCTTAGCCTTTCTGAGACTCAGTTTATCTGTAAGCAGGACTAGTAAAGAGGTGGAACTTCAAGGGTTGCGTGAGAGTTAAATAAAATGTACATTGCCTAGCATCATGCCTGGCACATTGTATGTACCAATTAATTTTATTTCTTTGCCCCATCATCTCACCTATAGTACAGTAAAGTTGGAGTTAATATAACATATGTGAATGAATAAATTAAGAGAGAAATTTCAGTATGCATAAGAGAAACCAAGCCATGATTCAGTTCATGGGTTATCTAGTTGTTAAATATTTATTGTGCACATACTCTATGGCAAGTATGCTGAAGAGAGGGGCAAGGGGCAGTTTGGGACAGAGAGGCAGTGGGGATGTAAAGTTATTAATGCAAAAAAAAAAAAAGCAGCATCCCTTTGCATTCAGGAGATAAGAAAAGATATGTAAACAGTTTATATTGTTTGTATGAGTTAAAGTAATGGACACAATGAGTCCTGTAGATGGTACCAAGCCCTGACAGTTAGCCAGCCTTCCAAGCTTCCCATTGACTTTTAATATCTCTTTGGATTTAGACTTGTCTGGATTTGAACCCTGGCTCTAACTAGCAGCCTGATCTTGGATAAGTCGCTTTACCTCTCAAGGCATTTTGCCACCTGGGAAATGGGAACAAAGATTTTAAAAATAACATATATGAAAAACCATAATAATTAACCACTGAAGTTACCTAATTCATGACCACTTTTCAAAGACAGAAAATGGGTAGGGGAGGTGAGGCAATCCTGGGCCATTTTATTCCTTAGTATCAAATCTAGCAAAAAGTTATGGGAAGAAATTGCAGACTAATGACTATAGAACTTTGGGGTTTCCTTCTTGATTTTAATTACCCTTACTACTGCTATCCCATTACCACAGATAATCAAGAAGCATGAGTCAGCATTTGGCATAGTAACATGTCCTTGTGAGGTAATGCAGGTTCATGTTTTTCTTCCTGATTAGATGAACAAATGAAGCAACTTCTTCTTTTTTTTCCAGTGACAAAATGTTCCCAGCCTTTGGGTTTGGTGCCAGGATACCGCCAGAGTACACGGTAAGTGAGTAGAGATCCTTTGCTATAGCCTAAGGATGACTTGGGATTCCTTCATAGGCGTTCACTCTTTTGGCCCTTGATAAAATTATGTAACTAGAGCCCAAAAACTCAGAAATGGTCTTCAGAACCAGTGGGATTAGCTCACTGGTACCTATCTTTTGATGAAACTCAATCTCCTGTATTCCAGATGGGTCTTCTCAGAGGTCCGAATGAAAGGTTCCATTGTTGAGCTTCTTTAATAGATATGGTCAGAGACTGAGAAAATACTCAGGAAGCTGATCTCCACTGGCTCAGAACCTATCTATTCAGGTCTGCCCCAGAGAAAGGTCCTACTGACAATGCCAACAGTGAAAGGTCATGACAAGGATGTCTACAGACTCCCTCATTCCAAGTCCCTGAGCTGGCCTATGTGGGGGAGAGAAACAGTGAAGTCCTGAAGGAGAACCGTTTTGGCTTCAAGTACTGGGAAGCTGGAAGGTTCTGTGAAAACACTGGTGTCCTAGTTGGTACTGATTTCTCATGAACAAGGAAGGCAAAGATTGTGAAGAAAGATTTGCACTGCAGGGGAGCTGAAACATTGTGCTCTGGTATACCAGATGCTCCTGTGGGACACTCTCCACAGAGAATTCTGCTCCCACAGGTAGAAGGGCCTTGGAGAGAAAGCAATGTCCCTACCCCAGCCTCACCAATTCCTTTGAGGTACATGCTAAGTGGAAGCAATACTGCTCAGTCATCAGTTTCTGTTTTACTGATTGAGTTGCTGAGCAGGAGAAAAATGCTGATGTTTGCTCCCACACCAGACCTCTCAGACCAATGGGCTTCCCCTCCTGTGTCCTTTTTGAAAAAAGGGAATCCAAATCCCTGTTACTGCTGGGGTGAACAGTGGATGGACTGGCGTGTCTCTCTGACCTGTCCTCTTCCTTGTTGGCCTCAAAACCCACACTGTCTTCCCTCCCGGGCATGGTTACAGAATTCTAGAAGCATTTGTTGGAAATTGAGCACATGCAGAGGAAGAACATAGAACAGGAGCTGCTGACTGGTGACCTGTAGACATTATTCAGGCCACAAATGTATTATATCTGACACAACTTTTTTTAAAGAATTATGCAATTTCATTTACAATGTTAGATTTCTTGCTTCTCCAGAAAAACTGGAAGACCTGGCAACACTAAGATTCAAAGAATATACATATAAGAATTAGCCAAAACTGAGGAGATGCAGTCACCTTTAGATGGGGTATCAAATCCAGAATCTGGACAAATGGGTGCCAGCTTTCTTCCCAGAGCTGCTGAGCTTTGAGAATAACCAGTCAGAAACCACCAGTCTATGGGGAACCTGGGTGTTTCAGTTGGTTAAGCATCTACTTCTTGATTTCAGCTCAGGTCATGATCTCAGGGTCATGAGATCAAGCCCTGTATTGGGCTCTGCACTCAGCCCTGTATTGGGCTGCTTGAGAGTCTCTCCCTCTCCCTCTGCCCACCCCTCCCCTGTCTCTCTCTCTCTCAAATAAATAAATAAATCTTAAAAAAAAAAAAAGCATAAAAGCAACCACCAGTCCAACTACCTAGAGATGCTAGAACATTCTTCACCACATTCCCACCAGGTAGTTTTCTGGTCTCAGCCTGGCCCAGCAGGGCTAAGGTCAGAGGTGTGCAGTGTACTTGTTTCAACCCCTCCTTTTCTCATCTATGACATCTACCTGGCCCCCCTCCTGGTGTAACTCATCCTTTTTGATATTTTCTGAAATCCTCATGCTCACCTGATCCCTTGACTCCATGCTACCTGCCAGCTAACTTATTCTTCCTTCTGTCTTAACAGACATCCCTCCCATATCTTCATTGCTGTTCTCAAAAAGTCATGCAATTGCCCCTTTTCCCACTCCTAATTCCCCCTACGCCATGACAGGCACTGATGGTCTCATCCTGTCAGGTGCCCCCAGAGAGTTTGTCACAATTGCCTTCTGTAGGATGAAATCTCAGAGTTTGCCTTGAAACTGAGCCACAAGCACCTCTGTCTTAGTTTGCACTCTCTTGGGAAAAGACCTTGAGGCAAGGATTTGGAGGCAAGTTGTTTATTTGAGAAGTGGAGGAAACCTCAACAGAGAGTGGGGAAATGGGGGCAAGTCAACACAGGGTATGCTGACAAGTCAGTTACCTCTGTGGGCAGTTGGAAATTAATTCTGCTGGGGGCCCCAGAGAGATCATGCAGAGCATGCACAAACCCCAAGAGATAAGACAGCTGGGGTACTGATACATCATATCCTGTCATCCAGTGAGTGATTAAGGATAACTCCCCAGGGCTGTTGGTTTCCCAATACTTTCAGCTAGGCAGGCCTGAGAAAAACTCAAGGTAAATAAAGCAGGTAAGATGATTGGAAGTCAACTGACTTGCCTGGAAGTGCTCAGGGCAAGGAAATGTGGGGTAGGGCACCAATACTAAGAAAAGAGTGGTCTTGTAATGCAATGACCTATCTTCTAGCCCCAAAAAGAGTTAGTGCTTGGAAATAGCCTTTGAAATGGAAGAAGTCTCTGTATAATTCCAAATGATCCAATAAACATGTCCTCTTATCAGGTTTTAGAAACCAAAAAGTAAACAATATCTTTTTTGACCTTATGCATAGCTCCTGCCAGATAGAGGAAATTGTGTTGGAAGAGGAAAAACTGTATTTATTACTTTTCCAAGAGTAGAGTTTATTTTAACCTTTGTATATGTGAAAATCCTTCTGCCCTATATTTCTTCATATCATGTTAGAATGATTCTTAAATGTCAACAGCTTAGCTGGCACCTTTATAACCATCAGCATGTTGGGCAGGCAGGTTGCGTTACTGAGCTCTCATTGTTTTTATCACTGCGTCTAAATAGAGCTCCGCCAGATCTAAGCCTCCAGGCTGTGGCCAGTTCTATCTGGAAGCTATTTGGAGTTACATTTTTCTTCGATTTCTTTTTTATTTGCCTTATTCTTCTCTCCTGCCGGCATTTATCTGATTCTAGAAAGTCTTCCTGTCACCTCAACTCCACAGGGAGCTTGGAATTCACCCTCCATCTCAGATTGATTGTGTAAAGGCTTAAAATGGTTCCTGCTGCTTAACACATAATGAATGTAATGGGCATTTGCTTGCAAACTCTAAACCCCAGTGCCTCCTTACTGGATTAAAGTTATAATTCTCCTTTCTTCCTTTTTTAAATTTTAATTGGTGTCTAGGTCTCTCACGACTTCGCAATCAACTTTAATGAAGACAACCCGGAATGTGCAGGTAAATCACACATGAAAGCAAGCTGAGGGCCCACAGCCCTTCTGTGGGTACCTTTCCCATTTTAATCTCTTTGCTCTGATGCAGGCTTCCTGGATCCAGAGAAACCATGCTACTCCAAAGACAATGGAGAGCCATAATAACAGAGCAGAAAAATAGCTATAAGAGGCAGAATGCAGAAGAGGTCTTGAGCTTACAGCAAGAATATTGATAACAATTCTGGGTTTCTCTGACCAGAGAAACTTGGGGGAGAAAAATTACCCAATGGGCAGTGATAAGCTATGCCTCTTTCTGCTTTCTAAGTTTTCATTAGGTATTCATTTATCACAACTTCCTCTCTGTGAAGGAATAAGGAGGGAGGAAACATGGAAAGCATTTGACACTTTCAGTGTGCTGGCAAAGGATATGACATCAAACAAGTAGCTTCATGGTTTTGTGCCAGAAAGAGCCTTCTCAAAGGCTTTGGGCAGTATTGTATTATTTCCAGGTAGAAATTCCTCAACATTGTTTCCATTAAATAATGATGATGAAGCAATGTACACGTGACTTCTACGGGCGACCAGGGGTGGTACCTATTAGAGCAGACTCAAGAGGTGGTGTGAAAATGAGAGAAACATTAGAGCTGAATTGCTTGATGGCTGAGAACACAGCCTTTAGATAGATAGAGCCAGACAAGACCTGGACTTGAATCTTGAGATTTCAACTCCCTGGCTGTGTGACCTGAGGCAGATCATTTAACCTCTCTGAGCCTCAGCTTCTTCACCTATAAAAGGGGTATAACATCTATTTCTTTGGCTATGAGGATCTAACAAAATCATGTGTGTAAAGTGAGACATTAGGGAAAAGTTTGTGGAAATGGTTGCTTTTGACTTGCGCTTTTAAAGAGAATATCAGCGGGAGTGTAGGCAATGCCAGGGATGTGGTATTTTCTTTTTTGCCTTAAGGATATAAGTGTGATGTTGAGAAGGACTGTTGGGGAGCAACTGAATGCTTTATTTCTGTGTGTGTTTGATTATACTTATATTTGAGGGGACTACTGAACTACTGATCTTTGCTAATTTCACCTTAGGAATTCAAGGAGTTGTGGAGGCCTATCAGAGCTGCCTTCCTAAGCTCCAGCTTTACGGTCCTACCAACATCGCGCCCATCATTCAGAAGGTCGCCAAGTCAGCATCAGAGGAAACTAACACCAAGGAGGCATCGGTAAGGAGAGGGCTGTTCCTCCTGCTAACAGGCATTTACCTGGATTTTGGCCATAGCACCCACCCCACTCTGACAATAAATCCAAACATTCCTACTTATGTGAGTTTGGATAAATGCCTTACCCTTCCCTTATCTTCAGTCTCCTCATCTGAAAAATGGAGATAATCCTACCCAAGTCTGCTGGGTTATTGTGAGGCTTAGAGATGACACATCTCAAATGTCTGCAACATTATGGGGGTGTGGGGTGGTGGGAACTGTCCAAAATTAGCTTCCTTTCCAATGTATCCATACTACTGATGAAAGCAAAGCAAAACTGAAGTAAAAGAATGGGTGCATCTGTCCCCTTGTGGTCAAATGCAACAACACAATCCATAATGGCAAAGACTTGTTTCACATTCTGTTCACGGTTTTCTTAAGAAAAATTCAAACCAAGGCAACAAGGCCAAACAGAGTTTTTTTTTTTTTAACCTTAAAATTTTAGAATTAACTATTACCATAATAACTTTTCTACATATCTTTAATGATACCAATATGTTTCTTCTCTAGCTTTCTTAATTTTTTTTTCAGATTTAGTAGAATATTAGCAATGTCTGGAACTTTCTCTAATTTTTATCCTGGGTTCCAAGATACTGCATTTGCATGAAGAAGATTATATACTTCTCCCTCATCTGCTGACATGAACTCATCCAAGCTATTTGCACTGTAACCAGGTTCTCAGCCATCCTCATATTAGAATGGATGGAGGACCATGCTCATATCTGATGTCAATCTCTTATGTACTGGGGCACATCCCCTCTCAATTATCCAAGGACGTTGACCCAGCAGTTATGTTCCCCTTCTCTCCTTATCATCTGTTTCCCCTTTCTACTGAAGACTCATTCCCATTAGCAAATGGAAAAGGCTATAATATCTATTTGAATTAAACTCTCTCCCTTGATACTACTTTACCCTTTAGCTACTGACCCTTTACTCTCCTTCAAAACACAAGGAAAGTCTTCCTCACTGTCTCCATCCTCCCATACCAGTCAGAGTTTCCTCCCCAACATTTGTCTGAAAATTATACTTCTCAGAGTCAGTGGCACCTCCATCTAGCCAAACACACAGAGGCCATGGAACAAAATTGAATCCTCCCAGATGCATGATTTAGAAATAAGGGTTGGACAGGATCAGTATTTCAGTTTATTTTATTTTATTTTACTTTTTTTCATCACCAGAACTTCAAATTCAAACTCTTCAAACGATAACTTGACTCAGAAACCCAACATATAAAGTAGATTTTAAGAAAATAGATTTTTCTTGCTAAATCTGGATGGGGGATGGAGCTCCAACTTGGCTGTTCTCTTTTACCTCCTTTATCCCCAAGAGCATCCAAGGTATCCCCAGGGATCCCCAGAACCCAGTTTGAAAACCGATTGATCCCAGCCCTTCTGGAGTACTGGGACCCACAAGAATAAAAAGAGAACATGGCTGACATGGGTCTGGATCCTGGCCTGATATAAGCCAGCTTGAGTTTTTGATCATGACTCCCTCCGCCAAGGTCAGGTGGGTCTGCTCTGAAAGGACAGGTCAGGAATTGGTAGAGGAAGCATCTAATCCACACAGCCCCAGATAATTTACTCTAGAGGCCAGAAACACTGATGTTTTTCCCCCAAAGATATTCCCTGTTCTTTGAGTTGTGTGTGGTCCAGGGACCCTTGTTATTACTGATTGCTAAGGGTCCTAACCTTGAACCTCCTTGGTAGGTTGTGCAAGGAATCTACGGCTGTCAGATTTTCTTCTCAATTTTTGTGGAACTCGTTTACAAATTAAAAACAAAACAAAAATCCCCCCCTTATCTAAACAGGACCTCAAGTTCATTCAAAGACTATAATATTTCATCTGTGAGCATTTTCTAGCCTGACTTTAGAAGCAACTACTACTGCTCGCTTTATTGGAAATTTCCATCAAGATGTCGGTCCAGCAGTCTGCAGCATATTACCTTTAGCTAGATTGAACCTTGAAAAATCAGATTCTAGAATCCTGACAGTCTCTTCAGATCAGAGGTTTTGGACACTTCTTGCTCCATGAACACCATTAATAACTGGTGAAGCCCATGGACCCCTTCTCAGAAATGCTTTTAAATGCACAAAATAAAATATATGTTATAAGTAAACCATATATGTTGAAATGCATTCAGCAAAATATTTTTAAATGTGGCTAAGAAGCATGATACATATAACAATAAAATGTTTCTTTTGTTAACATTAAATTATGAGAACCGGTAACTAGTTTAACAATTCTGTAATTTCTAAGTAGTGTTGATATAAATGATAGAGGAAGATATTTGCAGTCACTATAACAGGAAAATACCCTGTGATTTCTATTGGTGACTAAGTCACAAGCGCAGTTAAAACCAATTTTATTTGTTGATTATAATTGAAAAGAATTATAAATTTTAGTTAGAGGTTAGCGAAACTAAAATGTAATTTACCCCAAGTTCACATACTGTCTGAAATCTTTTAGCAGTCCACCAGCCCAGGTCAAGAATCCCTGCTCTAGGGACTCCTGGCTGGCTCATTTGGTAGAGCAAGCACCTCTTGATCTCAGAGTTGTAAGTTCGAGCCCCCTGTTGGGTGTAGAGATTATTTAAAAATAAAATCTTTAAAAAATAAAATGAAATCCCTGCTCTAGATGAAAACCCAACAAACTGCATTCTGTAGTGTGTTTTTCAATGGCTTGTAGGCTGAGAACGGCTTTTACATTTTTAAATGGTTGGGGAAAAAATCCAAAGAAGAGTAATAATTTCATGCCACGTGGAAATCACATGATATTCAAACTTCAGTGTCCATCAATAAATTTTTATCAGAACACAGCCATGCTATTCATATTAAGTGATAAATACGGCTATTCTCACACTACACCAGCAAGGTTAGGTTGTTGGACAGAGATCACTATGGCCTGCAAAGCCAAAAATATTGATGGTTGTCCCTTTACAGAACATATTTTCCCAACACTGTCTCTAGGCCATTTCAACTCTAAAGTTTCTTGATGTGGTAGTGTGGCTATCAGGTGTTTTATTCCTGGAGGCATTGAGCAGGTAGGGGTGGTCCATCCCCTTAGACCACAAAGATCATATCAAATGGGAGTTGTGGGATGTGGAAAAAGGAGGGAGAAGACATAGAAGTGTGACTCACGCAAGGACTCCATCTGCTCATGGGTCAGAAGCGGTCTCCCTCCAGGTGAGGCATCCAAGCTATACCCTGGAAGAGTGACGTATGATTCTGGTGTATTCTACACTCTTTCCCTCTATCCTCAACCACCAAGTTGCCTCCTTTTGTCCCTTCTCTTCCCCTTCCTAGCTGTACCATCAGGTCATGCTACTGAAACCTTCCTCCAAACTCCCAAGCCACCTTTTTTGTGACTCTATATGACTCAAAGCATGGATATGGATGAAAATGTACAACTCAGATGAATTTGAAAATTGGTTGGTTAGCTAGAACTAGGGTTGGGCAGCTAGTGGACATGGAACAAAATTAGTCTTTACATTAAACTATATAGAAAGTATTTAGAACATATGGCTGTCTCATAATAGTGTGAATTTCTATTCCCTCCAGGTGTACTTTTGACATGTTATTTTGTTTCAAATATCTTTCCAACTTACAGAGAGAAGCGGGAGCCTTTAATACTAACAGCCTGTGTGTAACCTTTTTTTTTTTTTTTAAAGATTTTATTTATTTGTCAGAGAGAGAGAGAGAGAGAGCAAGCACAGGCAGACAGAATGACAGGCAGAGGCAGAGGGAGAAGCAGGCTCCCTGCCGAGCAAGGAGCCCGATTCAGGACTCGATCCCAGGACGCTGGGATCATGACCTGAGCCGAAGGCAGCTGCTTAACCACCTGAGCCACCCAGGCGTCCCTGTGTGTAACCTTTTAAGTATGATTCTCAAAACCAGGTGTTTTTAGAGTGTAGCTATTCTATCCAGCCTTTCCTCTTTGAAATATGGCAACTTGAAATGCCTTAAAAATCCCACATTTACTACAGATGTTGGGCATGTTGCAAAAATTACATTAGATTGGCATGAATTGGCATCCCGGTGCCCTGCTTCCCTCTGATCTCTCAGTAGATGCCATCATGATGTCACTTAACACTTAACATTGACAACAGTGATGATCTCTGATGCCTTCCTTCTCTAGACCCCAGAGCAAGTCCTGAGCCCTCCCTGTGCTGATGGACAGAGAATGTCTTCTCCAGTCTCACTCTCAGATGAGCCACCTGAGAGCCTGTCCAGGTGGAAAGAGACCAGGCAGGCTGCAGGCAGAGAGTTGGGATTTGGAGCAAGAAACCACAGGAGCTCAGCACCCACAAGCACACTCAAACTAGACCAGACCCTGGTGTGTGGCCTTCAGGGGAAGAGGCAAGAACCCACACCCCCTGCTAGCAAGGTTTTAGGCTAGTGCTGTCCACTAGAAATATAATGGAGTTGTATGTGCAATTGTAAATTCTCCAGTAGCCACATGTTTAAAAGTTAAAAGAATTAAGGGAATTAATTTTAATCATATATTTTATCTAACCCAATATAACCAAAGTATTCTCATCTTAATTTATCTTCCATCTAAAAAAATTATTAATAAAATATTTTGCATTCTTTCTTTTGTACTCAGTCTTCAAAGCCCATGTGTATTTTGTACTTAAGTCACCTTAGTTTGGATACTAAATTATCACTGCAAATACCTGATCTTTATTTAGGTTTTATGTATTAATAGTTGAGAAACTAGTCACATACCTGAGTTGTTCCAAATGTATTTGAAAGGTTTCCAATAAATGAATCAAGTCTCTGTTTTGAAGGTTAAATTTAAATTCATTAAAATGAAATAAAATTCAAATTTCAGTGCCTCTGTTACTCTGGCCACATCTCAAGGGCTCAGTAGGCACAAGGAGCTAGAGGCTATTGTACTGGGCAGTACAGCTGTGGCTCTGAAAATTCCCCCAGCTGAAGAGGGTGGGATAAATGATCTAGTCCCACTCCTCAGGAGATGAAGAGGCATAGACCCAGGGGAGGTAAGTTTTCCCAGGAGCTCAGACAGTAGAGGCTTTGAGGCCAGCCTGTCCTGACTCCCCCTGCTGTTCTGTCCACCACACTGTGCCATGTAACTGTCACTGAAGTGATTCTTAGAATTTACCCCATGATTACTCTGCCTGTGCTGAAGCTCCATTCATCATAGCTTTAAGTCTTTAGGACTGCCAACACAGGACTCATTAAAGACTATCAGCACTGTCACTGTGGTCAGGACGCATGGAAGCCACCCGGGTGCATAACTGGTGTTGTCCTTATCTCCCCCACCTCCCTGTCCCCATGCTCGCCTGGCCACCGGTCAATCCCAGCAATACTTCATCTTGCTGATCCTCACCGACGGTGTCATCACGGACATGGCCGACACCCGGGAGGCCATTGTCCACGCCTCCCACCTTCCCATGTCGGTCATCATTGTCGGCGTAGGCAACGCGGACTTCAGTGACATGCAGATGCTAGATGGGGACGACGGCATTCTGAGGTCACCCAAGGGAGAGCCTGTCCTTCGAGACATCGTCCAGTTCGTGCCCTTCAGGAACTTCAAACACGTACGCATATGTCTGGGGCTTCCCATGGGAGAGGAGATCAAAGCAAACTTGCTCCCACGGTTTCCTGCCAGTGTTTGGGGTGAAGCAATGTCAGCTATCTCTGCCCAGCCACGCTGTCTCACACCCAGGATATGTAGAGCTTCGCTATTTGGAGAAAGGCGTGTAACTCAAGTAATAGCTGAGGAGTCACGCTAAACGTGGCAGCCAGCATGTCACTGGCGCTTCCCCTCCTCCATGTCATTTAGGCTCTCTAGTGCACGCAGGGCTGCCATGTACTGTTGGCCAGGTTGCTTGCTGCCCAAGGGTGCCTGGTTGAAGTAGCAAAGAAAAGCTGAACTTCAGCGTGGCTTCTTTTTGTCAAGCCATGTACACTGAGAGAAGCCTGTGTTTGCCTTGGAAAAATATATTCTTGAAATGATAGTAACCTAAATCCTCTGCAAATATACCATAGGCAGCATCAAAGATTTATTTAACTCACTAATGAGGGAACCAGAAAGATGGCAAAGCTAGTTCAAGGGAGGATATAAAATAACAGATTATGGTGGGGGTGGGAGGAATACTGGAACAAGTGTCTTAAGGCAGCTTCAAAACTGGTTAATGACCAAAAGGGTTATAAAATCATCCTCGTCATCTTTAGATTACCTTCTCTACTGGGCAGAAATCTTATCAGTTTTCTGCAAGGTAACATTGAGCTTTACAGTCTTGGGTTCCCATCAGTAATGAAGAGTAACTCAAGCAGTGTCACAGTCCCCAGATGGCCCTGAAGCAGGCCCATGAGACAATGCTCTAGCATGGCACAATTTTTCAGCATTTCGGAATCTGGGATAATTGTCAACTCCGGAGAAGAAGAGGCACCTTTAAAATTGACACAGAACCCTGCACCCATAGGGCTACAATGGCCCAGGGTAACCCCTTCTCTGGTTCTCACAAGGGATCCCTCTGTGCCAGTAGAGGCCCTGAAGAACCTTCAGAGCCTCTGCCAGCTGTGTGGGAGTCACGTAGGTCCTCTCAGGCAGTCCTCTGTGTTCTTCTGTCCTGTGTCCTGTCATGGAAGCCACTCTGTCCACCGAGGCCTGGACCTCTGCTCTGCGTGGGGTGCCAGGGAGGCTGCTCCCAGGGCTGGTAACTGAACTGGGGCTGCCCCAGTGGGAGGGAATCTCCAGAACTCTCAGTGCCCTGAGAGACCCTGCAGTCTCCTGGGAAGGGACAAGTGTCCTTCCTTTGGAAACCCTTCTGTTATCTGGACCCTTAATGCAGTGAAGTCTGCATCCCTATGCCTCCAGGACCCCTGCCGCAAATGTCCTTCGCTTCCTCTCCAGCCCCTCTGAGCTCAGGCCTGGAGTCACTTATTTAGAGTCAGGGTGAGGAAGGGACAGGCTCTGTGACATCCACTCTGAGCTTCCCCTTCTGATATTTTCTGGAAAAGCCTTTCTCCTCAAGCCAAGAGCCCTCATTCAAAGGAATCCTTTTTGTTCTCCTAGCCATTTTATCAGATATGTCCAGCAATATCTGAATCCCAGTTTGGGCTCACACCAGCACACCAGCCATGCTGGGTAAGGCTAGTGGAAAGATGGCTGGATCATTGTTGATTATCGACAAGTCCCAGTGCTGGCATCAGAGCATTTAGCATATGCTTTTCATAAACTGTTGTTTGCCACCTTCTTGGGACATGCCTTAAAGCAAACTTTCAGATAAATAATGAGCCCAGCAGCCTCCAGTGAACCCTACATCTGTTGGCCTGCCAGGACCGCTTAGCGAGATCCCTGGACACGCCAGGGCTCCTGGAACAATAAGGCATTACTCCTAACGGTACTGCCACACAATTGCGATTCTCCTTCTAAGGAGGACTATGTGTCATGAGCATCATTAGAGGAGCCTGAAATCAATCCCTGGCTACAGTGTTGAATGCAAAGGGAGTTCAAGAACACCCAAGCCCCCAGCAAGCACAGGGGCAATAGCGTGGGTGAGGGGCTTAGCCGTGCTACCATAGCCCCCCTTCAATCTGCACAAGGGGACTGTTTCCAAATGAAACCACTTGCTAAATAAAAGAGGCTCACCAAGTCCTCAGGCTGTTTGCAAGTAGACAGCAAGGAAGGGTATCGGGGAGGGATGGGCTAAAATGGGTGAAATTTGCCACAGTTTGTGCTCATCAGTGAAGTGACTTACTTGCATAATGCCCAAAGTGGGGAAAGGGGGTAGTTCTTCCAGACTTTCACGTCCTTCCCCATTTCTTCCCAGCCAGGCAGGAGTAGCCACATCACCGACCACCACCCATAACTCCGCATGAGTGCAGAGGGGTCAAAGATCTCCCTCCCTAGGGGATTTGTGCACTTCCCCAAACCACCATCTTTCTGTTCCTGCGTGCCATGCATGTTCCTGCCTCTCCCCCACAGCCTCCTCCTGTTCCTCAAACACTCCTGGAGCGCCTGCCGTGGGTGCGCCTGGGACCACAGTGAGATTATAAAGACATGGGTCCGGGCCTCAAGGAACACACCGGAGAATGACATGGTTGGGATGTAGATGTCCCCAGAAAACTCCTATGCTAAAGCAACCTGTGGGGGGTTGAAAGGGGACCCAGTGTTGCCACAGGACTTGAGAGCAGAGAGGAGCAGCGGTGAGGAAAGCCTTGAGGCTTGCGCTGGCCAGAGGAAGGACAGACCATTGGTGGGCAGGGAAATTAAATAAATTAAATTTTAAATTAAATAAATAATTTTTAAAATCTTAAAAAATAAAATTCAGTTTTTCAGGGCTCAATCTAGTGTCTAGTGACTACCACATTGGACAGGGCAGATGTCAAATATTTCCATCACTGGACCAAGTTTTGCTTGACAGCACTGTTTAGGGATATCACTGGCTTCATATAACAGTAAATCCGTCTTACAGTGGATTGCACAAGTTGTTCTTTTTTTTTTAAGATTTTATTTATTTTTTTGACACAGAGAGGGAGAGAGAGAGTGCACAAGCCAGGGCAGCAGCAGGCAGAGGGAGAAGTAGGCTCCCTGCTGAGCAGGGAGCCCGATGCAGGACTCAATCCCAGGACCCAGGGGTCATGACCTGAGCCAAAGGCAGACACTTAACCAACTGAGCCAAGCAGGTGGCCCCTGCACAGGTGGTTCTTAACCAGGGACAACTTTGGCAACATCTGGAGACATTTATGATGGTGACAGCTTTGGAGTGCTGTTTGCATGTAGTGGGTAGAGGCCAGGAGTGCTGGTAAACATCCTACGATGTTCAGGACAGTTCCCCACCCAAAAAATTATCTGGCCCAAAATGGCAATAGTGCCAAAATTGAGAAACCCTAGATTGTATAAAGACAAATATGTTGTTCTTACGTAACTAGAAGCTAGGGACTGGTAGCTGCCCACATCTTTTTTTCAGTGATTTGATAGTATCAGGGCGAGCACTTGGCGATCCCTTTGCTGTTTGCCCATGATGATAAAACAGTTGCCATAGCTCCAGGAATTACATTCTAGTTCAAAGTAAAAAAGGAAGAGGAAAGGCAAACAGAACCAACCATGGCTGTCGCCTCTAACCAAGAAAGAAAAGCTTTCCAAGAAGCATCCTTATGTCTCAAATGATGAAATTGGGTCATATTGGGTTGCCTGGCTGGCTCTGTCAGTAGAGTGAGTGACTCTTGATCTCAGAGTTGTGAGTTCAAGCCCGATGTTGAGTGTGGGCCTTCTTAAAATAAAAATTAAAAAAAAAAAAAAGAAAGAAAATGGGTCATATGGCCATCCCTAGGTGCAAAGAAGGCTGGGAAATGAAGTATTTGGCTTTCTAGCCTTTATAAGAGATGTGGTCAGAAAAGATGGTACTTTCATAGCGACCCCAGTGTACGTGTGGACCATGCTCTAACCCAAACTCTGAGCAGACATTTATAAACTAAAAGAGCATTCATGAATGCCGAGTGCCCAACATGCTAGGACATCTTCAAAATGTGAGGGGTCACTTTAGAAAAACTCCTCGCCATGTTTTCAGATTGTTTTTAAGATAAGTGTCTCTCTTTTGAGACTCCTAAAAGCTGGGCAGGATAAAACCAATCCCTATTCCTTTCTGTCATGTCTTTAAGAACACTGGGGCTTAGCCAAGTCGAATGGCTGAGTGGCAAGCCACATAAGGAAGGAAAGAGCAAGAAACCAGGTCATTGGGCATTTTGTCTAGCCCTTTCTTTCCTTTGCTGAGGAATCTCCAACACTCATTAACTGGTGCTTCTGCTTCAAGTTTTCAACTTCAATAATAGCTAATAATGAGGCCAGAGCCAGAAGTCAGATCCAGCTCTGCCTGACTCCAGAGTCCATGCAGAATATCAACCTCCACCTTCCTCTGCCCCAAATCATGCAGTGGGATCATAATGCTAATGGAATAAAGGCTCCATTAATTAGTGGTATTCAATACACTCTGTCACCTGGGCTCAAACTTATTGTCCAACTGAATACCCCCAAAATCCTGCATCCCCAGCACACACACATACACACTTTCTTTAGCCCCATCAGATGACTCACTGTACTTAGAATGATCAAATGTCATTCCCCTTCTCTACATTTTAAAACATGCCCAACTGAAACACCACCACCCCTTGGAAGTTTGGTGTGATTTCCTCTAAGATGACTTAATCTTCATTGTCTGCGCTCTGGTCCCAGGGTGTTTGTAACTCTAGAGCAGTGCTTCTCAAATTTCAGTATGCATAGGAATCACCCTAGGGCATCAAGTTAAAATGCAGATTATGATTCAATAACTCTGGGATGGGGCTAGCATTGTATATTTCTGTTGAGCTCCTGTGTGATGTGATGCTGCTGGTCTGTAGCATGTATTGTGTTCGGTCTCAGGGCGGTGTTCATTTTGACCACACCAGGCTCCCCTGTCATGTTTATAACTCGCTTAATGGCAAGAACCACAGACCCGTAAACTCTAGCACAGTGCCTGGAATTGAATGCAGATTGGAAACAAAACTCAAAGAGAATCCATTCCACCGTCCAACTTTCACCCATCTTCAGATGTGAATAGTTTTGTATTTTGAGACAAGCATGGGAAAATATAACTAGGAAATAAAAGGTTAATTTTCCAACAATCTAACAACTCTTGCTTGGAGTAGATGCTCAACAAATACCAACTGAATGAATGAATGAATGAGAGAGAGAGAGAGACTAGCTGCTCAGAGTAAAACTGCAGCCTTTAAGCTGATTCTGGATCAGATTCCTTGGGCCAGGTGCCAAAGTCACGGTGCTTTCTTCTTCCTTCCAGGCATCTCCAGCTGCCCTGGCAAAGAGCGTGTTGGCTGAAGTCCCAAATCAAGTTGTGGACTATTACAATGGCAAAGGGATTAAGCCAAAATGTTCATCGGAAATGTATGAGTCTTCCAGGACGCTAGCACCATGAACTACACATACTTTTACAGAGTTCTGAAATACTATTCCTGCTAATATTTAATACTTCTACTACTCCTGTATTTAAAAAGACACACACACACGTACACATTTAAAAAATAGCACGTTTCGGTGATTTTTAACTAACTGACAATTTTTTTTGCATGTGTAGCCCTGAGGCCTGGATCTGTTAAGCTCTTGTATTGTTAAAGACTTTTTACAAAGAAACACGAATAATTACAACTTACTCTTTACATTACAGCATGTCGCCTTGAAATAAAATGTTATCTGTATCTGTTTTTTATACAGGTTTGTTGAAATTTTGCTAAATTTCTTATTATCTTTACACTGTAAAGCATTTTGACACATTTATGGAAAGTCGATAGCCAAAACATAATTTGGTTTTATCTGCTATAGGATGAGAGACTTTTCAAAATGGCAGATGCATGGACTGTATTTTGCATGTTTAAAATAAAACACACACACACACACACACTGTTTTTGCAATTGTTATCTATAATCCCTCCCTGCTATGAATGGTCTCTTTATTGAAGAAGAGGTTTACTCACCTAGACATAGTCTTCTAGAAGTGGGTTCGGGGCACCGAGCCCAGCACCTCTCAGACTTTACTGTGCACCCAGATTACCTGAGGATCTTGTTACAAATCAGACTGTGGTGCAACAGGTGTGCATGGGTCCGAGATTCTGCATCTCTAACAAGGTCCCAGGTGATAACCATTGCAGTCCACACTTAAGAGTTCTGAGGTTCTAGACTCTACGGTGTTGTCCCAGAGACCATCTGACACAGGGAAGCACCTAGTCTGCTTGAGAAGGGCACTTTTCCCCTGCCAGTAGCACAAAGTCCCGCCTGTCTCTGAGGTGGGACTAGAAAGTAGTGAGACTGACTCCAGAAGCTGCATACCCCACATCAGTCTCACTGCTTTCTAGTCACAACTCTTCCTTAAACAGACTAGGGAGTGATCCTCCTCGCCAGCCTCTCCCCTCTCAAAGGGGACATCACACAATCCCAAAGGTAATGGTTCCGTTTTTATGTCAATCCAGAGGAATGACTTCAAAGAGTCTTTGGTGGGACCACAACCATGGAAACTCGTCCATGGCAAATGGCCGTGCGGTATGGCTCCCCAGAAACCCAGCCACCAAGTTGACCTTTAAGCTTAGTGTGGGGCATCTTGTTGCCTCTTTTTATCACTCCTGAGAGCAAAATCTATCAGCGGAAATGCCTCGGATCATTGTTTTGTGTGGATATGAACTGGCCAGTCTTGAACCAGAAGAAAGAATGTTTCACTTGTGTGTTGTTCTCGTGGAGAAAGGGACAAGTGTTTTGTAGGTACGAAAGGCACAAGAAGGAACTTACTTTTGGTCAGAGAGATAGGGAAGTAAATCACAAGGCAAAATAGATCTGTTTGTTGTTTGTTGCGGGAGGAAATATTAATAAGCAAATCAAATGCCTTGTATGATTTCCAGTGTTATAATTATAGATCTTAACCTTGCAAATACATGTCAGCCAAATGCACAACATTTGGGGAATGATGGTTAAAAAAAAAATGTACGACTGAAAAAAATTATAAATATTTAAACTGTATTGTTTTATGAATAAATTGGGTACTTACAGAATTTTTTCTGAGAGTGATAGTCTTGTTTCTCTTTTCAAAGCAATTCGCTAACAGTGGATTATTTCATGCCCTCAGATTAGGACTAGTTCTTTCACAGTCCCATAGAAACAAAAGGATATTGTTTTTAACAAGCAAGGGATTAAAATATGTAGACCCTATTGTACAGAATTATCTGATGGTGGTTTCCAACCCCAAACCAGGACACGAGCTTCCATGTTGATGGGCCTAGAACATAGTAAGCACTCAGTAGATATTTAGTGAATAAAGAGATGACTAATTGAGTGAGTGAATGAATGAACTTGTTAATGTGCCTCATGATTGATCTCAAATCTATTGTCGATTTAACAGGTGAATTAAGTGGCTAAGGCTGTCAATCAAAATGATACACTGTGTCATTCTCAGTTATCTGTTGGGATCTATTACATTCATGTCAGGATTCCTTGGACCTGTGAGATAGGGTGACAAGGACAGAGTCCAGTTTGCTTGGCCAGAATGTCAGGCAGCTTCCTTCCCTTTTCATAGCCAGACTGAAGCCCTTCTCAGAAGGACAATAGGAACAGCCGCTAACAATTATTGAAGGCTTACTGGTGCTAGGTAATGTTCCAAGTGGTTCCTGTATACCATCTCATTTAATTCTCCCACCAGCCCTATGAGGTAGATGGTGTTACCAGTCTCATTTTGCTGATGAGAAAACAGACCTACAGAGGCTAGGTAACTAACCCAAGGTCACACAGCTATCAAAAGACCGAGCCAGAATTTGAACACAGACACCCTGGCTCCTGAGCCCATTTCCTGATCCCAATTTCAGCTGCCCTCCAGGCACTATACCTATCTACTTGCCCTATTAAGCAGTACGTAATTGGGACATTCGAGAGAATGAGGCTTAAAACATGACCTTTGCCTCCATTTCAAAAATTTCTGTCTATCTGGTGATCTTAGCTTCTTGATGTGGGCTCTTGGCCTGTTGTGATGTAACTAACATCCCCCTTGGATCAGTGGAGGAGACCCGGGATTCAACCACGTCTTCCCAACTTCCTGCTACGAAGGAGACCATGTGGATCTGATGTTACAAACACAAATGCTCCCAGGAGCTGAGCGACCCATGTCAGCAACTGAGGAGGAACAAGTTTAAACAAGGGGCATCAAGAGTAGAGTGTGGTGAGGATGGAGAGAAACTGGAAAACATGTGTCCCAAAGAGGGTCCGGCTCTGGGTAGGGAGGGGCCGGGGGGGAGGGTTCCTGCACAACCATGGACCCAATGCAACCAGCCCATCAGTTTCCCAAGAGAATTGGAAAATGTGGTATTTCACATAAAACCTCACAATTTGTAAATATGGTAATTTCATTCAGGATTCAACAATTGTTTTAAATATTACAAGGGTCAAACTATAGGAGTCAAAGGAAAAATACCTCTGGGCTTAAATTGGCTTGGAGGGCAAATATGGAATCACTGAGTTATGCTTATGTGTGGTCTGCCCTCCACAGAGCCTCAGTAGATAACATACACTCCAAAATTCTTGGGGACCCCAAAGAGATTTTATTTCTGTGGTTTATAGCTATCGATATTTGCTATTTTCAAAATATTTATTAATTCATTTCCATAACAATAACAAACCCATTATACCCTAACATAAATACAATATTTTTATTTAAAAAGCTATATTTCAAAATAAAGTAAAAAAAAAATCAACAACTGTATTTCCGGGGCACCCAGGAAGCTCAGTCAGAAGAGCATGCAACTCTTGATCTCAGGGTTGTGAGTTCGACATCACATTGGGTGTAGAGATTACAAAAAAAATGAATGAATGAATAAATGAATAAACAAATTTTAACAACCAAAAATAGTGAGGCAAGCAACATTGTACATCTTGCTTAATAAAAGCCAGCTCCCCTTCTGCATTCACCCTGTTGTGAAATGATGTTTTGGTTGAGGCACAACAAAGAAAATTTAGTCTTGCATGGCTATGTAGTTAGTAAGGGGAAGAGTATTTTCAGGCTTCTCAGATAACCGTGCTAATTCTTTTCACTGCACCAAATCTCAACATGTTTCTTAAAGGTTAGTTGCAATGTGGAATATGAAATCATATCAATAAACCCTTCCTGGCATTTTTAATGTTTTTACCCATGCATGACTTCCTAACATTGTGCATTAGTCACTTGGGAAATATTGATCCACTCACTTATTTAGATGTTCTCAATGCTTACATAGTTTACAATACCAAAAAACTCACATGGTTTTGCTGTATTATATCTCTGCCTGTCTCATCAGACAGACTAAGTATTGAGAATCTGTCAAATTATAGTGGCAGATTTGGGTGTTCCAAAATTCTAATCTTTTGCTGGAAAGTTCAAATGTTTTCACTGGCAACAAATACTGTCAGTTGTTTTTGTTGAAGTGACAGATGCATTTCATTCAATTTCAAGAAAGGATCTCCCAAATGCCCACATCTGAGTAACTCTAGTTCATATCAGTCTTTTCTTTCCCCACAGAGAAAAATGGCGTTCCATGGGGGAAAAAAAAAAAAAAGAACCAGCAGGTTCAGGTCACAACACGAAGACACAGGTGCCTTTGTTTGAGGCAACCATCTTGGCTGGACTGCCATAGCTCTTCCATATGCACACTTTGCCTTTTGTCACCCCACATATGAAGAAGACATGGACTCAAGGGTCAAGACATAATAAAACTACTAATTTTTCTGCTCCATCAAGAACATCCTTAAATGAAACCATGCATTCTTTCCTGCAAATGTGTGACAATGACAAATAAAATGGCCGCTGGTCAAGTGTAGTACCATCTTCTTGATGGGAGGTAAGATTCCAGCAATTTTCCTGCCAATGGTTTTGCACCATTGGTGCAAATGTCAGCCCAGTGAAAACAACATATTACATGTTAGCATTATTATGAAAATCGTTTTGACCTTACAGACTCCCTGGAAGGGTCTCAGGGAAACACCTCCGGGAAACACACTTTGAGAACTGCTTGCTCTAGACCACTTGACAAAGCGTATATTTGTTTGTTATTCCTGCATTATGGATCACCATGAATTTAGTGACTTAAAACAACATATATAACAACATATATAACATATATTATCTCACAGTTTCTGTAGGTCACAAGTCCAGGAAGATAGCTAGGTCCTTTGCTAAGGCCTCATAAAGCTGAAATCAAGATGTCCGCAGAGTTGTATTCCTTACTGGATGCTCTGGGAGAGAATCTGTTTCCAGATGTACTCAGGAGGTTGGGTGCCATTGTAGAACTGAGATCCCATTTCCTTACTGGCTGTCAGTTGGGGGAGGGGGAGTGGCTTTGACCCCTAGAAGCTTTCCACATCCCTCCCATGCTTTCCATATGGCCCCTCCAGCACCAGTGGGCCAAGCAACTTTCAAACATTGAATCTCTCTGACTTCTATTGCATCCCTCTGACTCCAGTCAGAGAAAGTTCTCCGCTTTTAAGTGTTCCTGCGATTAGACAGGACCACCCGGGTAACCCAGGATTCACCATCCTGAGACCTGTATCTTTAGTTACATCTGCTAAGCCCCTGGTGTCATGTAATAGAAAATGTTTACATGTTCCAGGGATTAGGAGTTTGAGAGGCCATTGTGCTGCCACAGAGAGAATGCAGGATATTGCCAGATGATTCTAAAAGGAAATGGGGTGTGTTCAAGAACTGTAAATGAGAGCTGGACACGGGATCAAAAGGAGAATATAGACGAGGTGGTGGTAAAAGGAGTGGTGGTAAAAATACTAAAAAAAGATTTGGAATCTTTGCCCCAGAGAGCTCATTCTAAATCTCTTTGAATACTTCCTTTTTTCAGTCTTTCCAGTTTTGGTAAATACCAGCCCTGCCCTTAGCTTGAGGATGAGGATGAGGAGTGGGTGAGGCTTGGCAGGGGTCAGACTTGAAAGAAGCAGGAGGGAAAATAGATGGTGTCCGTCCACTCTGCTCACAACCTAGAGCTGCCCTCTGATTCTAGGACTTTGGAATCTCATTGCACTTATTCTATGCATTTAAGACCTATAATATCTAAAGACTTCCTCATGAAGATGTTCTTCAAAACTAGAAGTAGAAGAATAGAAGGGGAGAGGTAGGGACGCATGTGAAAAGAAACAGCAAACCGGTCAGCTGTTTGCAGTGTCATCCTCCGCTCTGCCCCACACATGAACTAGACCTTCAAATTAGTCCTAAACAATTCTACTTTCTAAATATCTCTACACTCTGCGCCCTCCTCTTGAGTGTGGTTCAGTGGAAATACCCAGTGTTTTCAAGCCATGATAAGTGGAGCCAAGTTCAGCCCTTGCTACGAAAGAGTTGGATAATCTCTCGGGTCTCAGTTTTCCCATCTGTGAACACAGCACGCATCTGCCTTCCGCTTTCTGATCCTTGTCCACGTCAGCCACCCCACCTCATACTGTGATCTGGCGACCTCTTCTTATTGCATTTGCTGAAGCGTCCCCTGCCATCCTTCACTCAGTTGATTTCTACTCAACTTTGAATTCTCAGCTCAGGCACCAGCTCCCCCTCAGAAGCGCTGGGATTTGGCCAAGTATTCCTCCTGCCCCTTCCCTCCTTTTGCCGTACATGCCTCCTTCAGAAACTCTCTCTCCAACTAGAACTGAGTCTCTCCCATTGAGCACAGCTTTGTCTCACCCACCTTTGCACTCCTGCGTCCTGTTATGGACGCTCAATTCATGACGAAAACGTGCAGGAGTAAACCAGGAAAGGGGGTACGTTCTGACGGGAAGCAACGAGGTGTATGGTGGAACCTCGCTGCCATTCTCTGAGAGATGCAGCTGCTGAGCACAAATTCGATTCCGGTGAGTCAACTTGCATTACACCGAAATCCTCAGTTTAACACAGATTTTCAAACAAATACCATTAAGGACAACACACTTAACACACGAGAGAATGTAGCCAGTGCCTTAAGGTTTACATAATGCAGTTACATAATCCAGATGTCTTCCAGACCTCTCCAGCCTTTCATTAAAACCCCCAATAGAACAGGGTGATAGAAATGTCTTGGAGACGGTGGTGTCCCACAGAGTGAATGCATGAAGGTCCCTCAATTTTCTAGTCTAAAATGGATGATTTTCTATTGTACATGTTACGTTATGTGCATTTCACCTCAATTTAAAGCAAAGCAAAACAAAACAAACGTTCTTATACCGCAGCTGATTAGATGAGCAGACAGTCCAGCCACTCACCAGGCTGCCCTCCGAAATGTAGCCTCACTTCTCCCCTTGGACCCAACTCCAGGTTCTTCTGCTAATCACCTCCTGTGACTTGAATCTCATTAACACATTTCTGGGCTGCTGAATTTTTCTTTAAATCATACTGCACCCCCCACTCCCCACCCCACCCCCACCACAGACACAGTTCCCGCGCTGAACCCCCTGAAGTCAAGCCAAGAACACACTCCAGTTACTTCAGGGAAGCGTTCCTGAACACTTGAATGGAACAAAGGAAATTTTAATGCGAAGAAGATACACTTCAAACTGGATACCTTATCTTACTGAACTGGGGAAAATAAAAGAGTGAAATTTCAAAAAAAAAAAAAAAAAGAAAAAAAAGAAAGAAAGAATGAAAGAAAACCCAAAACCGGATACCTTGTTTGTGCTGAGAACTCATGGATTATAAAATACATCATTAATTTAACAAGTCATTGGAGGACAAGAAATACTTATTAAATATTTACAGAAATTTCATATTCACCAATAATACCACGCATTTATCCCCACAATCCTATTCTCCTTTCTTCTTCAGTGTCAGAATACATCTAAGCCTTCTTCATACTGTGGCTTTAAAGGTTCTTCTGCCATTTGCAGTTACTCAGAACCCCACAAAGAAATGTTGGGATTTGTAACTCTGCTTGGGACACTGACCTTTTTGGGTCTTTAGGGTGAGTAATCTAACTCTGAAGTTTACCCAAGAACGCTGAGGTTTTGTGTGCATTTCCTATTTGATTAAACTTACAGAGGTTTCTATTTTAAAAGCCCAGTGTGGATTCACAAAGGAGCACCAGGCTGCCATTCTACTCCTGTCTGTGTTTCTGATTCCTGGGAGCATAAGAAGATCCAAAAACTGCAGTCTTGTTGACAGAACACAAAAATACTTTTCCCCAGAAAGTAAATACAGCTTCAAGTTCTGGCGTGATGAATAATATCTCTAGTCTTACCCAAGAATTTCGGAAAGAAAAAAAAATAGCTTCAGCCGTATACTGATTTCTCATCTCAATGGAGTGCCCTTTCCCTTTATGCATAAGTGTACATATATTCATTAATTTTCACTTTTGTAAAATTGAAAGCAGAACCCAAGGTTGGCAGGCTCGCTCCAAAATGCACAGACAAAATTTCCCCTGTGTTGCTCCCATCCTGAAGGCCGGGGTGAGATTTCTAAGAAAGGAAGTTCTTTCATAGATGATTAAAAGGTATGGGGTTTTTCAAAAGGAAGATCTTTTCTTCTCTCTCACGTACTGAATGATTTTTCCAAGTAACCTAAAAAACGCTAGGAAGTACCTCCTGCATTCATTAACAATCCAAAGGTAAATCCTTGGCAACAAGCCAGGATCCACTGGGATTGAAATCCTTGCATCAAGGAAAGCAATCAGCACCAAATGTCAAACCCAGGTGGACCGGAGTGTGGGATATTAAAAATACGTACACCCAGAGAGACTGGATTAGGCTGAGAAAATAATTTCATAATTGAAACTAATTCATTTAGAGTTTAATAGGAATCAAATGGATTGAAAGTGGCTAAAAATATCATTAAATATAGCCACGGTCCCGAAATTACCACCACATTCTATGTCTCCTTATTTAATATCCACAGGATCAGAACATGCTTAGCTGAGCTGCCTTTCTGCGGGTCTCAGTTCATCCTAGGATGCATGTTGATCCATTCTAGCAAGGGTAATTAACAAGCTGGCCCGACCCTTCTAAAGAAGGAGAATCATGCTGGTTATGAGCGAGAGCTTTGGTGTCAGGCAGAAATAGGTTTCCCAGGGAATATTAAATTGAGTTACCTTCTCGGAGGCTCGGATTCCTCCCTTGTAAATGGAAGCAATACCCTCTACCTTTTAGAGTTCTTGTCAGGACTTAAGGAGATAATATCTTTACAATGTTGGGTTCAATGGTGCAAGAAAGTGGTCTCCAAGTCATTATTTATAGCATACCAGGAAAGCTGGGTAGCCTAGAAGACAAAGGCATAATAATACTAATAATCATAATAATAATAAAGGTAGGCTAAAAAAATGCAAAACCCTGCAGCATTGAATAGTCCTCATCATAGTGACTGGCTCAGGGATAAACATGAGACCCAAGCCCAGCGAAAAAATCCAAACCCAGGACTTGCTGGAGTTCTCGGCATAGGGTAACTTTCCTTTGATGTGGCTGCACGTTGAAGATAGGAAGCTTCGTGGGCAGGAAGGCATCCTCCCACCGAGTGGGAATGAGGCCAAAACAGAAAATTTTAAGAGGTAAAATAACAAAAAGTATGATACCCACTTGATGACGTCTGTCAGCCTCTGAATCTCGCCTTGTCGCTGGAATTTTCAGCCACCAAAGCCCATAAATTTCCTTTTCATTTAGTCCATTTGTGGTAGGATTTCTGTTGCTTGCAACCAAAGATTTTTAATGTAGCTCGACCTTGGGCAGACAGGAAAGATGGCAGGGCAGCAGACAGGGGAGGCAGTGCTGCCCAGGTGTTGTTTTCTATTCCTACCAGCCACAAAGACAGCTCAGTTCTTTGATGCCTTTCTGGTCGCTAAACTCTTGTAGGGGTGAGAGGTATCTAGATTAATATGATATTACTTACCAATTAATATTTTATTGTAAGTATTCTGACTTAAGGCCTTAGAGAAGAGGTTCATCTTTGGTTTCCCTGTAGGATTTAGCACACAGATAGCAGACAGAATATAGGATTTGGAACAAGGAAAGTCCTTGGATATTTGTTGAATGAAATGAACATTCAACCAGCCTCTACTTCTCTTCTTACATGAGATGGAGAAGAAACAGGAGATTCAGATCATTTGTTCCTAGATTGATAAAATCATTTGAGTTGCCACTGCAGGGAAAGGACAAAAGGACAGGCAATTTTAGTGTCCGCCTCTCCTCCACTTCTGGGAGGCCCACTGTGTCCCTTCCTGCTATTCTATATCTAACCACTTCTTATGATTGCCCTTTGACACTCATTAGATGATGAGCCACTGTACTTCCATTTCAGGATGAGGAATAAGAGTACTCAGATTTATACACATGGAACAACGGAGAGATTAAGATCAAACCTCTCTCACATTCTTAGAAGTGGGAGGGAAATGGTGATGAAGGTGTTCTCTAAATTTGTTGGAAGTTTGAGGCGGGGGAAACTGAGGGAACATTGAGGGAGAATGGCTCCTTGTCCTTGACTTTTTTCTCCTTGGGAAAAGCCATTCTGCTTTTGATTCCAAGAGAGCATCTGTCATGACCAGAAACTATTCTGCTTGAAGCCTCCCCACTGCCCAGGAGTGCCCCTTTTACACCAAGTTTAGGTGACAAAATTAACTCCCCCCAGGAATCCATTTCTAATATATTCTATTTGGTTGCCTGACCAAGTCCCAAACTCCCTTTTGCAGAAGGACTTGCACACTCAAAATGACATTTGGCATTAGACACTTCCAATCTGTTGATATTTCACTTTAAAGATCATTTTTCCCCTCTCCTGCTGGCCACAAGTTAAGCAAGGAGACATTTGACAAAAAACTTCTCCTTTCACTCATCCAAAACAGCAAACCAAAAGCCCGGCATCATGTAGACTGGAAAAACGGAATGGGAATTGGGAGACCTGGATTCTAAACCAGACTGAAACAGGTCCATGGCTTTATTAGGGATGTTTACTGGATATGCGGTCTTGGACAATTTACCTAACCTCTCTGGCCACAGTGCTTTCCTCATAGAGTACTCTGGGAATTAAATGAAATGATATTTGCAAAACATTTAGGTCACACCAGACACTAATAAATGGCCTTACAATTAAGTTTGCCATGAGCATTTTCATTTCTAGTATTACTACTATTATGGTACAACAGTAGTTTCATTTCTGGAGAACACATATTCTCTCAAACAAATGACTATTCCCATCATGATCAACTCCCTTCAAGAAGCGTGTTTTCCTTTAAGGCAAAATTTGCAGACCCACATCTGGCATTCTCTGTAGTGCTCTTGGACTGGGGATGGTGAATTCCAAGGAGATAGAAAAGGATGGAAGGAGATGGAAGGAAGAGAGAGGAGTGGGGTTGGCATGAACACCTTGTCCAGAAAAGAGCCCTGGTTCCCAATGATGACTACGGTGTCTTTACATAATGTAACAATATTCTTGTACATGTTACATCTCTGTAGTCTTAAGAGGCAATCAGCAGACATGGAGGTAAAGGAAACTGAGGCTAAAGAATGATGCAGAGATCCCCTAACATCTTGTTAGGAATCTGGTATGATTGTGTCAAGATGAAATGGTTCATGGAGAAAATAATAATAGGAAAGTCAAAAAAAGATGAGTTGAGATTTTTTGTGATCATTGTAATATCTAACAGCAAGTGAATATAAATATTTTTAACAATATAAGTAGTCAGCACTTGTTTTGTTGGTATTACGTGCAAGGACTGTGTTAAGTACATTGCGTGCATCATTTTGTTTAATCTGCACTGTTGCCTGGGGAAAGGGCATTTTTTTTTATCATATTTAACCAATGAAGAACCTCAGAGAAACTAGGCGATTCACATGGGTGCGTGAAAATAACAGCAGTGATAAGATCTGAACCCAGACCTTCCCACTTCTAAAAAAAAAAAGACTGCTTCCAGCTAGCCATTATGTGGATGTATCAAGTCCTCTGCTTCTCCTCTTGCTGGTAGAGGAGGAGGAGGAAGGAACATGTCCGTAGGCAGGACAGGGCCTTTTTCCTTCTGTTAGACATTTGGTGACTCAAGTTCAATCCCTTTCACCCTAGTTGTACACCCCACGATGTACAAAATAATGGCTCTGATGTTGCCTGTACCCTGGTTGGTGTGGGAATTCTGGCCACTTCCATGATTTCACATCAGATTTCCAGAGTTTCCGTTTTCTGGTTAATGAGGTATAATGCATTTCCCAGAGAATTCTCCCTTTCAAAGTGTACACTTCAGTGGCCTTTGGCATAGTCACATAGTTTTGCAACGTTCACCACTAAAATTTCCAACTGTTTCTGGAGCTCTTATTATAAATGCAGGGTTTCTGGGAGAGCTGAAGAACTAGGTACTACCCTGCCTTTAAAGAGTTTGCAGTCTTGTCGCGAAGACTGTGGTTCTAAACTTGAGGCTTCTCACTACTTATAATAAGGAGAATAGTACCATGTAAGAACATGTGTGCCTAGGGTCAGTGCTAAGAGAGGAGAGGAATTCACAGCCAGGGCTGCCTTTAAAAGGGGATTGTCATGGAGGAGGCAGGCGGAAAGCAGACCTTGCAGATGAGGGAAAATCGAAGAGGTGATATGAGCTGGGAGGGTGTCAGAGGTAAGGGCTGTCAGGCTAAATGGCCCCCGCGTTCAAGTCTCGCCAAGCGTTAACTATTTGCCCTCCTGAGAAACTGGGTGAGACTTCAATAGGAAATAGAAAAGAGATTAGATGGAACCCGGTGATTTCAGCCAGAGATCGCCTGGTCTATTTGAAGGTAATTTATATAATAGTGACCAGCAGCTCCTCTAAGAAACTCAGCGGTGAGGCTCATTGCTTGCAGCGGGATGTGTGCTCCCTGGAGTGAAGACAGCATTTGGCCCTGGGTTGGAAATTCCTGCTTTAAAAAGCCATTTTGTTCCATTTTGAAATAAAGTGGGAGTGAAAGCCATGCCCCGTGATGCTTCGTGGCTAATAAAACTGCAAAGGCATTTCTGCCTGGGCATAAAAGATTATTTTAAGCATCATCTCCAGGGCTCCTCGGTTACTAAGGGAATCCTGTCTCAGCTCAGCTGCGCAGAAAGCTGAGTTGCCATGACGACCCTGCCAGGCCTGGTTGGAGTCTAAATACCATGGATAGAGGAACCACTGTCCCTTCCTGACTCCGGAGCAAGTCTGGCCTTGCCCTCCCTGCCCCTCGCAGTTTGCCCCTCCTCCTCTTGGACGCACCTCGCTGCCCAGTCCTTGCCACCAGGAGGCACAGGCACAGCTACTAGGGCCCTCAGGGTCCTTGGCCCACCCTGTTCCATAGTCAGACTCCCCTCCTGCTCCAAAGTGCGTTCTTCACATGCGTAGTACTCAAGTCCTCTTGGGCACACACTGTCCTACAAGCCTGGCCTTTGTTTCTCAGAGGATGTACTAAGCACTTACCTGGAAGCCGTACTAGGGAGCAGAAGAAAATCTGGAATAAATCTTATTTTCTCTCCTGTACACGAGCCAGACATACTATGGAACTTTTTTTTTTAATTTAATTTTATTTTTTATAAACATATATTTTTAACCCCAGGGGTACAGGTCTGTGAATTGCCAGGTTTACACACTTCACAGCACTCACCATAGCACATACCCTCCCCAATGTCCATAACCCCAGCCCCCTTCTCCCAAACCCCCTCCCCCCATCAACCCTCAGTTTGTTTTGTGAGATTAAGAGTCACTTATGGTTTGTCTCCCTCCCAATCCCATCTTGTTTCATTTACTCTTCTCCTACCCCCTTAACCCCCCATGTTGCATCTCCTCTCCCTCATATCAGGGAGATCATATGATAGTTGTCTTTCTCCGATTGACTTATTTCGCTAAGCATGATACCCTCTAGTTCCATCCACGTTGTCGCAAATGGCAAGATTTCATTTCTTCTGATGGCTGCATAGTATTCCATTGTGTATATATACCACATCTTCTTTATCCATTCATCTGTTGATGGACATCTAGGTTCTTTCCATAGTTTGGCTATTGTAGACATTGCTGCTATAAACATTCGGGTGCACGTGCCCCTTCGGATCACTACGTTTGTATCTTTAGGGTAAATACCCAGCAGTGCAATTGCTGGGTCATAGGGTAGTTCTATTTTCAACATTTTGAGGAGCCTCCATGCTGTTTTCCAGAGTGGTTGCACCAGCTTGCATTCCCACCAACAGTGTAGGAGGGTTCCCCTTTCTCTGCATCCTCGCCAGCATCTGTCATTTCCTGACTTGTTCATTTTAGCCATTCTGACTGGTGTGAGGTGATATCTCATTGTGGTTTTGATTTGTATTTCCCTGATGCCGAGTGATATGGAGCACTTTTTCATGTGTCTGTTGGCCATCTGGATGTCTTCTTTGCAGAAATGTCTGTTCATGTCTTCTGCCCATTTCTTGATTGGATTATTTGTTCTTTGGGTGTTGAGTTTACTAAGTTCTTTATAGATTTTGGACACTAGCCCTTTATCTGATATGTCGTTTGCAAATATCTTCTCCCATTCTGTCAGTTGTCTTTTGGTTTTGTTAACTGTTTCCTTTGCTGTGCAAAAGCTTTTGATCTTGATAAAATCCCAATAGTTCATTTTTGCCCTTGCTTCCCTTGCCTTTGGCGATGTTCCTAGGAAGATGTTGCTCTGGCTGAGGTCGAAGAGGTTGCTGCCTGTGTTCTCCTCAAGGATTTTGATGGATTCCTTTCTCACATTGAGGTCCTTCATCCATTTGGAGTCTATTTTTGTGTGTGGTGTAAGGAAATGGTCCAATTTCATTTTTCTGCATGTGGCTGTCCAATTTTCCCAACACCATTTATTGAAGAGGCTGTCTTTCTTCCATTGGACATTCTTTCCTGCTTTGTCGAAGATTAGTTGACCATAGAGTTGAGGGTCTATTTCTGGGCTCTCTATTCTGTTCCATTGATCTAAGTGTCTGTTTTTGTGCCAGTACCATGCTGTCTTGATGATGACAGCTTTGTAATAGAGCTTGAAGTCCGGGATTGTGATGCCACCAACTTTGGCTTTCTTTGTCAATATTCCTTTGGCTATTCGAGGTCTTTTCTGGTTCCATATAAATTTTAGGATTATTTGTTCCATTTCTTTGAAAAAAGATGGATGGTACTTTGATAGGAATTGCATTAAATGTGTAGATTGCTTTAGGTAGCACAGACATTTTCACAATATTTATTCTTCCAATCCAGGAGCATGGAACATTTTTCCATTTCTTCGTGTCTTCCTCATTTTCTTTCATGAGTACTTTATAGTTTTCTGTGTATAGATTCTTAGCCTCTTTGGTTAGGTTTATTCGTAGGTATCTTATAGTTTTGGGTGCAATTGTGAATGGGATTAACTCCTTAATTTCTCTTTCTTCTGTCTTGTTGTTGGTGTAGAGAAATGCAACTGATTTCTGTGCATGATTTTATTCCTGACACTTTACTGAATTCCTGTACAAGTTCTAGCAGTTTTGGAGTGGAGTCTTTGGGGTTTTCCACATATAGTATCATATCATCTGTGAAGAGTGATAGTTTGACTTCTTCTTTGCTGATTTGGATGCCTTTAATTTCCTTTTGTTGTCTGATTGCTGAGCCTAGGACTTCTAGTACTATGTTGAATAGCAGTGGTGATAATGGACATCCCTGCCGTGTTCCTGACCTTAGCGGAAAAGCTTTCAGTTTTTCTCCATTGAGAATGATATTTGCGGTGGGTTTTTCATAGATGGCTTTGACAATACTGAGGTATGTGCCCTCTATCCCTACACTTTGAAGAGTTTTGATCAGGAAGGGATGCTGTACTTTGTCAAATGCTTTTTCAGCATCTATGGAGAGTATCATATGGTTCTTGTTCTTTCTTTTATTAATGTGTTGTATCACATTGATTGATTTGCGGATGTTGAACCAGCCTCGCAGCCCTGGAATAAATCCCACTTGGTCGTGGTGAATAATCCTTTTAATGTACTGTTGAATCCTATTGGCTAGTATTTTGGTGAGAATTTCGCATCTGTGTTCATCAAGGATATTGGTCTGTAGTTCTCTTTTTTGATGGGATCCTTGTCTGGTTTTGGGCTCAAGATGATGCTGGCCTCATCAAATGAGTTTGGAAGTTTTCCTTCCATTTCTATTTTTTGGAACAGTTTCAGGAGAATAGGAATTAGTTCTTCCTTAAATGTTTGGTAGAATTCCCCCGGGAAGCCGTCTGGCCCTGGGCTTTTGTTTGTTTGGAGATTTTTGATGACTGTTTCAATCTCCTTACTGGTTATGGGTCTGTTCAGGCTTTCTATTTCTTCCTGGTTCAGTTGTGGTAGTTTATATGTCTCTAGGAATGCATCCATTTCTTCCAGATTGTCAAATTTGTTGGCATAGAGTTGCTCATAGTATGTTCTTATAATTGTCTGTGTTTCTTTGGTGTTAGTTGTGATCTCTCCTCTTTCATTCATGATTTTATTTATTTGGGTCCTTTCTCTTTTCTTTTTGATGAGTCTGGCCAGGGGTTTATCAATCTTGTTAATCCTTTCAAAGAACCAGCTCCTAGTTTCGTTGATTTGTTCTATTGTTTTTTTGGTTTCTATTTCATTGATTTCTGCTCTGATCTTTATGATTTCTCTTCTCCTGCTGGGTTTAGGGTTTCTTTCTTGTTCTTTCTCCAGCTCCTTTAGGTGTAGGGTTAGGTTGCGTACTTGAGACCTTTCTTGTTTCTTGAGAAAGGCTTGTACCGCTATATATTTTCCTCTCAGGACTGCCTTTGTTGCGTCCCACAGATTTTGAACCGTTGTGTTTTCATTATCATTTGTTTCCTTGAATTTTTTCAATTCTTCTTTAATTTCCATGTTGACCCATTCATTCTTTAGAAGGATGCTGTTTAGTCTCCATGTATTTGGAGATTCCAAATTTCCTCTTGTGATTGAGTTCTAGCTTCAGAGCATTGTGGTCTGAAATATGCAGGGAATGATCCCAATCTTTTGATACCGGTTGAGACCTGATGTAGGATCCAGGATGTGATCTATTCTGGAGAATGTTCCATGTGCACTAGAGAAGAATGTGTATTCTGTTGCTTTGGGATGAAATGTTCTGAATAGATCTGTGATGTCCATCTGGTCCAGTGTGTCATTTAAGGCCTTGATTTCCTTGTTGATCTTTTGCTTGGATGATCTGTCCATTTCAGTGAGGGGAGTGTTCAAGTCCCCTACTATTATTGTATTATTGTTGATGTGTTTCTTTGATTTTGTTATTAATTGGTTTATATAGTTGGCTGCTCCCACATTAGGGGCATAGATATTTAAAATTGTTAGGTCTTCTTGTTGGACAGATCCTTTGAGTATGATATAGTGTCCTTCCTCATCTCTTATTATAGTCTTTGGCTTAAAAATCTAATTGATCTGATCTAAGGATTGCCACTCCTGCTTTCTTCTGATGTCCATTAGCATGGTAAATTCTTTTCCACCCTCTCACTTTAAATTTGGAGGTGTCTTCGGGTCTAAAGTGAGTTTCTTGTAGGCAGCATATTGATGGGTTTTGGTTTTTTATCCATTCTGATACCCTGTGTCTTTTGATTGGGGCATTTAGCCCATTAACATTCAGGGTAACTATTGAGAGATATGAATTTAGTGCCATTGTATTGCCTGTAAGGTGACTGTTATTGTATATTTTCTCTGTTCCTTTCTGATCTAGTACTTTTAGTGTCTCTCTTTGCTTAGAGGACCCCTTTCAATATTTCCTGTAGAGCTGGTTTGGCGTTTGCAAATTCTTTCAGTTTTTGTTTGTCCTGGAAGCTTTTAATCTCTCCTTCTATTTTCAATGATAGCCTAGCTGGATATAGTATTCTTGGCTGCATGTTTTTCTCGTTTAGTGCTCTGAATATATCATGCCAGCTCTTTCTGGCCTGCCAGGTCTCTGTGGATAAGTCTGCTGCCAATGTAATATTTTTACCATTGTATGTTACAGACTTCTTTTTCCGGGCTGCTTTCAGGATTTTCTCTTTGTCACTAAGACTTCTAAATTTTACTATTAGGTGACGGGGTGTGGACCTATTCTTACTGATTTTGAGGGGGGTTCTCTGAACCTCCTGGATTTTGATGCTTGTTCCCTTTGCCATATTGGGGAAATTCTCTCCAATAATTCTCTCCAATATACCTTCTGCTCCCCTCTCTTTTTCTTCTTCTTCTGGAATCCCAATTATTCTAATGTTGTTTCGTCTTATGGTGTCACTTATCTCTCGAATTCTCCCCTCGTGGTCCAGTAGCTGTTTGTCCCTCTTTTGCTCAGCTTCTTTATTCTCTGTCATTTGGTCTTCTATATCGCTAATTCTTTCTTCTGCCTCATTTATCCTAGCAGTGAGAGCCTCCATTTTTGATTGCACCTCATTAATAGCTTTTTTGGTTTCAACTTGGTTAGATTTTACTTTTTTTATTTCTCCAGAAAGGGCTTTTATATCTCCTGAGAGGGTTTCTCTAATATCTTCCATGCCTTTTTCGAGCCCGGCTAGAACCTTGAGTATCGTCATTCTGAATTCTAGATCTGACATATTACCAATGTCTGTATTGATTAGGTCCCTAGCCTTCAGTACTGCTTCTTGTTCTTTTTTTTTTGTGGTGAATTTTTCCACCTTGTCATTTTGTCCAGATAAGAGTATATGAAGGAGCAAGTAAAATACTAAAATGGTGGCAACAACCCCAGGAAAATATGCTTTAACCAAATCAGAAGAGATCCCAAATCGTAAGGGGGGAGAAAGGGGATAAAAAGAGATTCAGAAAGAAAAAATAAAAGAAACAATTTAAAAAAGAAAAGAAATAAAGAAAAAAAATATATATATATATTAGATAGACTAGTTAAAAAAATTTAAAAAAGGAAAGGGCAAAAGTTAAAAAAAATTTGGCAGAAGAAGAGAAAGAAAAATTGAAAAAGAAAAAAAAATTAAATTAACTGCAAGGCTAAAGAATCATGGGGAGAAAGCCTTGAGCTCCGTGCTTTGCTTTCTCCTCCTCTGGAATTCCGCTGCTCTCCTTGGTATTGAAACTGCACTCCTTGGTAGGTGAACTTGGTCCTGGCTGGATTTCTTGTTGATCTTCTGGGGGAGGGGCCTGTTGTAGTGATTCTCAAGTGTCTTTGCCCCAGGCGGAGTTGCACGGCCCTTACCAGGGGCCGGGCTGAGTAATCCGCTCGGGTTTGCTTTCGGGAGCTTTTGTTCCCTGAGCGCTTTCCGTAGAGTTCCGGAGGACGGGAATGAAAATGGAGGCCTCCCAGTCTCTGTCCTGGAGGAGCCGAGAGCCCGGGGCCCCACTCCTCAGTGCGCCCTCAGAGAACAGCGCCCAATTACTCCCGTCACCCTGGCCTTGGCCGCGCTCCGAGCTGACCGAGCCTGCGACCGGTTCAAGGTAACCTGGAGCTTAGAGCTCACTCCTCGGCTCTGTCTCTGTAGCCGGCTTCCCCGTTCTAATACCTGTAATCTCTGCAACACTCAGACACCCCCGATCCTTCTGTGACCCTGCGGGACCTGAGGCCACGCTGACCCTGCGTGGGCTTCACCCCAGTTAAGCCTCTGGAGCGATGTCCCTCAGCGGAACAGATTTTTAAAAGTCCTGATTTTGTGCTCCATTGCTCCGCCGCTTGCCGGGAGCCAGCCCCTCCCCCCATGGTCTTTCTTCCCATTGCTTTGGATTCACTTCTCCGCCAGTCCTACCTTTCAGTAAGTGGTTGATTTTCTGTTTCTAGAATTGCTGTTCTTCTTCTCTTCGATCTCCCGTTGGATTTGTAGGTGTTTGCAATCTTTAGATAAGCTATCTAGCTGATCTCCCGCTACCTGAAGTAGTCTCAGCCTCCTACTTCTCCACCATCTAGTCTCCTCACCCCCACTATGGAACTTTTTTACAGGTTAAATCTATCATAGTAAATGCGTCAGCCATGTTCAATTCCTGCAACTACCTACATGCCTTCCTTTCTTTTATGTGGAAATACACACAGTGTTTGTGGCAGATTGTATTTTCTAGAGGCTGTCACAATGTCTCCCATCCCACCTGCTCTTCTTACAAGGCGATTGTGCCATGTTCACACTGAGGGGTGGGTGTATGTACTTTCCCCCTGAGTCTGAGCCAACTTGTATCTGAAGTGAAGTCATACCACATCCTTTATGAGGATAGGTCATACAAGGTGGCACAACATACATCTGCCTCTCTCGAGATGCTTGCTCTTGGAACCCAGCCACCATGCTGTGAGGAAGCCCAAGCAGCCCCATGCAAGGACCATATAGAGATGTTCCGGAGAACAGTCTAGTTGAGGTCCTGACATGGCAGCCTCAAGCATCAGACGTGGAATGAATGAGCCTTCAAATAATTTCAATCCCTCAACTGACATCACCTCCAGTCTTTGAGTCATCCCAGCTGAGCTCCCAAACACCGGGAAGCAGAAACAAGCCATTCCCTCTGTGCCCTTTCTGAATTCCTAACCAACAGAAGCCCCACTAATAATACAATGGTGGTTGTTCTATGCCAAAAACTTTGAGCTGGTCTTTTACCCAGCCATAGTAGCTGGAACCATGTCCCCTTTACTCAGAAGGTCCTTTCCCTACTGTTTCCCTGAGCACTCTTATTCTACCCTCAAGGAGTAATTCAGACATTAGCTCCCTTATGAGTATCCCACCTGGGGAACTTTGTCCATATACCTTTACTTGGGCACTTACCATTTTGGCTCCTGCCCTCCTCTGCCTTGTCTGCTGCACTGTCATTTCCTCAAGGACTGAGCTTATTCTGTCTTGCTTGTTTGAATTAGAAGCTAAAGAGTAGAGTGACCAGAGATTTTGGAGTCAAAAAGAACTAAGTTGTGAATTCCAGCTGGACTATGTACTACTAATTGGGCAAGTTACCTACTCTCAGAGTAGTCTCTATGCAATCACCTGTGTAAAATGGTGACCGCATCTGTCATTTTTATCAGGAGCAATCTTGATGGTATCTGTTCTGAGCCCAGTGTTTGGCATGTAAAATGCTCCCTAAACAGCACGTATTATCATTATTATTTTATTACCCCTTGCATTTAGTGCAGTGTGATTCAAATTGAATTTGACCATTCAACCAATATTTGTTGAGCACCTACTATGTGCCAAGCACTATACATTTCATAGTTGAGATTCAATAAGTATTTCTAACATATGTATGTACAAAATAATGTAATTGGCAATGGATACAGGGCTTCTTACCAAGAATTCTCTTTCTCAGACTCAAAAGTAAGCTTGAAAATACAACAGGGATTTTTATCTTTTTGTCACATCTCAAAGTGGTCCAAAATCAAGGTCTCTTTATTCCATGAATTACAAGCATTTAGGACTTTGGGCTTAAAAGTTTATATTTGTTTTCTATTGCTGCCACAAAAAATTACCACAAACATAGTGGCATAAAATAACACAAATTAATCATCTTACAGTTTTAGAAGTCAGAAGTCCAACACAAATGTTACTGAGCTAACTTGAAGGTGTTGGCAAACACCCACTGCTTGCCTTTTCTATCTTCTAGAGGCCACTCACATTCCTTGCCTTGTGGACTCCTTTCTCCACCTTCCAAACCAGCAGAGGCAGGCTGTAGCCTTTCCAAATTACATCTGTCTTACATTATTTTATTCTCGCAGCCAGGAAGGCTCCCAAAATTGAAATTGAGAGACTCATGTGATTAAATTTAGGATCCACCTAGATAACCCAGGATTATTTCTACATCTTGAGGCCCTTAACCCTAATCACACTTACAAAGTCCTATTTGCCATGTAACGGAACACATTCGTAGGTTCCAGGGATTCAGATGTGGATAACTTTGGGGACCATCATTCTGTCTCCTACAAAGAATTTCACTTAAAAAGCCTGGAAGGAGCCTCAGCCGAACAAACCCTGCTCCTCTCCCACCTCACAGAGGAAAAAACAGAGAGGGAAGTGACTTAGGGTCACACTGCTAGTTCAATTTAGAGCTGAGGTTGGATCCCAAGTCTCAGCATTCTTTCTGCTACTCAGAGTTTGTCCGCTCACCAGCAGCTATGTGACCTTGAGCTTCTTAGAAATGCAGACTCTCAGGTCCCATCTCAAACCCATGAAATCAGTGTCTGCATTTTATCAAGATCCCCAGGTAAATTTTAAGTACCTTTAAGTTTGAAAGGCACTGATCTAGAACATCAC
This sequence comes from Lontra canadensis, assembly GCF_010015895.1. NCBI lineage: Eukaryota > Metazoa > Chordata > Mammalia > Carnivora > Mustelidae > Lontra > Lontra canadensis. Next base: position 16,204,251 of record NW_022631032.1, read on the forward strand.
AGAGCCTCCTGTTTCTTTCCTGACAAGAAAGTTGTACACAATCAGTGGGTCAGTTCCTCAAGCAGTGGGGCCTCAGCGCTTCCTCCTGAGCACCAACTGATTTCACTCCAGGCTGATCAAATCTCTAAACATGCAGACTGAACATGAGCATCCCCAGTCCTTGTCTGTCTGGGGCAACCTCTGAATTCCAAGTTCAGTATTCCAATACCATGCTGTACAGCCTTCTTTTCTTGGGAAACAGGCAGTACAACAGAGCAGTTAGACCCTGGGATTCTGGGGTCATGTTGCCTGGACTCAAGTCCTAAAACTCATACTTATTTAACAAAGTTAAGGTCTGTGATCTTGGGTGAGCTGCTGGTTTTCTCTCTGCCTCAATTTCCACATCTGCAAATGAGGGTGAGAATATAGTAACTACATGATAGGTGAGTAGGGACTTAACATATGTAAACCACTTAGAACAGTGCTTGCCACTTGGCAAGAGTGATGTGCTAGCGCTTTCTCATTCTTCTGGGACCCCTTCCAAGAATAATCAAAATCCCAGATGAACTCAGTCTCTAGGAATTTCTCAAGACTCTGTATCTTCTGGGCTCAAAGGAGACACCCTGGCCATGGTTCCAGGTGACAAGAACACTCACTGGTCTAGAACCATACTCCAGCCATCAGAACTACACTGGCATCAGGAGAAAGACCAGGAAAAAGGACCTTCCTTTGGATTAAAGCATTTGGTCCCCTGGCATGTGACGCTGCACTGTCTATAGCTAACACTTCTGTTCGGTCACCAAAGAATTTTAAAGCAACATAGATGGGTTTAATTACATTAAGTTTCAGAACCATTCTGAATACAACAGAGGCAGGAAGGATGCTGAGAAACTTCAAATCCGCATCACTACAGAGCCACACTACTCCTCTTTTTCCTCCTTCTCCTCCTCTTCCCTTCTCGTACTCCTCCTCTTACTCCTCCTCTGGCTTCTTCTTCTTTTTTCTTTTCAGACTTTCCAGTATGGTCATCTCTTGGATCCCTAAAATCTCTGGGCTGACTTAAGAATTTATAAATAAAAATTATGTTTTTAAAAGCATTATATCAAAGTTGAAAATTGTAGCTTGGCATTACTGAAGGACACTGAAACAGAATTCGTCATCATCTTACTGAATGAGTATCTGTGGGTTTTGCAATATGGCCTTTTAAGTTTTCTGTTCAGCTAGCAATGGAATCTCAAAGTTCAAAGCTTCATTTTACCTATTCCTCCATACAATGCTCAGATTACCTTCGTGACATCTCTCTTGATTTTAGAACATGCTAAATTCTCACAACTTATAGAAAAAGGGAAGAAAACTAAGGGTAATTTAATGGAAAGTCTAAACTCACCTCAAAAAGATTTTTAATTTCAAATACAAAGCATGTTTGTGGACTAAGAGACAGCATAAATGAATATAAAATGTAAATTAACCAACAATGAATAATTAATTAGTCTGCAATAAGCCAACCATACAGGACATATCACTAACATTATAAGAACTAACTAAAGAGCCTAAAGGCAGAAACGATCGAAAAGATATCTTTTTCTAAGATATTATCTTAGAAAAGATAATCTGTGATGATTCTCTTTTGTTAGATGTGGTTTTAGAAATTCAGAAGTGAATCTACTCTTAATGTTTTACTTAAAAAGGGGAACATTTGTCAAATCAGCTTTTTGAATTTTAATTGTAGTACTAAAAAGAGATTGTGAAGGTTATCTTTGCTCCAACGAGGAACTGAACTCCCAGAGAGGCAAAGTGAAGTCCGAGAGGGGGCAGTATCTGAAGGACTGCATCAGAAAGTGTAAGACTCTTGAGCATAGTGCTTGAGTCCGGGCTGATTTCTTTGAGAACTGGGCCTGGTCATTGTCGATTAGCAGCATACTGCTGTGACAGCATCAAACATGATGCCATCTCCAGGCCCAGCCAGCAATCAGGCCATGAGTGCTACGTAACAGGGGACAAAGCACGCTTTCCCTAGATTCAGTTAAGCAGTGGTGCCTGCTAAGGGTTTCATTGACTCAAGGTCTCTACTATGGACCTGGGGAGACTTGGCACCAGGGGCAAAGGCTAGACTGAATGGCTGACTCCTCAATCCTCAGACCATGTGTACGCTATGTTTACTCACTAACTTTCCCTTTTAGCCCTAGAGAGTTTCTAATGCAATATTTGCCACAGAGAGCCAAATAAAATTGTTCAGAGCACAAGCATTGTGCTCATACTCCTGAGATTTAAATCTTGGCTCTACCACTTACTGAGTGACCTTATTTAAGTTATGTAATCTCTCTGAGTTTTTTTTTTTCTTGACTGTAAAATGGAGATAATTATAGTATTAGCATATAGGGCTGTTAGAAAGATTAAGTGGGAAAATAAACTGAAAGAGTGAAAATGAATTCTGTTAGTAATCAAACTACAGTGTTTATAATGGAACATCAACACGAGATTTCTAACAGACCATACCCGAGGCCACAGTTACAAACTGACTAACAGTTCCATCTTCTGAATTCTGCCTTCATACCAACATCATCCCGGGTCTCACTTTGTTTTTCTTGCCTCCAGGACAAAATTTTCAAGATGCACAATTGCTGAACTGTCCTTGCTTCTTGATAACATTCCAAAATAAGTCCCAGCTTCCCTGGTGCCAACTTAAACTCACCTGGCTTAAGTCCCTCCCAACTCATCAAGACAGCGTCTTGTGTATGCTTTCTCTTGTTGTCACAAGCTAATTAAACTTAAACTTGTATGAGATTGGGTGTGCTCCCAGTGGTCTTTGATGGATTTCCACAACACTGAGCATGTATTATGTACACAAGAAATGCTAGCTATTGGCAGTGATAGGAAAGTTGTTTTTCTTCCGTACACCTCAGGGTATGCTTGTTCAATGAAGAGCCTTTCTTTTTTTTAATTAACACATAATGTATTATCTGTTTCAGGGGTACAGGTCTCTGAATCATCAGTCTTAGACAATTCACAGCATTCACCATAGCACATACCCTCCCCAGTGTCCATCACCCCATCCCTCCCACGCCCCTCCCCTGCAGCAACCCTCAGTTTGTTTCCTGAGATTAAGAGTCTCTTATGGTTTGTCTCCCTCCCTGGTCCCACCTTGTTTCATTTTTCCCTCCCTTCACCCCATGACCCTCTGCTCTGCCTCTCAGATTCCTCATATCAGAGAGATCATATGATAATTGTTTATGTAACTGGGATGCCAGGTAGCCTGTCTAGAATTAAAAGATGTAATTTTTCCTCCAATGCCCAAAATATTATTTGGAAGTGTCTGAGGTAACCACAATAGCAACAGGTTGAATGGAAGAGCAAACAAAGCAAAGATTTCCAGCCTACCGAATTCCAAGTAGTAACCAAGAATTTACTATTGTCTGGAGATTTTAAGTCAGGCTAGCCAGATCACTAATAAAAAAAGACTGTTGAAATAGCTAAATTCTTAAATTCTTATTTCCAAATTTCTGTAAACACCCATTTAACAAATAAGGAAATGGATCTTGGAGAAGTAGAATGATGGCCCAAGGCCCACACATGCTGATTAGTCTGGGTCTGGAACACAGGAAAAGGGTTTACTTGTAAAGAATGTATATTAGCTCCTTACTGCTGCATTGCAACTCACTCTAAAACTTAGTCAAGGGGCGCCTGGGTGGCTCAGTGGGTTAAAGCCTCTGCCTTCGGCTCAGGTCATGATCCCAGGATCCTGGGATCGAGCCCCGCATCAGGCTCTCTGCTCCGCGGAGGGCCTGCTTCCTCCCCTCTCTCTGCCTGCCTCCCTGCCTGTTTGTGATCTCTCTCTCTCTGTCAAATGAATAAATAAAATCTTAAAAAAAAAAAAAAAAAACTTAGTCAAAATAAGAGTCATCATTTGGTCTCTCTGGCAATTTCTTCTGGTCAGGAACCTGTGAACTCCTTGGCTGGGCAGTTCTGGATCAAGGTCGTTCATGAGATGTTGTCATCTAAACGGTTGCCTGGGACCGGAGAATCCACTTCTAGGTGGCTCACTTCTGGCTGGTAAGGGGCCTCTCGACAGGGCTGTTCAAATGCCTGCAGGACATGACCATTGTCTTTCCTCATAAGGAGCAATGCAAGAGACCAAGACGTAGCAATGCTCTGTATGATTCAGCCCTGTAAGCCACACATCATCACCTTGGCCATATTCTATAGTTAATAGATGCCGGTCCGGTTTCAGTGCCAGCTCTGACCACCTGCCAGATGTACTACTTTGGGCCAGCACCAAAATTCCGAGTCTCTGTTCCCTCGTTTATAATATAAAAATAACAATTTCCTTTTGGGGTTGTTTTCAACATAAACCAGTGTAACAATATCAAAGTTTGCTTAGTACAATGAGCTGCCCCACAATGCACATTACTTAGAAGTGATTTCGCTTTCTTAAGGAGCCTGTCTCCAGTTCGCCTCATTCTTGCAAAGTTTTAACTCCAAACATCCCTTTTTTCCAACCTCTGGAGAGTCAGTCCCTGCCCGTCCTACCCTAACCGGGATCCCAGGTAGGACTATCCGAAGGCGGAACTCTAGTTCCAGGGACCGCTCTGGTGCCCGGAATGCATTGGGAAACGGACCGGAAGTGGGTCAGCAAGTTTTTTCCGATCACGGAGGGAAGCGGCAGGCACCCGCCGGGACGTTCCTCGTGGCGGGTTCGCTGCTGCAGCGTGAGACGCCTTGAAAGCAGAGCCGCCCCGAGCCGCGAAGAGGAACGGGGCAAGCCCTCCCCGGCCACTCCATGCCTGGTTGGAGGCTGCTGGCTCAGGCCAGCGGCCAGGTGCTGGGCTGCAGCGCGGGCGGCCTGGGTGCTGCCCGGGCCTCGGCAAACAGGTGGGTGGGCTAGAGACAGGGTGTGGAGTTTATTCCCTGCGAAGTACAGACCTGGAGCAGTGCCCTGGCCCGGTGCGGAGGGGTCTGCCGTGGGTGGGGGAGGGAGGGGCTCTGTACCAGACCGCAGGCACAGAGGAGTAAGGAGCATTACTCCAAGGAAATGTGCATTAAAGGAGTGAAGGGGTGATTTTTTTGTTTTTTAATGTTTATGAGCCAGCGACTGGTGGAGACTATTACCAACAGCAATAATATTATCTACCAATTACTGGGCGTTTTCTGTGTACTGAATGCTTTGTTTGGTATATTAGGCGCCTTAGCTTGTGTAGCCTCAGGAGATAGAATTGCTATTGTTACTCGTTTCACAGACACTGTCATTATTCCGTACTCTCATGATTGCAGTTTGCAGATAAAACGGAAGCTTGGGGAAATAACTTACCCAAGGTCACTCAACTAATTAGTGTAAAACTGGGACTCTAACCTGGAGTTAGAGTCTAGCACCTGACTAGGAAAGGTGGATAGGTGACAGAAAGCCTTACTTCTTTTCTGAGCCTCCGTGCAAGAATTACACACCTCCTTCCCGGTACAAGGTCTTCCTTGTTGTGTTCACGTGCTCAGAGATCACGTCTTTTATGGATCTTCTGAGCCTAGGCCTGCCCTTGCTGGAAAGAGGTGAGCTTATCAGAGATCAGCGTCCCATAGTCTGCCACCTCCATTGGATGTAAACTATTACAGTACACATACAGAAGGATCAGTAGCTTCTCCAGTGTCTAGGTAGGACAGCTCTGTTAGAAATTGGTTTATACCAGAGGAGATGAAGACCTTTTACACTAGGGTAATCATTAATAGTTAAAGTGTAAGCCCCATTATTATCATAAGGAATGTCGGGGGGAAAAAAAAAAAACTTGCACAGATTCCAAATCCTTTCCTAAGGCCTAGACTACACTTTACAACTCATATGGCTTCCTTTCCCCACATTAATTTGGGGGAACTTTTTATATTTTGATTTCTTTTCTAATTGTTATTTTTACAGAACAGACATCTGGCTTTTGGCTAGAAGTCTCCATGGCAAGAGTTGTACTTGGTGGGATGAGCATCTCTCTGAAGAAAATGTCCCATTTGTTAAGCAGTTGGTCTCTGATGAAAATAAAACCCAGTTAGCAAGTAAACTGTGCCCTTTGAAAGATGAACCGTGGCCTCTACATCCCTGGGAACCAGGTAGTTATTTTATTTTTGATGGTTTCTCATTTCCTAGTTACTGTGTGGCTGGAGCATTCAAAATCATGGTGACTGCTTGATGAAGTTATCATCTCTTGAATTTACTTTTCGTGTTTTAAGTGTCTCTGTTTCATTGTGGTTTGGTTTGCAAGGTTATTTCTAGCATGCTGGTCTACTATTAGTAAAATGTCTGATGGTAATCAAGACTTCCTGAAGAAGCTGTTTTGTAGGTGAAAGGAAAATTGTTCTGCACACGTTTTCTTATTTCCTTCAGATTAAATATATATATATGTTTGTGTGTGTGTGTGTATATATATATATAAAATAAATAGGGAAGAAAATCTTGAGGAGTAGGATCTAAACTACGCTGGGTCACGCAGATGTTTTCAGTTGGAGTGTTCTAGCACTCTAGGTTTGCCAAGCATAACCCTAGAATCAGCTCCTTTTGCATAGTAGAGTCCCAACCCCATCTGTAGCCATACTAAGAATAAGACCTGTCCTGTTGAGAGTGTGGTCTTTGGTTGGGGTTTATTGTGACAGTTGGATTATATAGTGATCAGAAGTTCTGGGTGGCTCAGTTGGTTGAGCATCTGCCTTCAGCTCAGGTCATGATCCCTGGGTCCTGGAAACTAGTGCTGTATCAGGCTCCTTGCTCGCAGGGAGCCTGCTTCTCCCCCTGCCTGCCATCCCCCTGCTTGTGCATGCGTGCTCTCTCTCTCTCACACACACACAAATAAATAAAATCTTTAAAAAATTCTTAGTGGAGCAACTTTACTAACTTAGGCAAGAAACCTAAGTGGCATGGTGGAGGCTGACATATTTTAACAACTTGACCACTTGTGTCATCCTTTAACACCAGCTAAGTTCTTAGAATTTGAATAGATGTTTTCTAGTTAATGGGGTTAGATATGAATTGATACTAGAAAAGCAAAGCGTAATGATGGATTTATCATGTCCTCTATGAATACCCTTGTTTTAAAATCAGACCCTCAGTTTACCTATTTTCCTTATTTAGCACAGTTCTCATATATTTATTCATTATGCAGAGATTTATTAAGTAACAGTTTGTTACCCAGCCATGGTTGAAATCTCTTACATTTCTAAGAACAGTAGTGTTTTACTCTTTGAATATGTTAGCATGTTTCTTAACTGTTGCTCATATTGACATCACAGTGTAGGAAATACTATTTACTTCATGTTAGTGAATGTTGAAAAAGTTTGTAATAACACTGATTTGCTTTTAATTACCAGGTTCCTCTAGAGTAGGCCTTATTGCACTGAAGCTGGGTATGATGCCTTTATGGACCAAAGATGGTCAAAAGCATGTGGTTACATTACTTCAGGTGAGAAAGAAAGAGAGGATGTAACAGATCTGTATGTGTGCCAAGATCTATTTGTGCAAACCTGAATGGACAGTATTTGTATCCTGAAACATGTGACTGTGTGATGAAGAATGGGCTAATGCCAGGCATAAATACAATTAAAGAACTTTACTTCTGTTTCAGTGAATGTTTCACTCTTGCCTGAGTGGTGGTTTTCTTGATACTGTCATAAGGTTAACTACGAGCATGAATAAAAAAAAAATGTTTGTAACCTAGCTTCTCACAGGTGTGCCGGTTGAATTCATAATTGGAAAAATGTCTCAGTCCCATCTTATTTTCATTCTTTCAACTGGAAATTAAAATTTTGATCTCTTTGCTAACTTAGAATGTAACATTCTTGTCTGGAGAGGCAGTGTTTTGTTCTCTGAGATAAAACAAACTCTAATCATTAAGAATGTGGTCCCTGAGACCAGAATATCTGACTTTATTTTTTTTATTTTTTTTATTTTTTTAAATTTTATTTATTTATTTGACAGAGAGAGATCACAAGTAGGCAGAGAGGCAGGCTCCCGGCGGAGCAGAGAGCCCGATGTAGGGCTTGATCCCAGGACCCTGAGATCATGACCTGAGCCAAAGGTAGAGGCTTAACCCACTGAGCCACTCAGGTGCCTGAATATCTGACTTTAGATCTTGTTTCTGCCACTTCCTGGCTATGTTCCTTGGAACATTCTGCCTCCTCTGCAAAAGATATAATTGTATTTGGTAAAAGAAATAGTTATTACCTACCTCAAAGGTTTTTGTGAGAGTTGCACAAGGTAATAAATATCAAGCACTTAAAACAGTGTTAAATGTCCAATATACATTGGCTGCTGTTGTCTTTATGATTATTATTAGAGATATTACTGATAGCATTAGGAAGCCATCATTCCCCAAATCAGTTTGGATACCTGAGTTCATCTTTGGGGTCTCGTCTTAGACAAGTGATTAGACAGATGTTGGTGATTAAAATGAGAGCTCATGCACATAGGCCCAGAGGGCCTACAAGTCTTAGGATGGTTTTATTGACTCTGACTGATCAAAGAGAAGATTATAGTTCCTAAAACTCTAGGGAACTTAGGGAGCTTTCGGGAAAGACTGGTGGAATTGTACATTGGTACAACCACTTCAGAAAACAGCATAATTATGTGGTTAAAGTTGAGATAGGCGAATCTTGTGGTATAGCAATTCCAATCCCTAGTGTTAATAGAAAACTTGAACTTTATTACTTTACAACAGTGTTCACAGCAGTATTGTTCTTAGTACTCCAAAACTGGAAATAACCCAAATGTCCAGTAGCAGAATGGAAAAAGAAGTCGTGGTATTCATGTAACAGAATGCAGGATAGCAATGAAAATGAACAGAAGAGAGTTACACACAGCATTGTGGGTGAAACTTAGTAATATAAACAAGTGAAAGAAGCAAGACATGGAAAAGTACAACCTGATTCTGCTTTTACAAAGTGTGAGGCAGGCAGCAATAAACTACATGCTTTCAAAGGTAGCAACTGTAAGGAAAAGGAAGTAAATGATTACCATGTATCAAGAATAGTATTTATTTCCAGGGCGGCACTTCTCAAACTTTAGTGAGCCTTAATCACCTGGAAGGGTTATAAAAGAAGGAGATTCGATTCGGTTGGTCTGTGCTGGGGCATGAGGACCAGCGTTTTCACCAGATTCCTAGGTGATGTTGTGATGCTTGTTTGAGGACCACACTTTGAGAACCACTGCTCTAGGGGTCTTAAAAAAAAAAAAAAAAAAGGTGGGGTGGGAGATTACTAGGAAGAGACACACACAGGCTTTGTAGCTTCTACTTCTCGACATGGGTGGCGGTAAATCGTACTTTCTTCATAAATATTCTGTTGTGTATTTCTGTTTTAGGCACGCTTCTGTATGTGTTGTCTGTGTGCTCTGTACCTGATTTTTTTTTTTTTTGTCTAAAGTTATTTCTGTATTTTAAGATTGTGGTTGGTGTTAGAGGAATGATGGATAAGTTAACGTTAGGGAATCCCTAATTGTTCTATGGCTTTTAGTGTGGCTGGTATGATGCTAAAACGTAGCTTAGCACATACTTAGTTTTGTTTTGTTTTTTATATTTGTTTCCTTAGGTACAAGACTGTCACGTTCTAAAATACACACCAAAGGAAAACCATAATGGAAAACGGGCGGCCCTAACTGTAGGAGGAAAAACCGTATCACGTTTCCATGTAAGGATATGTTTTCATTCTTTAGAAGAGTACATTTCATTAGTTTCAGATCTGAATTCTTTGAGTTTTGAGGCGATTCCATAGTCAAATTTGTGTTTATCCATGAAGTAAATTGTGGGTTTGAGGGAAGGCAGGCTAGTGAAGCCATTGAGCCCAGGATTCTGAGAGAATTTGAGTTTGTTCCAGTACCTCTCCTCAGTATTTGAAACAAGTAACTTTACCCTCTGAGCTGATGTATATGCCCATCTGTTCAATGGAGATAAAAATATTACTTACTTAAGAGGTTTGCTAACAGGATTAATGAGATTTCTCATATGTTCTTAGCATGTCTCAGATACTCAATAGATAGTAGCTATTTTGTCATTTATGTTTAATTTCTCATTTTTTTCTAAGTTGTCTGAATACCTGACACCAGCAGCATGCGGGGACTAATTTGTCTATACTAGAAGGAACATTTTTTTGTGCATTTTTTAATCTGAAATTGTCACCATCAATATGAGAATACAGTACAATATATCATATAATCAAGAAGTTGTTTTTATTTTCACTGTTGTGTATATTTCTGTAAGTATCTTTCATCATCAAAATTTGTAATTATCATAAAACACACATGGAAAACTAAAAGGTAGAGTCTATTCAGATTTCACATAAACTAAAAACCCCACAACTTTATACCAATTCAAATACTTTCGCAAACACTATATTTCCTAAGAAGATGCAAAACATAGTCCTTTCTGTCACATCCATGAGAACGAATAAACTATATTCATCATCTTAACAAGAACTTTAACAGCACTGGCATCACATACAAACAGCATTGTTTTGAGTCTATAAGCCTCCAGAACCATCCCATGATGTTTACTCCCCAAGGATGATTCTCTGCAGTGTGGAGAGAACCGATAACATTTCCGATGTGGGTAGAAATGGTGACGTGACAATCCTAAGATCTGAAAAAATTTTTAAGTCCCTAGAGCACACAGGAAGCACCCAGTTTAGACCCTCCCTAGAAGGAACTTTCAGTACTTGGGATAGAGCTATATTAAAACCTACATTAGGTTTTTAGAAATAAAGCATTTTTCCCCCAAGTAGAATACTATTAGAATGCTAAATATATAACTTATATTTGAGAAATCTGTGCAGTTAGTATCCTCTGTTGAAGGACTAAAAGCAGAGAATTTCTAGAAATGGTGATGGTTTTCACTAATAACTAATGAAACATCCTCAAGTTTACTAAAACATTGTGCTTATACCTAAGGTAAACATTTTTTCCACTGTAAATTGTTTATGAAATGAACATGTATGGTAAATAGGATACAACCCATACTATACAACTGTCAAAACTAGCAAGTATTGGACAACCAAACTCCTATTTGGTTGTCATAGTTAACTTTGTTGAGCACTTATTACACATGGATACATAACCATTAAGCCTATTATTTAATTTTCTTAGCATCTGAGGCTAAAGAGGTTAAGGAACTCCTTCAGGGCCACCCACTGGTAAAAGGTAGGGTGACAGTCAGACTTCAGATCTTACTTCCTTAATTGTATCTTAACATTCACCCTCTGGGTGCTCAGAGGCTAATGAGAAAGATGGACAAATAAATCCGCCATCCCTGTATAGGATTACACATGCAGGAAGCATGGAATAGGGGACGGCCAGTTCTGCTTGGGAAAATCCCAGAAGGTTTCACAGAGTGGAGACCAGAAAAGAAAAAGCATGTCAGCAGGAATACCTGTTTTAACATACCAGGCACATTTCAAAAATCTCATTTCATCCTGGCAACAAACCTCTTAGGTAAGTAGTATTTTTATCCCCATTTTGCAGATGGGCAAATACTGCAGCTTGGAGTTACTAGTTTCAGGTAGCTTCTGCAGAGACACATGGAAGAGCGTATGTGTGCTTGGAAAGAGAAGTATGGTATATGAACTCCTAAGTGTGTGAGCGTGCGGGCCAGTGGGGCAAGATGGGAAAAGTGCAAAGATGTACCTGTCAGGGTAGAGTGCTGAAGAGTTTAGACTTCATCGTGTAGACTCCCAGGAGCTTCTGAATTCCTCAACTGGGGCAATGATATTGTCAAATCATAGTCTTACTTAATTAAATTAGAAGAATCTGGATATAGGGAGAACATTTAGGAAGTTGTTTTAAGCACTGGGGGGAGTTGATAAAAGGCTTTTGACCCAAGTTAGTTGAATAGGGCTTGGAGAGGGCAGGGAATTGTACAAGACTGGCTGAGTATGTGCTAAGGGGACACAGGCTTAGAGCAATTTCTGCATGCCTAGTTCAGTGCGGATTCCGTAACCTGGAATAGTGACAGGGAAAGGGAAGTTTTGGAAGAGGAAAGAAGTGTGTGAAGTGTTTATAGAAAATTCAGGAGGAGTTGTCCTATAAATAGTGAGATATACTGATCGGTGAGTTCAAGGTGATTAAAATTGTTGGAGTCCTATAGTTTGATAGGACAAGAGGCCTTTGAGGCCTGTCTCCTAAGTGTTAGAGAAGTTAACTACTTTTGCGTATTATGGTATTGTATAGTTTATATATATTTTAGTCTGCGATTAATTCTTGACAGTTTATTGGCTAATTTGGAATTTAAGTAGTTTCACAGTAATGAAAAGCACAGTGAGGTATTTATGAAAACTTTTAAAAATGTCAGATTTTTTCAGAATTTTGAATTTTTTAAATATGTAAATACATGCTAATCTTCATGTAAATAATTCTTTGCTTTGATAGAAGCCTGTTTTCTCATTAATTGTACTTCTGTGGTTTTGTTAATGTTTTATCACCACCATCTATTTTCATTACCAATTTTGTAAATTCATGACTTTATTGCCTTGTATGTGTGAGTCAAACATGATGTTGGGATAATCCATTCTGCTCCAGCAGATCTGTAATTATTATTTCCAGAACTATGAGATAGTGGAAAAACAAGTGGATGTGGGGTCAGGAGAGCTGAGTTCTAATTCTGACTCCTCCCATTAGCTCCCTTCACTCCGCTTATTTTGAATATCTATTTTCTTACACAAGAAAACAGGAAATTGGCCTTGAAAGTTGCTAAATCCTTTTAGTCCTAAAAGTCTCCATTGGTTCTCTAATGTCTTAGTTCTCAAGAGAAAACAAAAGCCCCCCCACCAAACATATTTGGCAGCTCAATTTATTCTATTTTACTTAGTGAGGAAGATGTCCTACAGATTTTATTAATACTAATAATTAAAAATATTTTAGAAATGGGGAGCCTGGCTGGTTCAGTTGTTTAAGCGTCTGCCTTTGGCTCAGGTCATGATCCCAGGGTTGTTGTTTTGTTTTTTTTTTTTTCTTTTTTTTAAGATTTTATTTATTTGACAGAGAGAGAGACAGTGAGAGAGGGAACACAAGCTTGCAGAGTGGGAGAGGGAGAAGCAGGCTTCCTGCCAAGCAGGGAGCCTGATGCATGGCTCAGTCCCGGGACCCTGGAATCATGACCTGAGCCGAAGGCAGATACTTAATGTCTGAGCCACCCAGGCGCCCCTGATCCCAGAGTTCTGAGATGTAGCCCTGAGTCTGGCTCCTTGCATAGTGGTGAGCCTACTTCTCCCTCTTGTGTGCTCGTCGTTTCTCTCTCTCTGTCTGTCAAATAAATCTTTAAAAAAAAATTGCACAGCTAGGTGATTTGGATGCTTGATTATGTTGTGGTGGATTTCCAGCCACTTACCTTACACAGATTTTTAATTTAGTTCTCTTGTATGGAAAGTGCTACAAGGGTCTTCCTTGTTCTCCAAGGTAAACATTTTCTAGGGGCACCTGGATGGTACAGTTGGTTAAGCAACTGACTCTTGGTTCCAGCTTAGGTCATGATCACAGGGTTGTGGGACCAAGCCCCCCGTCAGGCTCTGCTCTCCATGCGGAGTCTGCTTAAGATTCTCCCTGCCCCTCTCCTCTGTTCAGGTATGCTTTCTTTCTCTTTCTAAAATAAATAAATCTTAAAGAAAAAAAAAGGAAAAAAGAAGATAATAAATTTTCTAGGTCCAGAGGACATGTATTAACAATATTAAGAAAAAGATTGGTCTTTGAATGACCTTTCTTCAAATAAGATGTGAAAATGAAGTTTTAGAATTCTTCATAAGAATTTTGGTTCAGAAAGGAAAAAGATTTTCAAAACTAAAAATATGCAAACTTTCTCTTGTTTAGTGTAACCCTCAGAGAAACTGCAAGTAAATTGGTTATAAAATGTTTTAAAAACATAGACCTATGAATATAAAATATCAAATAGTTAACTATTCTAAAATGAATTGACTGCATCAATTTTATTTATAATAGGGGTAGAACTGTTTTGTTTTGTGTCTTTTACTCTGTAAAGAACTTAGGCCTCCAAGAAATTAGACTGTTTTGCTTTTGCTATTTTTGTAACTTATTATAAATAAAAACATAGGAAGTTAAGCAGCCTTAAAAGTTGATTAAATCAATTCATCTTAGGAGCAGAGAAGCATTTTCATTGTGAGAAGGATAATTGCAGAGAACTCTAAAGAGGCAGAAAAAAATGCAGCCTCGTAGATGGGCTTATCCAAGTGTGACACTGCTGTCAGTCTTTTAAATTGCCTTCTGAAATCATTTATTTGGAAGTTAAAAAAATAGTTCTGTTACACTGCTGCTGCTTTCAACTCAACTTGAGCTTCTGGATTTTCTCAAAACTGATACCTAGTTAGTTTTATGATATTTTGATTTTTAAAAGAAAATATTATTTAATTTTAATGAAATTGGGATATAATCACGAAGTATGTATTACCTTTTATGTCTCAGTCTGTAGTTACTTAGGTCAAGATGTTTATCTTACCTATTTTGTGTTTCTGAAAAAGTAGAAGTTTTTTTTCTTAGAAGCTTCCTCACATACTTAGAAACTGATATTAATAAAAGAATATGTTTTTAAAATCATCAGGTAGAATATGTGAATGTCAAGAATAAATTTAAACTCTGTTCTACAATATAATGAATTTAAATCTGATACATCAGGAAAATAATTGCAATTTGCAGTTGCAAATGTAATCTCATTTTTAAATGAGAATTTATGTGTTTGCTTTGATATGGAGGAAGTGTGCATGATTGGAGTTAAAAAGTAGGGACCTAGAGATGCCTGGATGGCTTAGTCAGTTAAGCATCTGCCTTCACCTCAGGTCGCGATCCCAGGGTCCTGGGATCAAGTCCTGTGTTGGGCTCCTTGCTCAGTGGGGTCTGCTTCTCTCTCTCCCTCTGACCCTCACTCTGCGTGTGCTCTCTCTCTCTCTCCTCTGACAAATAAAATCTTTAAACAAGAAAAGAAAAGTAGCGGCCTTAATAAGGGTGGTTTGAATATCAGTGTTAGATTTCAGCATGTGGGAAGCAAAAGTATAGGGAATGACTGGGATGAACTTAAGTCATCACTCTTGGAGGAAAGGTGGAAAGGATAGCTTCTTGAGGGAACACTGTGAGGTACAAAACAACCTTTCGTGGGCATCCAGAGCAGGGCTTCTCAGGGTCTGTTGTGTGGTTCCACTAGAGGTCCCCAAGGACTTCCCAGAGCTTGTGGGTTGATCCACAAATTAACATTACAGGCCATTGCCACCCAATTTCATGTCTACCAAACACAGCCTTCTCAGTGGGTTACAAAGTGGCACCAACAGCTTACATTTTAAACTGAAATCATCAAGTAACTGAAGATTTCTGCATATTCATATATTCTGTAATTAAGACTGGCTGTGCAGATACTCCATTGGATTAGGATCAGTGATGCTCGGTTTTCAGTACATCATTGGCATCGTCTTGAGTTGTTTCGGGTCTTTTAGTTGCTGCTGTTCTTGCTTTTTGACAACAAATTACTCTTGGTTTGGTTTCATAGTTTAGTTTCTTGAAGATTTGTTCATGTTCAGAATAAGTCATGATCTTTATTTAAGGCCTACAATTTTTAATAACTAGACTTGAAGATAACATTGTAAACACAGTGATGTTGTGTGCCAAGAACTGATGCAGCAGCAAGAGTGGAAAGGTGTGACTTGGTGAGGCAAATCAGAACTTCACACACGGGTGGATGTCTGTCCTCCATCTTTTGTGTCTTCACCATTCATTTAGCTCACTTCTGCAGTATATGACTTGTAACTGTGCTTAGCTCTAAAGTTACAAACATAGGTGAATAAAGCAGCTTGCCATCCAGGTGCTCCAGCAGGCAGGCAGATATTCACGTCAGTTGACAAGTGTAAGGTAATGTGGACAATATTTGAGATATAGGCAAGGTCTAAAGTTCGCATAGACCAAGGAGTAGTCTGCTCTGGCAAGGCTGCCCACGCAGGAATTGGGACAGGAAATATTACTGGAGCTGAGACTAGACATATATTTAACAAATTTTTAATGAGCTTTGGAGGTACAGGGTTGGGGAAGAATTACCTCCAAGAGACTGGCATAGGCAGGCATAGGTAAGCATACATTGTGGTTCCTTGGGGACCTGCAGGTGTTTCTCTTGTGATGAAAGGGGAAGTTGAGGGGGAAAGAGCATCAAGAAGATAGATACATCTGTGTTAGTTATAGTCCCAGGAAAGAGGCACTCTTCACATCAGAAAATAGAAAGTGGTACAAGTTTTTTTTGTCAAGTCTTCTAGCAATCTGTATCAAGAGTCTTAAGAACTAAGAAAAGGAAAAAGCCCCGGGGACATTATTTTAAGGAAATGAGATATTCATAAAGTTTTCTATTCAAAGGTATATTTTATTCAAGGATGCTTACAGTACAGAAAAAAGGGCATGGTGGAGGGAAAAACAGGCAGCAGGACCTACCAGGAGCTGGGGATGTAGCAGCAACTAAAGTTTCTTTTCTCAAGAAGCTTACATTTTGGTGAGATTGTGGACGATAAAGGGAGGCCCTGTCTTAGAAGATACACAATTAAAAATGTGTATCATGACAAATAGAAGTGCTTTGTAGACTAACTGAGGGGTTTGCAAGTGACAAAGTGGTGCTATTTTAGGTAGAATAATCAGGAAAGGTAAGTTAATGTTTAGATAGAGGCCCGAATAAAGCGTAGGAGCAAGTCCCGCAAAAATTTGAAAAGTATTCCAGGCAGGGGGAGTAATATGTGCAGAGGATCCAAGGTTATTGTCTAATGTGTTCTTGGAATGTGAGGAATGCATTGTACCTGAAGCAGGGTGAGCCAGGAGGAGAGTAGTAGATGAGGTCAGATTATATAGAACCTTGTAAACCATGTTAAGGATTTAGGATTGATTCTGCATGAGATGGTCGCCATTGTGGAGACATGATTTAGCTTGAGTTTCAAAAGGATCATGCCAGCCTGTGCCTGGAGAATAGACCATGGTGTCAGCAGTGTGGAAATTTGGGAACCAATTAGGAGGCTATTAATATAATCCAGGCAAAAGACAGTGGTTTGAGGTGCAGGTGAGAAGTAATTGATGTGGGCTTTATTTTTAATAGCATCTGTAGGAACTGCTGGTGTTTGAGACATGGGATATGACAAAGAAAAGATTCAAAGGTATCCACAAGATTTTGGGTCCAAGCAGCTGAGTTATGGAGTTGCTGTTTATTGAAGTTTGGAAAACCAGAGGAAAGCAGGTTTCGGGGGGCAGGAGGGAGTTTAGTTCAATTTCAGACATATCAAACTTGAGTTGCTGTATGATACCAAAGTGAAATACTGAGTTAGCGGTTGTACGAATGAATTTGTAGTTCAGAGTAGAATTTGCGATTGAAGTTAGAAATGTGGTATTATTAGTATATGAAAGAACTGAGCGTGCAAGTCTCCAGGAGCGAGTGGTCATCTGTGCCAAGCTTTGCTGGCAGAGACAGTGAGATAAGTATTGACCAGTGTATTTGACCACATAGAGATGGTTGGTGACCTTGATAAGCACTTTGCATTGAGTATTCAGGGGCTGCAGGCACCTGATTAAAGTGGGTTTGAGAGAATGGGAAGATAGAAAGTAGATTGAGCAGAAGCTTTTCAAAGAGCATTGTCTTAAGGGGGAATGGAAAGGAAACTGTAGTCAAGGATAAGTTTTGTTTTAATGAGAGTTATTGTGACATCTTTGGATAAGATAGTTCCAGTAGAAAGGGGGAAATTGGTGATTCAGAATGCAGTGGGAACAATTTCAAGATAAAGCGGTTGAACAGGTAAGAGAGGGGTCGGATGAGTACACAGTGAGGGGGTCTGACTTCTAATAAGAGCATGGACAGTTCACTTGTGTTAGTGATTTCCAGCCCCAGTTTCACATCAGAATCATAGGGAGTGCTTAAAAAGCACTGCCACCTGGATGACACCTTAGATCAGTGAAACGACAGTCTCCAAACAGAAGGGCCTTGACATTGGCATTTGCTAAAACTGCCCCATGCTCATCTCATGCAATCTAGCATGGGGTGTGGGGATGGGAGGGTAAGTGCTTGTGTGAGCTGTTTGATTGGGTGATAAGACCTTAGGGAAATGCTCCAGTTTTTCTGTTTTTTTAGTGAAATCTCAAAAAACGTGGTTAGCTCAAAGAAGGGAGAAGGAGGGAAACATACTGGGGGTTTTAAAAGGGGTTGTGAAAAGGAAGGGGCTTTGGAGAGTGTGAGAGGGATTTAAGTAGGGAAAGGTAGGTTGGCCAGACCACATTTGGGACTCACTTTGAAGTTTGTGGTCATACATTTGAATGTGACTAGTATATTTTCTTCCAGCTGCTTGGAAGCAGGTGCAGAGTAGACAGAGTGGAATTTCCCCAGATTGGGGTTCTTGATACTTACAGCCTCCAGTCAGAATTCAAATGTGAGCACAATGCTGTTTCTTTTCCTACAGATAAAGGTCTTTCACCATGTAATATATATGAGCTACACCATGCATCTGGTTGAATCCTGGATGTATTGGATTATAGATAAAAATCTCACCTCCCTTAAATAGAATGTGGTGGTTTTTGTTCATCAGGGGAACAGAATGCTCTTAATGATTTGTTCTCTGGGCTGTTAAGGCCTTGGTTTATATCTCTTTGCACAGAACTCCACCTTCAGTATCATGGGTTACTTATGTGTGCTGCTTTTCCTCTAGAAATCTACATCTGTATTGGAATTTTACCAAGAACTTGGATTGCCGCCAAAACAGAAAGTTAAAATCTTTCATGTAACAGATAATGCTGTGATTAAGCCAGGTAATCTGAGGCTGGGGAAGGGAGGGAGGCAAAAATACCCAAGTATGTGATTTGTTTAATGTTAGGCCTTTCAGTAAAGTTGAATCCACAATACAAAGTCCTAAACGTTTATTTTTAAATACAAAGTGGTATCTGATTTAATCACTAGGGACAAACAAGTCTTTTTCCTTTTTTGACTGGAAAGAACTGTAGAGAACTCTGTTTTCATTAAAGAGGGAGGAGCACTTTTGTTTTCAGTGTACAGAGAGTTTCACATTTGGAAAAGCCACTCCAGATAAATACACTAACTTTCATTTTTTTTAACTTTTTTATTTTTCAAAATATACTAGCCTTTAAAATGTGAAGTTCACTCTTTGTAGGCTGTCATTTTAATAGGTGAAGATTAGCTAGATTCTCACTGAGATAGAATTTTCATGGAATAGCGAAGTGACTAACCATAGCACCTTGATGTAAAGATTCTATCTTAAAAATTCTGAAGTATTTTACCTACTCCCTGAAATGTCAAAAAGTATGATTGGCAGCATGGTTTTATCAGTTTATGTAGTTAACAGTATTTTGACATCTTTGAACTTAAGAAAAGCTTCCTGATCTCTTCAGCTTGAGTTCTAACAGATAGTAGAAGGGTTTTATAAGATTCGGTATTTTAATATCTGAACTGAATTTCACAAAGTAAATTATAATTACAATAAGCCTTATTAAGGAGTGACGGAGGATCAGCCTTGATATAAGCTAGAATTAAAAGTATTTTTTGAAGTGCAGGTTTTGTCGTTTGAAGCTAAAGTGAATGGAATTAAGGTAACAAGTGTAAAAATTAAGTCCCTATTAACTTTTGTTGTAGCTCAAACCATGTGGAATTGTTTTTGTGGATGAAAAGTGGTCAGGTATCAGCAGTTAAAAGTCCTTCAGCCTCCTAGAAATTCAGTCAGTTTTAATCTCCCTTATTTTTTCTTAATTCAGGGTTTTTCTTTGCCTGTACAAATCTAGGTTAGGTCCTACATTAAAGGATACTACCTTCTGAAATCCCATAGTACCTTATTCCCTGTTGTAAAACAAGCCATAATTACCATTCAGTTGCATTCTCTACTACATTGACTATGGCTTTTTTTTTTTTTTTTTAAGAAAAAGTCTTACTTGATGATGTTAGTGTTGATTCTTCACCTAGATAATAAATTCTTGAGGTTAGGAGCCATGTCTTACCTTTTATAATTCTAACAGTACATATGGCAAGTGCCCTAGAAATATTTGCAGATTAATTGTCAAATAATTCTCATAGTGTTAATCCAAATTGATACAGTGTTGTGAAGGGCTTTCACTTTAAAAATTCCTCTAAATAACATTTTTTTCTGGTGCATTTTAACTAAAATTCTGTTTACATACAACTAGTTTTAGAAATGTTAGTATATAAAACTTGGGGTATCAATGATGACAATTTTTCAGAATTCGAAATTATCTGGGCATGTGCTGAAATAACTGTATTTTATTGGTACAGTGACCAATCTGCCAAAAATCTGATATATAGGGGCATTATATGGATATCACCCATACAGTAATTATCGCCTAAGGTACGGTGGACCTGGGTTCAAACAGTTCCTATTTTTGGGTAAATTATCTCTAATGGTTAAAAAAGATCTGATCTAGCCACAGCATTTTTTGAGTCACTCTTGTTTTTATTTCATTATACAAAAAAGGAAAGGTATCTTAAATGTCAATATATTATTATTCACCAAAATAACAAAGAATCATCAGACTCATGTATTTACCATAAGAACATTGTGTTTGTCATGTGAATTGCCTATTTCAGCCAGTCTCACGTTGGCCTCTGTGCAGGCACAAACCCGTCAGCCATCTATGGTCTGTTAGCCTGACTCTCACATCATGTGCCTCGTCCGGGGACATATTGTTCTCTACCCCATGTATAGTCAATTAAGGCATGATTGATGAACAGTTTTATTATTTTATTGTTGATGTTTCTAATAATTGTAATTGTGAAGAGAATCTTCTACTTTTTTTGAAATCTTTTAGTCTTCCTAGATGTAGTTTATGTTTAGTGAAGTTGTTCCCAGGCTGACAAATTTCATATTGATTGTTTTCTTTTCATAAAGGCACCCCTCTTTATGCTGCTCATTTTCGTCCAGGACAGTATGTGGATGTCACAGCCAAAACGTAGGTCCACATAACAGGTTCTTTTCCTTTTGTTTTCCATATATATTAAAACATAACAGAGTAAGTGAAAGTATAGCCCTTCAAGTCTGTGACTAAAGATTAAGTAACCATTATTCTCATTTGTAATTCTGCAATGTTACTGACTCTACTAGATTTTAAATTGCACTGAATTAGTTGTATGTGAACATCAAGTTACAGGTTTGAAACTGAGATGCATGCTTCTTGAAATGGGACTATGAGAAAGGTCACATTACTCAGGTTCTTTGTGGGTTGGGCCCACTTCTATTTTTAAGACCAAAGGCTATGTACAGTTTGATGGTGATATAAAAATGAACAGTGCTGTGGGGTTCTTTTGAGATTGTGTGATCTGTAAATGCTGTTCTTTCCAACTCTAGGAAACAGTTAAATTAGAAACATTTTATACTGTTTGTGATGGTTGTTTTTAAGGTCCCCCTAGGGTAACTATAAAAACATTTTGTTAACTGTGTTAAGAGCCTATGAGAAGCAGGAAGAAGTAGTGTTACACCTTAAGCCTCTGGTAGCACGGTGTTATGTCTCAGTACTAGACAAGTGAGACAGTGAGACTTCATAAAAACAAAATATTTTTTCTCCTGAAACAAGGGTTTAATTTGGGAGAAATCAACACAGTTGTCACACAAATAGAAGTGCTGACTTTGAGTCCTATTCAGACCGGGAGAGGAAGCAGTTTTTCAAAATTTGGTTAAGGTTACTTCACTATAGAATGGAGTAAACCGAGCCCTTACATTTGTTTATGTAGCAGTTGCTCAGTATATGTTAGTAGAATCTGCATGACTAGGCTAAACTAAACTCCAAATATCAGCTATCGGCTTTTCCTGTTTCTTGTTCTGTCAACACAGATGATAATTTTACTTCTCTTTCGAAGTAAAATTCGACAGGGTCTGTGGCCTGTGTAATTCTGACAGTGGCCCACATGTGCTCTGGGATAGTCTTACAATCACCGTAACTGAGCCAAAGAGCTTTTATCCAAGAAAACCAGAGCCAGCATTCATTTCCTTAATGGAGTCAGTTAGCTATACTTTATTTCCACACCATTATTGCCTACTTTCCAATATGAGCCATTGCAAACAGCCCTTACCTTTGATTAGCTGTTTAGAAATGGAGTCAGATAGATTGACAGTACAGTGTGTCTTCCTTTGAGAGAGGTTATGGACTTCTCCCCCCTCCCCTTTTTTTTTTCTGCTTCCTGATTGTTGCAGACTCATTCCTACTGACTGGGGCCTCTAAAATCACTTGGTCACTTTCCTTGTTCTGCCTTCCCTTGGCAAGAACACAGAATATTAGAGCTGGAAAGCTTTGGTTTGGTTAGTTGGGGAGATGTGTATGTGTTGTGAATCAGATGATTTTACTTTTTAATTTCTGGATTGATTATTACATATAGTAAAGTACCTCAGTAATTCCATTAATTTACAGTTATTCATGTGTGATTTCCATTATATACTTTACAGATTATATGAGCTATTCCGAGAATTCCTGCAAAGTCAGAGACCTTCATTAGCAGATGCTTTGTGGTGGGATTTGTGACCAGCTTGAATTAGAGCTAAGCTTTTCAGATGCCTGTGTTCAGTAGATGTTTCATTTCAGATACTACTATTGGGTTTCTGGCTT
This sequence comes from Lontra canadensis, assembly GCF_010015895.1. NCBI lineage: Eukaryota > Metazoa > Chordata > Mammalia > Carnivora > Mustelidae > Lontra > Lontra canadensis. The sequence goes on from NW_022631032.1 coordinate 16,226,800, forward strand.
CTTAAAAGTTATTTTTAAAACTTCAGCATTCTTCTTGAGAGTTTAAAGTGAAAAGGAAAGTTTTTTAGTTTTGTTTTAAGATCATGTACCTAGAAACCAAGTCTGTAAAGCCTGGTGCCAGCCTCGGGACTAGGTAGCTGATAAGAGCTGGAAGAATAACTTCTGGAATTTAAAGAAGTTGCCATTTAATTCTGGAGAAGGGAGGACCTTCATTTGAGAAGATCTCACTGTTGTGTGGGCTGTGATACAGTATTCTGTTTGACTTCCACTGTGTGAAGTCAGGGGAGAGAGTTGACCCACACATGGCTGCGCTTTACTCTGGTGGGTGTGCCTTTATGTGTTAGTATCTGAGGTCAGATGACTTTGATTTTTTAAAAGATGAATGTTTCCAGTGACTCTTATAGCTGACATGGTGTTATGGCCTCAAGATGCCCATGTTTGTAAATATGTAGGAGTCTTTGTCCTTCTCATGAGGATCTATTTTGAATTCTTCCCAGGGCAGCATTGGATCTTCAGTTCCATCCAGTCCTAGTTGCTGCTGCCTCTTCTGTTTGCCACTGACAGGTTGTGGGGAGCATACACATGCACCTGCTTGCTTTTCTTTTTTTCTTTTTAAATTGTCTCCTTTTCCTGATGCTTCCCATTTTAGAGAGTTAAACTTCTTCACAGCCAGTGAGAATGTTCTTTTCCTTATTGACTGTAAATGGAACCATCATCTTTTGGGAATAGATTCCAAGTACTCACTCTCCGTCCCTTATTGTGGCTCACTTACAGCCAACGATTTACTACTTTGTCCTCCATTTTCAGCCCTGTTTCAAATGTTTTGAAATGTCTGAGTCCCATCTTCTTGATTATTAGTCCTGCTAGAAAAAGTTGTGCGGTGACATGGATAGGTCAGATGATGAGGGACATGGATTTATAGGCAGGAGCAGTGGTTGTCACACTTGAATAGCTTTCTGAACCACCCTCCCCACACACACACACAGCCACACATGCACACACGTGTGCACACACACAGAGATCTTTTTTTTTTTCCCCCAGTAGATCAGGGGCAATACCTGATAATTTACATTTCTAACAAGTGCCTAGGTGATACAGATGCTGCTAGTCCACGGACCACACTTTGAGAAACACTGGCCTGGTCAAGGGCTCACCAGTGGAACCGCCTTTCCTGCCTACTCCTTTACCCAGTTTAGAATCCTAATCCCTTCCTTTCCCTAAACCTGTACTCAAATTATTACATTGAAACATCTGTTTTAAAGCAAGTAAATTTAATCAGCGCAGTTTCAAATAGCAGTGTCAATAGAAGTAGGCCTGTTTAGTACTCACATTTTAGTTAGCATAAAACTGAAAATTGGTCTCTTTAGTAATCAGTTGGCTTCATCATCATCTTTCCATTAGAAAAGAAAAATGTCAAATCTCTAATTGAAAATCTTCATTTTTCCTCATACTATAATAATTATATTTGTTAAATCTACACTTATATTTTGGGTATTTCAAGTTCGGTTTGTTTTTTTTTTTTTTTTACCTTATACCTTCAATTTTAATTGCTTGACTAAACATATTTTTGAAATAACTAAGAAAATTTAAAACAAAATACTGTATAATTTAAGAAAATAAAATCTTAGTAGAATATCTGCTTTGAGGGTGAAATTATCTGCATTTTTTTAGAGTCACCAGTGACCAACAGTAGCAGCTTCTTGAGGTCTTCCCTAAAATTTTTAAATGTTTCTCTGTTATTAATTGCATTGGGAAATCTGCTTGCATTGAAAGATGCATTATATTTACCTGTTCCACATTGGTTATAATTCATTATACAAATAAGTATTTACCAGTGTTACTTTGAAATGTGAGGTAAATACATATTTACCAGAGTTCATTTTAATTTTTACTTTTATTTTATTTTATTTTATTTTTAAAGAATTTATTTATTTGTTTGTCAGAGAGAGATCACAAGTAGGCAGAGAGGCAGGCAGAGGGCGCGGGGGAAGCAGGCTCCCTGCAGAGCAGAGAGCTCGATGCGGGGCTCGATCCCAGTACCCTGAGATCATGACCTGAGCCGAAGGCAGAGACTTAACCCACTGAGCCACCCAGGAGCCCCTAATTTTTACTCTTATTTTGGAAATAGTTTTTTGTGCAGAGGGTTTGAGAATCTAAACTCAAATTAGATTAATGGGGAAAATGTTTACATCTAATATATAAAACCATTCTAGCAGAATAACTTTTTAGTTGCATTATGCTGTTAACAGCTAATAAAGCCCTATCTTCGAAATATCACAGTTTTGTGTAATTCATTCTAAATATGATTTTAAGACTAGTGTGTATCATGATGTGTCCCTCACACCCTGCCCTAGCACCTTTTTAAAGTTTCTGTTCTTGTTCTGTAGTGGCAGTTACATTCCAGTGTAATTTCTAATAGATGATGGTTCAGGGTCTAACTTGAACCACCTTTCTTTCACTCTTAGTTTTGAGGAAGCAATAGCTATGGATAATATGTAAATAGTGTGTGAGATGGGGTGTGACTGTTGATTCTGTCCTCAACATAGCCCATTGTTTTTTGGTGAATCTTAATGGTGCTTTTTGTAGGTTTTCTTAAAAGAAGTCAGGAAAGAATGAAAGAAAGAATAAACAAAAAACAGTAAAAATGCGCTCTGCTTTATTAGGGGGAAACAGTTAGGTCCTTGTCTGAAAGGACTTGAAGGACACCTAAGGTGGTGATATCTCCGTAACAGTGGGCATGTGTGGTGCACTTTCCTGCCAGGTGTTTTATTAAGCTTCGAGTCAGGACAGTGGCATGCCTGAAGGGTTTTTTTCTGGATGTCTGGAATTTATTTATTTATTCCCTTATTTATTTAAATTCTGAAGCCCACATTGAAGTCAGAAAAAGTTCATTCAACTACTTTTAAAAGATTCTTTCCTTTCTGGATAAAGGATAATCTAACAGTCTTGTCTCTAAGTCTGGGCTAATTAGAACAACCCATATAGGGGCACCTGGGTGGCTCAGTGGGCTAAGCCTCTGACTTTGGCTCAGGTCATGATCCCAGGGTCCTGGGATTGAGCCCCAAGTCGGGCTCTCTGTTCAGTGGGGAGCCTGTTTCCCCCTCTCTCTTTGCCTGCTGCTCTGCCTACTTGTCATCTCTCTCTCTGTCAAATAAATAAAATTTAAAAAAAAAAAAAAAGAAAGAACAACCCATATATTTTCAGACGTAATCTTATTACGTTAAAGTTGTCAGTGCTCTTTCAAGTCTTACTGCCCTTTGGCCTCAAAATAGAAAAATAGGTGCTTTCCTTGATAATGTTATCCCTGATAGTAGAAATGAAAGGAGCGAGGGAGTTCAGATGACTGGTAGAGCACCTTTGCACATTTACTGAGATTTGGTTAATTTGGCTTCTTGCGTTAAAATACCACATTATGTACAGAAATATGGTTGCCCATCAAAGTCTTAAAGTGATTAATAAAACACCAGGTGGATTTTTAAAAGAGCAAAAACTCATTGAGCTCTGTGCCCAGTCCTTCACGCTGTCAGAAACCTTCCTCACTAGCCCACTGTCCTTCTGTTTAGCAGATGTTTGCTCAAACTCTAGGAGGGGAAAACAAGGCATGTGCTGCCTTCAGGATACAGTTGCTGTTTGGCCCTATACATTTCCAATTTTATGTCATTTTTAATAAGTTACTTTATTATTGAAAGCAGTACATTTTTTAAGCATAATAATGAAACAGTTTTCAAAATGAGTGACTAAACTGTAGAAGGAAATCATCTCTATAAAAAAAATCCTTTTCAAATCAGTCAAAAGTGAATGTCTGTTTCAAGATAAAGGAGAGTTTGAAAGGTGGTGTTTTAGGGTTATATTTTGTTGTTTTTTGCTTTAAAGATTTGTATAGTAATAATTTAATAGCCTTTTAACTCTATGAAATAACTTTTTTTTTTCCTAAAAATCAGCAAAATTAAGGCCTAATTTAAGGCAGGGAATGGCGGAAAGCATGGGTTTTGCTTCTCAGTAGCTGTGTGACCTAGATAGCTTTATCAACTCTCTGTTGTCTCATTTTTAACATAAGAATAATTATAGCATCTACCTCATAGCCATGTTGTAAGGACTGAGTGAGATGATGCACAGAAAGGTATTAGGTCAGGGCCTGGCATGTATTAAATGCTCAGGAGTATTAGCTAGTATCACTGTTGTTGATATTATTGCTTATTAATTTGTTTCAGATTTTAAAAGGAAAAATCTTTTTGCAATAGGAAATATCTTTTAAAATGAAGAAAAAACAAGTCATTAGGAATTATATTGTGGGATTTTCCAATATGTCTAGTTATTATGTTCTTAAGACTGACTTTTATAGCAAAGTTGTAGCTTTACAAGCACTCTAGGTAATTTTAAGATTGCAGACTACCTGCTACATCTAGAATTTACTGAGTAACAAGAATGCCTTTGAAATAGCTTCATGCCATTCCGATGTGCTGGACGTTTTTCCTATTGTTGCTCTATTCTGTTTCCGAAGAGGCAGTATGACCTGGGTTGAAAGCATGACCAGATGCTTCCATTTACCAGGGATCTGTCCTTGGGTAAGTGGCTTAACATGTCTGAGTGTAGATTGCATTGTCTTTACCATGGGACATGCATGGGAGCATGTGGTTTCTAAGATTCCTTTTGTTCCAAAAAATTATTTATGAAAAATAATCCCTCAGTTTTCCAAGTGGTGTAACTTATCTATATTCATGAAGAAGAAGTAAGACATAACAGTAGATTCAACAATACAAAGCAATATGGTCTTCTGGTCAATTGAAGAAAGTGGTATGGCTAACGACCTGCAGAAGATTGTTACGTCCTTCCGTTATAAAATTATTTAGTTATTTGAGATTTCTTTTTTGAGAAGTTCGCATTGAACTTAGGACATCAAGTATGGTTTTCTAGGTTTATTTAGGACAGCCAGGAAATGCTTCCTTTTTTAAGAGGACTCAGGAATCACTGCACATTTGGCTCTTTGTACTGTTGAATAAGCTAGATTTGAAGTTGGGAGGCTATAAGCAGTGCACTCTTAGTATTCACTTGTTGATAAAAATGTTCCCAGATATTGATGGGAGGTTTATGGTTTTCAGACAGAAACAATGCATTGTACATTTCAGGTCATGCTGTGACAAACTCATCCTAGAAAGTAACAGCTATATAGTCATTTCATGCCAGCTTTTAACGAAATGTGATAGAGCACAAAGCAACTGAAAAATTCCCCATGCCTTAACTTGTGGGCTCAGGAGCCGTACATCACTGATTAAATAGGTTTAGACACACTGAATTGGTAGAAATTGACTCCCAGAGTTTACAGGGGTCTTCAGAAATACTTTATCCTTGGAATGTGTGGAGATGAAAGTAGGTAGATAATCTCTATCTCCATGAGTTTGTTGAAATGAGAATCTGTAATTAAAGATTAAAACATTTGTGCCTTAGTAGTTTATCATAAATTAAAAGTTAATCCTGATGGAGATAGTGAATTAGCTCATAGGGCCTTTTATATGCATGTAATTTATTTTAGTAAAAATTGTCCTTTTTTGTTTACTAAAAAATTTTTTTTAATTAAAAGCTTTTGGGTGTTTGAATCTAAAACATAGCAAAGTAATGTTAAATTACATCCAACAAGAAATTCTTTTGATTATTGATTTGTACTTTATGCCTTTATATTCCACATTACTTTTTCACAAGGAGAGATACCATCTTACTCTAATCAGTTCTCATTCAACTTCATAAAGAAGCATCTCAGTCATGATTTTGACCAGAACCTGTTGTGAATCTCCATGTCCCTGTATTCGTACGTAATGTTTAACCACAGAGAAGCTGGTTTTAAACCAATGATTTCTTCATCTTCCACCCTCACCTCCATAAAGATAATGGCCTGATCTTGGGGCATCCTTAGAGAAGTCAAGAGTCCTCTCTTCCATTTAGTACTACTCAGTTACTGGTTCTCTGAGGGATTATGTACAAGTGAGTTAAACTTTTTATAGCTTTAAATCAGCTAAAGAGAGAGCATGAAAGCTTAATTTAGAAATGGTTCTGATATAAAAACCTCTACTTACAGTATGGGTTTTGATTCCTTTTAATAAAGAAAATCAAGTATTTTGTAGCCCACGCGACACTTGATAACAAACACTTTCGGTTCTCTTTTCATGGTTAAAAGTAGAAGGACAGTGCAGTGAGATGGGCGTATGAAGCTGAGGGAACAGAATGAGCAAGACAGGAAAGAGAGTGGAGTACTTAGGGATTCACGGAGTAATCTGCTACCGTGAGGATTCGTGATGGGCAGTGTCTGAAAGGTTGACTGGACCCAGTTATAAAAGGCCTTATAAGCCCCAAACTAAAGAAGTTACTGTGAACCACTTTAGGTTATGGTTTAGTTTGCTTTTATTTTTTGTTGTTGCTGTTTTGCTTTTTAAAGCAGGGGACAGCTTGTGTGAAAAGACTTGTCTTGGGAATGTCACTCTAGTGACTATGAAGGAGGATAGCTTGAAGAGAGAGAGATGTTAACTTTCTGTGTCTGAAACATTATAATTGAATGGCTGGGGTACTTCTGGTTGGATCTGATCAGTACATCTGTGGAATGGGATAGTAGCAGAATTCTTGCCAGAGGGCAAGATTTGTTGAACTCCGGCTTGTTAGTAATAGACTCAAGAATCAGCCGACTTTTTTCAAAGAGCCAGATATTAAATATTTGAGTTACAAGCATTATGTTCTCTGTTGAAACTACTCCGCTTTGCCAGTATAGCTCCATAGCAGCCATAGGCAATAAGTAATAAAAGTACAAGGCTGTGTTCCAATAAAACTTTTTATTTACAAAACAAGTGGCCACTGCAGGTCAACCCCTGATGTAAACTCTATTGAAAAGAGAGTCAGCAACAGGTTTCTATAACCATCTTTTCATGTCGCAGCAAAGGGAAAGGAATGTCTCAAGGAGCATTAAGGGAAGCAGGAAAATAGGGAGGAAATGATGATTGAGAAAGTATTGGGGGAGGGTGGTAAATAGGGAGAATAGAGGACTACTCTTTCTCTTCTTAAAAAAGCCATAGAAATTTGAATACTGACTAGGTATTTGATATTAAAGAATTACTAATATTTTTAGATTATGATAATGGTATTGTGGTTTTGTTTTTAAAAAGAATCCTTGGGGCGCCTGGGTGGCTCAGTGGGTTAAAGCCTCTGCCTTCGGCTCATGTCATGATTCCAGGGTCCTGGGATCGAGTCCCGCATTGGGCTCTCTGCTCAGCAGGGAGCCTGCTTCCTCCTCTCTCTCTCTGCCTGCCTCTCAGCCTACTTGTGATCTCTGTCTGTCAAATAAATAAATAATCTTTAAAAAATAAATAAATAAAAAGGATCCTTAAAAGAGATCTATGTTAAAATATTTTTGATTGAAATGATGTATCTAGGATTTGTTTAAAAATAATCCATTGGAGGGGTGCCTGGGTGGCTCAGTGGGTTAAGCCTCTGCCTTCGGCTCAGGTCATGGTCTCAGGTTCCTGGGATCGAGCCCCACATTGGGCTCTCTGCTCAGCAGGGAGCCTGCTTCTCTTCTCTCTCTGCCTGCCTCTCTGCCTACTTGTGATCTCTGTCAAATAAATACATAAAATCTTAAAAAAAATAATAATAATCCATTGGAGTTGCAGAGGAGGGGAATAGATGAAACAGAATAGGCCTTGAGTTGATAATGTTTGACCCTGGGTAATGGGGTACATAGGGATTCACTGTACTAGTCTCTCTGCTTTTCAGTATATTTTAAAATTTTCCATAATAAAACAATATTTTAATAAAACTCTTTGGATTGGGAAATTAAGGGGGCACAGTTTGCTTCCCAAAGTGGAGAAAGAGGGATACCAAAGAGAGAGAGATAAAAGAAGCCCATGTTGAGGGAAAGCCTCAGTGATGAGAATTTGCGGGGAAGTTCTCCAGCGACTCAGAATGAATCAAGTTGAGAGCACTCTTCACCTTTGGACATTTTGTTTTACGCCCTATAGAAATATATCTAGAATCATGGAGTCAAGGGCACTTTCCCACAAAGTGGGGAAATACATGTGTGTCTGCTGGTAGACATTTGTGCTTTTGACATAGTATACCAAGGGAATGAAACTCACATAGCAATAATTTCTAGAGATTTCTAGAATGCAGTGGGAAACATTAAATTACGCATTTTCTTCTGTGAGATACTTAGGACTGTCGTACCTCTGAGCCCCTCCTCCCCTTTTCTTAATACCATCTTAAACTTTACAAAAGCATGCCCATTCACAACATTTGGAAACTATAGGACAAAATAAAGGAAACTAATTCTCTTTCTTCCTAAGACACAGCTATAGCCAATAACAAAATAACTCTTGACTTTTCTAGATTGGGCACAGGGTTAAACAAAAAACCCTTTCTAAGCTTAAAGTGTACTAAGGGAAAATGGACTGAGAAACAAGGACAGTAGTCTCCTAAATTTAAATAGGATCTCTGAGTTTTTTAATGAATTTTTGGTTTATCAAGTATAAATCCTCTAAATATATTTCTGTGTTTTCTTAATTTTCTGATCTGTCTCACTAAATATGGAACTTCTCACACTGTGTTCCTTCTGACTTGAATTTTCCTTTATTTGATTTTTTTCTGCTAACTAAAAACTGCAGCATAAAAGGGGTAGAGGAAATAAAGCATGTGTGCTATGTGCTGTGTATCATTGTTCTATAAAGGTTTTCTTTTATGTGACCTATGAAAACCTTGTATTTGAAATGTGCCTGGGTAGGCTAAGTATAGATCAGTTCTCTTCTTGGCTTTTGTTTTGTTTTGTTTTGTTCTTAAGTTGGGTGACAACTGAGAGAACTAGTAGAATAGATACCTGAACCACCCATGGAGCAACAGGTGCAATCTATTCTCCATAATCTGAATTAAGCCAGTAATTTGTCATGTCATTTGCATTTATCCTTTCATTTAAAGGTTATTTATTGAAGAGTTTCCCATTGTACACAGTATAACAACATGATGCATTCTAGAGCTAGATTGAAAAACAGTCTGTAATTAGCTCACAGATAATTAGCACTTTCAGGATGCCACTTTCATCTTACAAGCATTTACTCTTAAAATGAGCTAAAATATCTTCTGTAATTTACCTGGCATTTGTTTTATTGGTGCACATACTAGCACTCTTTCTTTTTAAGTGAATTGATGAATCAGTTTGAGAACTCAGAAGGTACCAGCAAACTTTCTACCAAGAATGGCCAGTGTTAGAATGCAGTATTTTAAAAAACATGTTCAGTTTAGGTTAGTGTTACCAGTCCCCTCTTTTTATCTTTAAAGTGTTAATTTGCCAGACAGTATCTTTATCTTTAAAAAAATATCTTTATTTTTAAATTGCCAAGCTTTTTATTTTTCAAATATGTTCTAAAATTCAGCATTAACTAGAAATATTTAAGTTTCTAAAGCAAACTTTCAGTAAAATATTTGTTATCAAAGTTTCTGTTTTTAGATGTTAATGTCCTTACACACTTTATAGTGGGTTTTTCATTTAATATATGTTAAGTGCTGTTTTAGCTCTTTGACTAGGAATAAACATTATTTTGATTTTTTGAGGCAAAGCAGAATTATGTGCACATCATAAATGATGAGTTCAGTTGAGTGATGTGAAGAAAATGATGTAAACTACGTTTAAATTATCCATATATAAGTTACTTTTGACATGCAGTTTGATAATCTGCTGCTGGGTTCTGCACATAGTTTCCATTATTTTTATGCTGAATTCTTTATTTAAAACAGTTATTTGTGTGGGCTCACTTTAATCCATTACTCTCTGATAATTTATTAAATGCTTAACAAAGTCCTTATGGAAATAACATGGTTTTTATTATCTTATGCTTTGGGCCCTTTTTGCTAGTGGCCTGCACATGCAATGTCTTAAAATAGTCAGCTTTGCTAGAGTTAGGGAACACGACATTAAATATAGGTTGACATCAGGGCACCTGGGTGGCTCAGTTGTGAAGCGTTTGCCTTTGGCTCAGATCATGATCCCAGAATCCTGGGAATGAGTCCTGCATCGAGCTCCTTATTCAGGGGGGAGCTGCTTCTCCCTCTTCCACTCCCTCTGCTTGTGTTCCTTCTCTCAGTGTCTCTCTCTGTCAAATAAATAAATAAAATCTTAAAGAAATAAAAATAGGTTGACATATTATCTAGTGAAATGTGAAGAAGGTGTTAAAGAGTATAAAAATAATGTCTGGTATAGTATTGCAATTTATTCTAGCCATTTTGTTGTATCTTCATATTGATATATTTGACAGAGACAAATTTTAATAATTCCCGACTTACATTTTCAGCTTTCTACCTGCATCGCAGAATGCTTCCCTGCAATTTCAAATCTGCAATTCTCTGCAATTTCAAATTCTCCAGATTTCAAATCTGGAATTTGAAAATAGAGTTGTTTCATTTAAAAATTGAAATTCTAGATTTTTAAGAAATTGCTTGTCTCTGATTCTGTTCCTCTGTGAGCTTCCTATTCCAACCTTGAGACCAAGATGTTTCTGTTACCATATAAAGTAAAATTTGTCCAGCATTAGGGCATTATTATTGTTTTATTTATTATTATATTATCTACTGCCACTTAACACATGACCCCAAAACATAACAGCTTAAAATAATGAACGGTTATTATCTCACAGTTTCCATGGTCAGGAGTCCCAGTACAACTTAGCTGAGTACCTGTGGCGCATAGTCTCCCACAGGGGTTACAGTCAGGCCATCAGTCAAGGCTGCAGTCATCCCGGTTCACCTTGGGGAGCACTGCCTCCAAGCTCACTAATGTGGCCTTTGGCAAGCCTCAGGACCACAGTCATTGGCTGGAGACATCTTTACCAATGACTCTCCATGGGAAATGACAGTTGACTTCCTTCAAAGCCTCGAGGGAAGACTGTGCCAAGTTGGAAGCCATGGTCTCTTTCTAACCCAGTGTAAGAAGTGACGTCTTATCATTTTGCCATAGTTTATTCCTTAGACAGGAGTTCCTAGTTCCACGCAGACTCCACGAGAGGTGATTACACAAGGGCATGAATACCAGGAGATGGAGTTCTTAATGATTTCCTGCCCCAGAGCTTATGAGTACTTGGGAATTTCTAAAAATTTACCGCTTTTACTGTGTTGTTTCACAGGATTATGATGATAAAACTCCCTGTTCAGAAAGAACTCCCTTTGCTTAACTTGTTCTTGTCTCATCATCTTGAATTAATCATCTTATATAGAGTGAGTCTCCAGGAAGGGGTACAAACTAGGGCACAGATAAATGTTCATTTGCAGTTTTTCTTGCATAGCTTTTCATAGGTATTTAGATAAGCAACATTGTTAAAACTCTTAAGGTACTGTTAAGAAAATGTACAATTAGGAATATTCTATACTCTGTTTATTATATAAATTCTAATGTTTATCTTGTTCAGCATTGGTAAAGGTTTTCAAGGCGTCATGAAAAGATGGGGATTTAAAGGCCAGCCTGCTACTCATGGTCAAACAAAAACTCACAGGAGACCTGGAGCTATTTCAACTGGTGTAAGTATAACTTAGTGTTCCCCTTTTTAATGCTGAATATTCAGCTTCTATGCATAGAGTGCTTTAGTCTGTCCTTAGGGTCAGATCACATTATTTTAATCTGACTCTCCAGGTGGGTAACAGTACTTGTCACATTTTTATGGGTCCTGGCCTCACTTACTTTCCAGAACCAGACTTGAATCATTTAGTAATAACCGCCATACTTACAACCAGTATTCTCGGTACTTTCCTGCATACTTTCTCACTCTCATCTCTGCCTCCCATCCTACCCTTCGAAGTTGGATTAGAATGTCCTTCTATCTGCCCCACCAGTTCCTTCACAAATTCATTTATGCGTCAACACAGTTGGGAAGGATTGTCAAGGACAGTATCATGGTACAAGGGAAGAGTAATAGAGAAGAAATGTAGAAACAGTAAGAGCACAGAAAATGGAGAAGGACTTTTGTATTCTGAAATAGTTTTCTGTAAGTTGTAGGATTGAATGGAAAAGTAAATATATTGATAATGGGACAAGTTTCTCACTACTAGGAAAGGATATTCAGGTATGAAAAGGAGGGAAATTAGAACAAACCCTATAGTGTTGAATTCAGATTGAATGTATCCATGTACATTTATTCTATGTGTATATAAAGAAAGAGAAATAGATATATAGATGGGTATGTGTGTATATATTTATTCCTTAGCTCACCCTACTGAAAGAACCTAAAAGCGAAAGTATTCTATAGCAGCAAGCCACATCTAGAGCCTAGATCTTGGTTTCTAAATATCACTGCCCACTGAAAGGAACTTGGGCTCATTGGTGAAATGGCCAGCTTCATGTATGGAGCAGGAGTATAAGATGAACCCAAAATAGCTTGTTCAAGAAAGTGAGGAATCTGATTTACAGCTTGGTAACTATAGTTAATAATGCTGTAGTATGTATTTAAAGGTTGCTAAGAGAATGGATCTTAAAAGTTCTAATCACAAGAAAGGTTTTTTGTAAGTATGTACGGTATTGGGCGTTAACTAGACTTACTGTGACCATTTCACAACATATGCAAATACTGAATCATTACTTTGTACATTGTAACCTAATACAATGCTGTAGATCAATCAGACCTCAGTAAAAAAAAAATACTTCCCTTAGAAATTAAAATAATAAGAAAGAAAGGAACTGCTTTAAAAATGATGGCACATGAAAAGGACATAGCAGCCATCTAAAATGAGCTCCCACTTAAAAAGCTTGGAACAGTTCAATCTGAAAATGTAAAAAATAACAGAAAATGGAATAAAATTAGAATTGATGATCTCACACTGGTATAAATGAATAAAGTGAATGGTTAGGTTAATAAATGGGAGAAAAGGGACTGCTCTTCTTTGCAGTATAATATTAGCAAATAAATGTAGAAGGAAGGATAGAATTAGAATTTCATTTTTGACAGCCATTGTAGGAATAATTGATTCAGCCAGGAATTATCAGTGGATGCTGAAACAAATGGTGAAAACTTGATGGAGATAAGTTATATACATAGTCCCTAAAACAACTCATCAATTAGTTACAAAGGGGAAAGATAAAAGTCTTAGAGTGGATTAACCTAGTGAATACAAAAGGAACAAAAAAGAACATATCATCATTTCTATGGTGATTCCAGCCAGAAATGCATCACCTGAAATAGATTATGGGAAAACATTAGACTCAAAGTGAATGATAATCTATAAAATAATTGGCTACAAAATAATCAGCTTCAGAAATGTCAAGATCATGAAGGACAAAGGCTGAGGACCTGCTCCAGGTTTGAGGAGACTAAAGAGACATGACAACAAACTACAGTATAGAGTTCTGAAGTGGATCCTGGACTTGGGAGCATTATTGGGGCAAAATTTAGAACATGGACTACAGATTAAACAATAATTATTTTTTAGTTTTATAACTATACTGTGGTTATATGAGAGAATTTTCTTGTTCTTAAGAAATACACACTGAAATACTTGCAGGTTAAAGGAGCATCATGTCTGCCATCAGATTTTAGATCGTAAGGGGAGGGTGTGCATACATAGAAGTAGAGGGAATGGTAGAGCAAATGGGGCAAGATTTAAACACTTGGTGAGTTTGGGTAAAAAGTTTGAGAGTTTTTTGTATTTTACAACTTCTTTATGAATGTGAAATTATGCAGTTATAAATTATATGAAAATAAGTTGTTATAAAAATTAGATCATAGATGTAAATTTAAGAGCTAAACTATAAAAGTCTTTTAAGAAGACGCAGGAGTAACTCTATGACCTTGGGTTAGGCAAAGCCTGAGATAGGACGCCAAAAATACAAGTAACAGAAGAAAATACAGATAACTTAGGCTTCATCAAAATTTAAACTTATCTGTTGCAAACAGTACAATCAAGAAAATGAAAAGACAGCTCACAGGATGGAAGAAAATATTTGCAAATCATATATCTGCTAAAATTTATAATCCAGAATATGAAAATATAACCCAATTCAGGGCGCCTGGGTGGCTGAGTTGGTTAAGCAACCAACTCTTGATTTTGGCTTAGGTCATGATCTCAAGGTCCTGAGATTGAGCTCCACATTGGCCTCCACACTCAGTGAAGAGTCTGCTTGAGATTCTCTCTCTTTCCCTTCCCCTCCCCTTGCTCCTACACATGGGCATATGCTCTCTCCCCCTCCTTCTCTTTCTCTCTCTCAAATAAGTCTTTAAAAAAAGAAAAAGATAACCCAATTTAATCCAAAGGATTTGAATAGGTGTTTTTCCATAGAAGATATATAAATGGCCAATTAGCATATGAAGAAATGCTTACCATCTTTAGCCATTAGGGAAAAGCAAATCAAAACCACAGTAAGATAGCACTTCAACACATACTGGGATGGTTAGAAATAAAAGATAGATGGATAGTAACAAATGTTTGCAAGGATGTGGAAAAATTGGAACCCTCATACATTGTTGATAGGAATGTGGAAATAACAGCTGCTTTGGAAAAGTTTGACAGTTGCTAAAGATGTTAAGCGTAAAGTTACCATACCAGTTAGCAATTCCACTCCTAGGTGTATGCCCAGAAGAAGTGAAAACATGCACAAAACACTTGTGCGTGCATAGCAGTATTGTTCAAAATAGCCCAAAAAATAGAAGCAAGCCATCATAAATTGATGAATAGGTAATTAAAATATGGCAAATTCAGACAATAATATTTAGCAATAAAGTAGAGTGGAGTATTGATATGTGCTGCAACATGGATGAACCTTGAAAACAGTCACAGAATATATATTGTATGATTCCGTTTACATGAACTAGCCATCCTAGCCAAATCTGTGAAGATGAAAGTAGATGAGTGGTTGCACAGAGCTGGGGGGAATTGGAGGAATTTGGGGGAATTTGAATTTCTGTTCCAAATCCAAATCTTCCCCAGGTTCCAGTTGCAGCAAGCTAATATTAAATGAAAATAAAATAAAATTCAATTTCCACTTGTTAATAGTGCTGGCAGAGCCCATTGAAATTGCCAAGCAGTCTTAGTTGTTCAGTCACATTTATATTTAAAATGAGAAGCAGGCTCCCTGCTGATCAGAGAGCCCAATGCAGGACTCAATCCCAGGACCCTGACATCACGACCTGAGCCAAAGGCAGAATATGACTAAGCCACTCAGGCTCCCCAAGGGTGTACTATTAATGAGAATGTAAATTTAATGGGGGAGGACAGAGTCCTTTTTTAGTAATGTAATGTTAAGCAAGGTGTACCAATCCAGAGTGCATTTGTAGAATGAGTAAGAGTGATACTTGGTCTATAACACACAGAACTGTCCTTTAATCTGAGTTGGTTAACAACTCTAATACAATGGCAGGCTATTTCCACTGGGCGTTTTGCCTGTTGATATCAGAGCAGTGATAAAGAAGGGTTTATATTCCAGGAATTCATGTATCATGAGAAGCTTTCCCATTTTAGATGTAATTCAAATTTGCTTCTTTAGATACAGTATTATCTATTATCAAAGCCAAAATCAGAGAGACAATGTGGAGCTGTTTGATTTATGTGAATCAGAGACAACCAGAGCTGGACAAACAAACCTAATATTCTTATAACTAACTGTCCTTTAATCATTCTGGGGAAGGAAAGTCACAAAAGCGGGGGTGGAAGAGTAGGCCTGTCTCACCAGCAGGGGTATAGATGGAGTCCGTTAAGTCAGTTAATGCAGATTAGTGAAAACAGACCAGGCTGTCAGGTTTGTTCTTTGAGTGGTGGCATGACATGTGTTTACGTTCTCTAATTTTTCTTTTCTACTTCTCAACCAGTATTAGTGAAGTTGCTACTCTTTTGTTAACTGAGTTTTTCTCCTACATCCATTTCTTAGCCTGTATTTATTTTGTTGCTCTAATCTAATTTAGAAAGGAAATCCTCTGGGGTAATTGTGTCTAAATCCTCATTTAGTTCCTTACTGGGGCCTAGCAGAATGAGGACAAAGTAAAACATTTTAATAATTCCTCTCTCACTTTGCATTTCAGTTTGATCAGTGCTGTTGGAAATTGAGAGTACTTAAAAGTACTAATTTTGGTTTTCTTATGTAGGATGTTGCCAGAGTCTGGCCTGGAACTAAAATGCCTGGACAAATGGGAAACAAAGATAGGACAGCATTTGGACTGAAAGTAAGTTTCTGAAGTGGCTCTGTTGTAGGAATAGTCCAATACCTGAATGTCAAGGCACCAGAGGATGTACCATGTCTTTTTCTGCATAGGATCATTCTAATACCTGAGAGAGGGTGTGTGTGTGTGTGTGTGTATGTCTTGTACCCATAATCATGGTAGTGTGTTATTTAACACCCAAGCTGTAGAATATATGGTCATTGAAAAAGTTAGTCATCTACTGTTTGATCTGGAAGATTTGCATAAGAAGATGATGTGTGAGAAAAGTTGGATTCTAGAGCATTGTGTGTAATACTGTCCTTTTATAAAAGAATGAACAAAAGCTCCCTCCATATATATGTTACTGTGCCGTTATATAAGCACAGAGAAAAGTGGAATTCCATGCCAGAGTATTTTGCATTATATGTCGAATGTGGGTGGATAGAAGTAGATGTGGAGGAGGAGGAGAGAGGGAGACCATCAAAATAGGAGAGAAAAGGTAGTACTGAAGAAAGGCTTGTTGTATATACCCATCTTCTACAATAACTATATATATTTAAGCGGGGGGGTTAAATTCAGTCCCTACTAATTTGAGGAATTTGACAACTAATATTTATATATACACGTTTCAAAGTATAAAAAGTACAAAGAAAATATCTCCTCATAAAAACAATACCCAAAGATAAACACAGTTAACATTTTGGTGCATGTTCTTCCAGATTCTATGTTTTCTATATACATTTTATTTATAAATTTTGACCAGCAGGGTTTTTTAAATTTTAAGTAATTAAATCTAAGATTTTTTTTCCCTTCTAAATATATCTATGAGAGATCACCATTTGTATCTGTTTGTGTGTATTTTCTGTGCATGTGTGTGTGTTTCATGTGTGT
This sequence comes from Lontra canadensis, assembly GCF_010015895.1. NCBI lineage: Eukaryota > Metazoa > Chordata > Mammalia > Carnivora > Mustelidae > Lontra > Lontra canadensis. Next base: position 16,243,827 of record NW_022631032.1, read on the forward strand.
CCATGGACTATTTTAATATAGTCCATTAAAATAGCCAAGCAATCTTGATTGTTCAGTCACATTTATATTTAAATTGAGAGTTTGTGGGGTGCGTGGGTGGTGCAGTTAAGCATCTGACTCTTACTTTCAGCTCAGGTCATGATCTCAGGATCCTGGGTCAAGCCCCACATCCAGCCCTGTGCCCAGCATGGAGTCTCCTTGCGATTTCTCTCTCCCTCTCCTTGCTTGTGCAGGCTCTCTCTCTCATTCTCTCTCTCTAGAATAAATAAATCTTTAAAATGAGTATTTGCTACCACTTCTGTAAGACATATCTGTTACAATCCTATATTACAATATTTTGTACATTCAACATTTTGAAGTGCTAATATAATTATTACTTCATAGGCTACTTATAGCCTCGGCTTTTAGTAGCATATCACTTGTTTTAATACAAGTATATTCTCAAATTTTTAACTCTTAAAATTTTATTTAATTTCTTACTTTAGGTATGGAGAATAAACACAAAGCACAATATAATCTATGTAAATGGCTCTGTACCTGGACATAAAAATTGCTTAGTAAAGGTATGTATGTATACCATCTTTATTTTCCATTGTTTGGATACATGAATGTGTGCCATAAATTCTCCTTTGACCCATAAATATGGCTTGAAAGTAAGTGGCTGTTTCAACACATTATCTGCTAAGTTGAATTTTTTTCCACTTTTCACTAGCACCTAAGTGAAAAAATTGTACAAAATAGCCAAAACCTAGGTTTATAAAATCACGAACCTGCACAAAGGGTAGGACCAATAAATAGAGGCTCTTTAGAAATACAAAAAGGATGTTAGGATAACTGTTGTCAAAATATCAGTATCCTTCCAAAAAAGAACTTTTACTTTTTTACAGAATACTTTGACATAAGCACTGGATGTACATGAAATGGAAATTCAGTGAGAGAGTCAACAAGATAGATGATAAAAGGCACCTGGCTGGCTCAGTTGAAAGAGTAGGTGACTCTTGATTTTTGAGATTGAGCCCCACATTGGGTATAGAGATTACTAAAAGAAAACGTAAAATGAAACTTTTTTTTTAAAAAAAGGAAGGTGGTAAAAGACATTTTAAGGAGAAATTTATCAGTATTATTATTATTATTATTATTGTAACTACCATTACTCTGATTATACTTTTTAGTGTTTTAAAAACATATATGTTTTATGTTCAAAAATAAGTAAAAGAAGAAAACAGATGTACAGGAAAAATTTGAAGGAAAAAACTCTTGCACTCTCACAGACATATGTCTATCACATAGAATAGAAAATAAATATTCTGCCTGGGATTTTGGCCAACATAATACAGCATTAGAAATCACTTTTGAATTTTGAATCTTCCATTCTGAAAATAAATTTATAGTAGAAGTGATACCAGCTAGTCCCAGAAATATATTCTTTATTAATTTTCCAACACTAAGAACAAAAATAGGCTAAAACTTTAACCTCAGATTTTCAGATTGGGTCTTTATGTATTCTTTTCATTTCTTAAATTAGATTCCATTAGTAGCATAAAGTATGATACTTGTTTTAATCTTACAGTAATTAAAATTCCCTTTCTGCAATTAACTTTTTGACTGGATTATTCTTATTTTTCTTAGGGAAAAAATAATTCTTTTGAATTCTTACAGCTTTTTTTTTTTTTTTTAACTTTGCATGTTTTTAGATTTAATTAGGTTTCCAGTCTCCAAAGTGACATAGTCAGAAACACAGTGTTAGGTTGTCAAGATTGGCAGGTTGTCATTGTACTTCTTAGAACATTTTGGCTTTATAATTAAATGTATCCCTCCACATTCCAGGTTTATTGTATGTTTATATATATATTGTGTACATATGCACAATATATATTGTAAATAAATTGTTATATAGATTTAATGACCTAATTAATAAATAAGAGGGAAATTATTTTTTCCATAATAAAATTATACTGTATAGCAGATCCATTTTTAAATTCTGACAAAAGGTTGTTGGTCTCCGTTCTCTCCCCATTTTACTGCATACCACCTTCTAGGCTGGCATTCCAGCTGCACCTTACTGCTACTGTGACTTCTCAGGTACACCTCAGCATTTTCTTGGATGCCAGTCAGTTGTCTTGAAAAACCATAATATGTGCAGTGATATTCTGACTGGTTTGTTAGAAAGAGTTTATAGTCAACAACATTTAGTACTCTTCCACCTACATCAACCAAAAATTGCCTCCAAAAACTCAGCTCTCTGAAAGGATGATGACTTACCATTACTGAAGACATTCAGAAGATACATCAAAAGGCAATCCCATAAGAGGAATCCAAATATATTTCAAGAAGCTAGCATAGCAGTGCCTGGGTGGCTCAGTTGGTTAAGCGTCTGCCTTCAGCTCAGGTCATAATCCCAGGACCCAGGGATAGAGCCCCGCATCGGCGTGCCTGCTTCTCTCTCTCCCCTCCCATTCCTTGTGCACTCTTGTGCACGTGAATGTGTGCTTTCTCACTTGCTCACTCTCTCAAATAAATAAAATCTTAAAAAAAAAAAAAAACTAGCATCAAAGAATGTCTAGTCCATTTTGAACTGTTAACCACTAATGAATGTATTTGCAAGAAACTTTATTTTGATTAAAAAAAAACTCATTTTGAAAAAAAATCTTTGACATATAATGTCTAAGCAAGTATCTTCTGTAACCTTACACAAATGTCTGTTGTAAACATTAAGGTATGGGTTTGGTGGGTGTTTTGTAGGCTTGTGTTTTAAATGTCAGAAGTGTGATGCACTTTTTTAAAATATTCACCCCACTTTTTCTATTCTAGGTGATTCCATAGCAAGTAAAAAAGCCCCCTTGGCCATGGGGATTGAGGCATATCCTAGTGGACAGGCAGCATCTTTAACATTCTCTCATCCCATAAGATCTTTAGCACCCCTCCCCCACCACCCCACGGAGTATGGGGCTACCAATGCCTTTTTTTATTCTAAAGTTAGTAAAGACAGTCTTAAGGATGACCAACCTGTTTAATCAATGTAAGCATTTGTTGTTGTTTGGATTCACCAAATGTTTTAAGAGAGCCTAAAGAACTTGTTTTCAACATTACATAGTATATGTTATTATTATTTGTGTATGCTTATTCCTATCCCCTAATTTAAAATTTAAGTTTATTCCAGATTCCCTGGGTTTTGTGTGTGTGTGTGTATGTGTGTGTGTGTAGTACCCCTCATCTTTCCTCAGAGGATTTGACCTGGTTTGCCAATATACAGAAATATTTAAAAAATGAGCTGGAGAGTTGAGGGAGTTTTGGTGAAGGCAGGGAAATAATGAAGCCAGAGGTTAGATTAAGTGCACAAAAATACATACTATCGAGTCTTACACATTTGTTAAAGATGGGTTGCAAGCTTTTGGCTCTTAGCCTTAGAACCACCAAAACAAAAGAGATTTAAATAAAATGTCATATATATTTCAAATCAATGAATGTATAGTACTGTAGCATTTACAATTAGAATATATATAAGCAGTGCTTGTATCTGAAGTGTTCTCAGGAAGGATAGGTCTATCAAAATGTAAAAGCAACTGAGAATTTGCTACGTAGATCATTTATGACTGAATTTTCACATTTATCAAATTAGCACGCAGTTTTGCTTGTTTTGTTGTTCATTTGCTTGGGTTTTATCTTCAGTTCTAAATTCTGAGACAGTTTATTTTTTTAAGATTTTATTTATTTATTTGTCAGACACAGAGAACACAAGCAGGGGGAGCAGCAGACAGAGGGAGAAGCAGGCTCCCCTCTGAGCAAGGAGCCAGATGTGGGACTCAATCCCAAGACCTTGGGATCATGATTTGAGCCAATGGTAGCCGTTTAACCGACTGAGCCATCCAGGCATTCCTAGATTTTGAAACAGTTTAAATTGGTAAAAGAATAGGATTTTTTTCCCCTCCAGTTAAAGTTCAACCCGAGATTAGTGAATTGGAAATAAAATTAAATGAGTTTATTTTCTTCTGGGCAACTTACTGAAAATTTCTTGGAACAATTTTAATGAGAGAGATTAAAATAGATGTTTTTCTGTACTTAGCTGTTCCTAGCAGCTGTGTACTTATTTCAACCAGATTATTCATTTCTTATTGCCAAAATGATTATACCTTATTTTACTCTGTGTGTCTAATTACATGTAATTTTTTTTATTTCTCTCTGAATGAAAGCTGTAGAATGAGTCAGAAGCTTTAAAGAATCCAATAATGTTTTCTAAAAATAAAGCCCAACATTTCAGGTCATATCAATATCTGAACTGTTCCTTGGTTTGTGAATTCACAGATATAATTAGCATATTTTTAGAATATAAAGAGTTAATAGAGGTAATATAAAGACTTGTGGATTATTATTGTTTTTGCTAAATTCTATTTTGTCCTTATCGTGTCAATGATAATGGTGCTTGTTAAATGTAAACTTATTTCCTTAATAAAACTTGGTATTTTTGGTTATGTGCCCTTTGACTTAAGACTAACAAAAATACTAGATAAAAGTTATTTTTTAACCTCGACTCAAAAAGAATCTATGATAGAAAATAAAAAAATAAAAATATGTAATAAGAGTAGATAATAAAATCAGGAAATAGGTAGTAATAACTTTTAGGTACGTAGTTTGGATATAATTGATATCTAAGTAGTAATTATAAAATATAATTTATCCTGGGCAATTCTAGAGATTTATAAGTTATGGATAAGATGTAAATTAATAATCAGTAATTTTATTATGAGTAGATGATTAACTTGAAGAAGGCTGTATTTCTGTCATTGGATTAATTAAATTTATTGGAATAAAAAGAATACATTTGAGTTCCTTTTACTTTATGTAATAGTTCCTTTTACTTCATATAACAGTTGTGTTATTCTCATTAGAAAATGTAGGGACAGATATTCTCTAATTCTTAATAATTAAACAGACCTTTTCTTTTACCTTAATATCTTTAACTTAATTGATAATACTTAATAATAAGATTTTTGTCTCCTTCCCCACAGATCAGAGATTCCAATCTGCCTGCATATAAGGACTTCTGTAAAAATCTACCATTTCCTACATATTTTCCTGATGGAGATGAAGAAGAACTACCAGAAGACTTGTATGATGAAAATGTGTGTCAGTCCAGTGCACCTTCTATTACATTTACCTAACCTCGTTGGATGTGGCAGAACCTTAACATATTTTATGAGTTTTGATGAGCCAGAACAGTAATATAACCAGGAAATATGTTTTCCTTTCTCACAATACCATATTTGTCGTATTCGTTAAGGGCATAAATACATCATCATTCATCGCCCAAACTAAATTATGTTTAAAAAAGTTACCACGTTAAACAGATCAGTTAAGTAGATTGAATATGCCAAATTTAAGTGGACTGGCAGTTTGCATATGAGCAGAATCTTTGTGATTTGTGAGGTTCGTTTCTTTTTTTTACTGCATATTTCAGGTTATCTTAAGATACCTCTAAATTAAACTTCTTTTACTAAAGATTTGTCTGTCTTTGTGAAGGAGTGGTTATGGAACAGTGGCAAACCATTTGGAAGTTATGGTATAACCTGTTCACAAAAAGAAACCATTTCTTAAAATTCATTGTTATCATTCTTACACTTTCAGAGCCCTTAAAATAGAAAGAAAGATTGTTATTTAAATTACAGAAATATGTATGTCATAAAGGCTTAATGAAGGAAAAACAATAAAATGATAAATTTTGGATCCTATTTAGACTTCTGTTGGGAGGAATGTTTTTTAGTTTGATTGCTCAGCTGTAGATAGGTTTAATCATTTTTCCTGATACCTTCCCAGAGGATTTGAAATGGCCTGGGATTGTACATTCAACGAACTTGTGAATCACCTATTTCTGAAAATGCTAATGGCCCTTGGGTTTTCCTTCATTATATGAAATTAAAATGTGTTCGCTAATAGTTACTTTAAGCCAAATAATCAAGCTTAACAATGCAAGTATAAGCAGGCCTCATTGAACTGGATTTCCTCTGTACCAGATTCCTGAGGACTCACAGAATCCAACTTAACTCCAGATGTTTTCTGAGGTTTGATTCATATGATCACCCAAGAGACTTACTAATCATACTGTTAGATCTCCATATGATTTCATGATAACAGATTTGTTCTTGAAAGATCCAACACTATTTTTTTTTTGCTTAGATTACATTTCTCTCATTCTTGATTTTAAATCCAAATGCAGCCATATCTTTTTTTAAGGTTTCATTTGTTGTTCACCTAATTCCATTAAGATTTATTGCAAATGACAGGAAATCCATACAATAAAAAAGTAAATAAAGAGGAAACACCAAGGATAATATAAATCAGAATAGGTGGGAAGGGGCACCTGATTGATTCAGTCAGGTGAGTGTCAGACTCTTGGTTTTGGCTGAGGTGATCTCAGGTTTGTCGGATTGATTGAGCCCACACTGGGCTCTCTGCTCAGCGCAGTGTCTGCTTGTCCTCCCTCTGCCCAGTGCCCCCCTCACCAACTTGCTCTGGGTTTGCTCTCTAAAATAAACAAATCTTTAAAAAAAAATAGGAGGGAAGTTGGGAAAGAATAGTGATGATATAGATGATCATACTATGATATGCAAAGTTAAACTCAGTTCGACTCTGAGCTGCCTGAGTACCAAAGTGGAACAACATTCATCTTTTACATATTTCTCTTCAGTCATGAGTTCCTCAAGAGGAACTGTTTTAAACTGGACTAAGTCTTGGTCACTGTACCATTTTTTATTAAAAACGAGAATAACTTACAAAACTAGAAATTCCTGGACTTGTTAAAAGATTATCTCAAACATACTCAGGGATAAGATATTAAAAAAAAAAAAAAGATTTTATTTATTTATTTGACAGACAGTGAGAGAGGGAACACAAGCAATGGGAGTGGAAGAGGGAAAAGCAGGCTTCCCGCTGAGCAGAGAGCCCACTGTAGGGCTCAATCCCAGGACCCTGGGATCATGACCTGAGCCAAAGGCAAACGCTTACTGAGCCACCCAGGTGCCCCAGGCTTAAGGTATTTGGCACATTCTTGTCAGAGTCAAACAACTATAACCTTTACTACTGGTATCAGCAATGTTTGTGGTCCTTGTCAGTGCAATTACTAAGAAAAGAAAAAGTAATGATATAAATAGTGCAAAGTGAGAACAATATTATTTGTAAGAAATACTTACGGAGAAGATAAAGACAATCAACTGACAAGCCATCAGATCCAATGAAGGCAGTTCAGAAAGGTGACTGAAAATAAGATTTATGTATAAACAGCAATATTCAATTGAAAAATTTTATGGGGTGGGAGGGAATGGATATCAATTCACAGTATCAGTTTTTTAAAATGTTACCTAGAAAAAAAAAGCTTAACATGCTGGGGTCTTTTTGTAGAAGATAAAATTTTATTGAAGGGTATAAAAGAAAATATAGTAGAGAAGAATATCATGATTATGAATGGGAGACTTAATATTGTAAAGAAGTCAATCCTATTTTTAAAATCTCAACAGGACATCCAATTGGACTGTTCAAACTGGTTTGAAAATGCATGTGGACGTAAAAATTCAAGAGCAGGCAAAACGTAACCATTAGTTTGGTATGCCCCATGCTACACTCAGGGACTTACACTTTTCTTTAACTTTGATATTCAGAATACTGTATGTCTTGATGCTACTACTTCAGTTGCATCTGATCAAAATACTTCAATGAACTTAGAAATGTGTGACATTTGCTGATAAACCAAAGTGAAGCAGCTGTTCCCTTGCAAGGCAAATGGAACAATCATTGCCGGGAGAACATAAAATCTTGTTTCGCTATAAAGTATTTGTGGAGATGGAGAGAAGCGAATCCTAGCTCCCGAAGGTAACCAGATGACATGACGGGGAAAGCAAGGAGCCGTTCAGCAATCCTTTGCCGAGGACATGCAGTGTTTTGAAGAGGGCAGGGAACCCTCTCTGCTGCAGAGCGGGCCCTAGAACCATCACCATTTGTCTGTAGAGTCTTCAGGTGGTCTTTCAATCTGCATTTGAGTTTTAAGAAGATTTTTGATCATTTAGAATAATGAGCAGGAACCCTGTCTTCTAAGTCGGGGAGCAAAGCATCTGCTTCCACTCCCCTCTTTTTCATCCACCGACTCCCCACTGATGGGGCCCTGTACCGATACCTATTGAAGAGAATTGGGGTCCCGTTCCTGCAAACTTCTTCAGTAGCCCAGAAGAAGTAACCCGAATTGTATTCTGCCGACCCAAGTGGAAAAGGAAGAAGCCTCAACAGCTATGGACAGTTAAGCCAGAGTCTGCCTGGTCCATCCCTAAGCGAGACAGGTGATTTGCTAAGAACTTTGGGTCACTCCTTGTGAATACAGTGCCTGTCGTCCAACGTTCCGCTTGAGGAAAATAGAACACAGCCTACTACGGATAGGTTAGGCTGCTCACCTCCCTCGGTGGAGTCCAGGCCATGAGGGCCTGCTCCTGAGCACTCCTGGCCACTGCACGGGTGTGGAGGCAGTTTCATCCTCAGCACTGGAGCCCATTCCAGTCCTGATTTGGGCTGGAACCTGATTTACTACCTCACATTTGTTTTGAATTGGGAACCTTGTTATAACTAAACTTCATTCAAATTAGACATTTGTTCTAGCCGTAGTTGGTCCTAGCTATTAGTTCTAAAATCAGTAAACGCTAAACCTTGTATAAATTGTATGGGCCCGCTGGTCAAGGCCCATTTGCTTTAAGAGTTACACTAAGTTTTGGTCATCCTGCTTCCTTTCCAGGACACTAACCTTATTAGAGCAGCTGTCGCTGAGATGATAATGCTGCTTACTCCTTTCTCCACAGTGGGCCCTGGCATGGGGGGACAATTGGATGGTAACAGGCCACAAACACTAAACACTAAACACTAACAAACACTAAAATGTCAATGAAGGCATTTCTTACCCACAGCAGATGTGAGGATATAATTTGCAAGGAGATTAAGTTTCTCAAAGTCAATAAATAGTGCTTTCTGTAACCTTTAATGCTTAGATACCTGCTTTTCAACTTTTCACAAGGGATGGACTATGAGGATGAATCTTACAGCTTATTTCCGAAGGGAAATCTGTGAATGGAACCCGAGTGCATCTGAGGAAATATAATGAGATACGTACAGCACTATGGGGTTTGGGTTTGGGGGGAGGTTGTTTTTTTAATGTGAAGTGTTAACGACACACACTAGCTAAAGTAGCCATTCAGGGTTCCTGCTGTTTCAGGGGAAGTCCCATGGGCCTGCGGAGAGAGCAGCATTCAGACCAGTGACACGGGATCTGCTGTTCGGATCTCCAGGACAGATGCTCACGCAAACGCCTTTATGCATCTGCATCAATCCTCATTCCCAGCCCCGTGGAAATACCCTGCCATGGCTTCTCCGGCCGTCCCCCTGTGCAACGCGGTCTAGCCTGCATCAGTTACTTTGCTGTTTGCTTTTCCATGGCGGATTTCTTTCTCTTGTTAGTACTTTTAACAATGCCTGTTCCAGCCCATGTCGCCTGAGGTCAGTACTTTGGAAGTTCTCCCCAACTCTTGAAGGAAGCATGGCAGGGAGAGTGGACTTCGATCCTTGTCTTTATAACTAGTTCTGCAGTGGAGCACGTTAGAGATGAGGAAGGGCATTTTGCTGATTGCAGTTTTGCTGAATCAAAAGAGAGCATTTAAATACAGTCAGAGGGGGCACCTGCATGGCTCAGTGGGTTAAAGCCTCTGCCTTCAGCTCAGGTCATGATCCCAGGATCCTGGGATCGAGCCCCGCATTGGGCTCTCTGCTCAGCGGGGAGCCTGCTCCCCACCCTCTCTCTCTGCCTGCCTCTCTGCCTACTTGTGATCTCAGTCTGTCAAATAAATAAATAAAATCTTTTTTTAAAAAAATGTTTTTAAATACAGTCAAAGGTAGGTCACGATGCCCCGAGGCCACCTTGGGCAAACATCTTCAGGAGCTTTAGAATCCTATGTGTCCCTCCCTGGCTACCTGTTTTGTATATAGGAAGACGTTGTCCACATTATATACTTGACTAATGATGGATTTCAGGAATTTTCTATCAAGTCGACTCTAACAACATATTTCTGCTTTAAGACCTTATCTGCCAGCTTCTGGTAATAATTCCTGGTTCCAGGTGGGAGCTGGAAATGGTCACAGTCTCTCAGAGCATGCCTTACAAGACAAATGTGCCTGCCATCCAGGTCCTGCCTCCAGCAATTGCCTAGGAGTCCCTGAAAGAAAAGGACCTGCTTAGGCTGTCCTCACCCCCTCCAAAAAACAGCCAGAGTCCTGAGTGTGCAGGTAGCCAACCTTCATTTTGTCATTGGTTCTCTGCTTTTAAATGTTCCATAGAATTTATAGGAGTCCACCCCATGCCTTGCTTTTCATTCTTTTTAGACTAACGAGGTGGCCCGTGCAAGTTAGACAAGCCAAGTTAATCTCAACGAATGCAACCCGTAACCTCATAAAAGCAAATCAATGACTAACTCAAGGGCCAAAGCATCTTCTTGAGGTGGGAGGCGCATTGTTGTGCTTTCCTGGCTTTGATGGGAGGAGTGAAAGGGACATTTGTGACCTTGATCCTCCTAAGGGGACTTTATAAGTTCACCAAGTATGTGTTGGAGAAAAGTCCATTGTTTTAAAAGAAACAGGATAAAATATCAAGTTCTGACAGTGCATAAAATTTGGTTTATTTGAGAAGAAATGAATTAAATACTCGATCACAAACATCGTGACAAAGAGGTATGGAGGACTGTATAAAGGGACTATGTCAGAATGAACCATAAAAAAAGGCTTTCTCGCTGGTGCAACCACTCTGGAAAACAGCATGGAGGTTCCTCAAAAAGTTGAAAATAGAGCTACCGTATGACCCAGCAATTGCACTACTAGGTATATACCCTAAAGATACAAACGTAGTGATCTGAAGGGGCATGTGCACCCGAATGTTTATAGCAGCAGTGTCCACAATAGCCAACTATGAAAAGAACCTAGATGTCCATCAACAGATGAATGGATAAAGAAGAGGTGGTATATATATACAGTGGAATACTATGCAGCCATCAAAAGAAATGAAATCTTGCCATTTGCGACGACGTGGATGGAACTAGAGGGTATTATGCTTAGTGAAATAAGTCAATCGGACGAAGACAACTATCATATGATCTCCCTGATATGAGGAAGTGGAGATGCAATGTGGGGGGTTTGGGGGGTAGGAAAAGAATAAATGAAATAAGATGGGATCAGGAGGGAGACAAACCATAAGAGACTCTTAATCTCACAAAACAAACTGAGGGCTGCTGGGGGGAGGGGGTCGGGAGAGGGTGGTGGGGTTATGGACATTGGGGAGGGTATGTGCTATGGTGAGTGCTGTGAAGTGTGTAAACCTGGCGATTCACAGAACTGTACCCTTGGGGCTAATAATACATTATATGTTTATAAAAAAATAAAAATAAATTATTTTTAAAAAATGGCTTTCTCAGGCATCCCGCGTGAATTTCCTCATCTACAATGATGTGTTTCAGTGAAGGAGCAAAGATGGCCGCAGGGTTGTTGGCCGACTGTCCATATTCCTCTGCCAACTGCAGAAACACTGAAGCGATGCTTTCCCTCATGCAGGAGTACTGGTGCCTGTAAAGAGGGTGCCCTTCCCCTCCTCAGAGTTTCACAAGCTGCTGGGAACAGCCAGCTTGCTGCCAAAATATCTATGAATGAGAACCAAGGCGACAGTATCCACAGAGAAAAATGGATATTTGAGAAAACATAAAGCAGAGGAAATAAGCAAAGGAAAAAAACTGATAAAAAGAAAGTAAACAGGGGCATCTGGGTGGCTCAGTCTTAAGCATCTGCCTTCAGCTCAGGTCAACATCTCCAGGTCCTGGGATAGAGCCCCGTATAGGGCTCCCTGCTCAGCAAGGAGCCTGTTTCTCCCTCTCCCTCTGCCCTTCCCCTTGCTTGTGCTCTCTCTCACTTTCCAGCAAATGAATAAATAAAAAGTCTAAAAAAAAAAAAAAAGTAAACAGGAAAAGATCTGTAAAAACTCAAACCTTTTTCTACCTGTAAAATTAGAACAGGGAGGATCTCTTCCCGCCTACAGGGCCCCATTCCCCAGCTAGCAGCTGGTAAGTACACATGTGCCCTGGGGAGAAGGTTGTGTTTTAATGATCCAAAGCCCTTTGTTAGACACAGTTTCCCATAAAGAAACTCAAAGTGCTGTGGTCTGGGAGCCCTTGAGCTGCAGGGTGGTGATGAGGTCCAGCCACAGCACAGGGCCCTGAAAGGGAGCTCCTCAGTCACAGGTCATTCTCGCAGTGGTTTACAAAAGCATGGCATACCTTTGCCGAACTCAGTGTTCCCCAACCCTGGCTGCACATGGGAACCACGTAGGGTGCTTTGAGAACCCCAGTCTGGTACTCTTGGAATCTCTGGGGCTCGACCCCAGACATCAGTATTTTTTAAAGCTCCCAGGTGATACCAATGCACAATCAAGGTTCAGAACCACTGGCCGAAAACAACATGGTGTGTAGACAGGCAAATCATTTGGGGTACCCAGACCCCTTATTTGGGAGTCTTCTTAAAGCCATTCACGTTGAGGAAATGTTTATAAAAATGTAATAATAGTAATGTTTTGTATGTGTATAGTACTTTATATTTTAAGGTGTTTCTATGTTCCTCAGAGAGTACTGACCTGGGAAAATGCTTAACATCTTGTAAAATTATACAAACGTTAAATACCATCAATCTGGTATAATGAGAAAACAAGCAGAATGAGCAATCTAGGACTTGTATAGGTCCTCATTAAACAAGTGACTGGCAGAGCTGGTACTAAAATCAGGGCTTCTGATTTCCCCATATCCCTCTACACAGCTAAGATTCATGACCATCTTTAAGGAGAACCTAAAATATTGATATGTTTGGTTTCCTCCATTATGAACTGTGATTTATCCTCATACACAAGTATGTATTAAATTTTTTCAGGTGCCTGGGTGGTTCAGTCAGTTAAGCAACTGCCTTCAGTTCGGGTCATGATCCCAGTCCTGGGATCGAGCCCCACATCCAGCTCCCTGCAGTGGGGAGTCTGCTTCTCCCTTTACCTCTCCCTCTTCCTGATCTCTCTCTCTCTCTCTCTCAAATAAATAAATAAAATCTTAGAAAACTAAAAATTGTTTCAGCGTGCTTTGGAAATGTGTTACTTTAGTATCTCACCTCAATGATAAAAAAAAAAAAATCACAAGTGAAACAAGCTGTCAACCTAGCATGTCTGAATGTTTCAGTTAGTTATTGTTGTTGTCAATATTCACTACTTCGTTTATTTCCCTTGTCCTGTACCTCCAAGGTTCTGGAAAAATTACTGAGAGGAAATCTTGAAAATGGAGAGAATTACATGCACAAACTTAGTTTCCTTTTCTGCAAATTGGGATAGATCAAGACTGTTCTTTTCTTTTCGTGGCTGAATGCTTTAGAACAACTCTGGAGAAGCTGACGTGGAGATGGGGCGTTGGGCGTAGGGTGAGGCTACGTCCGCCCCTTCCTAAGGGTTGAGGTATTGCTCAGGGAATCCTGCCCCTCAGGCCGCATCGGGGCCCCTCCTCCTTACGACCTGAAGGTTAGCAGTCTGTGAGACATTCATCGAACACCCACTGAGTGTCCGATGTTTCACACGCAGCCTCTCGTTCAGTCCTCAGCCACCCTGGCGGGTGTTTGTTCTCTCCTCTACTTTACATATGAGGAAACCGAGACCCAGAGATGACGTACATTGTCTCGTCCAGCACCCAGGGAATGGCTGAACTGGGACAGGAACTGAAGGTCACCTCCGGACTCCAAGTCCTGCGTTCTGGGCAGAGGCCCAGCTTCCAGGCACCTGAGTTTCCTAACCACGCTGGTGGATACCACTGAGTTCGCCCACTCTTCCACGGTGAGGAGAAAGGAGCCCCGTGCCTCCTCGCTGCACCTGTAGGCATGTTGAACATCTTCCCTGAGGGGTAGGTTCTCCCACATAGGGTAGAATTCAGTGTGAGAGGACGACCAGGGCATGACTGTGGGGTCTCTTGCCTCCAGACCAGGGACCTTCGCTGGAGGCCCCTCCTGCTTACAACGAGGTGAAGCTGCTCTCCTGGCAGGCTATCTCCGCCATCCTCAGAGGGCGAGAGGGTGGAGGGACCCCGGGCATGAGAGCTTCTGCCCTTTCACTCCCGGCACAGGTCAAGACAATCTTATTACCCTCTCAGCCAGCTCCAAAATGATTATTTTGAACTGAGCAAGGGTCTTAAGCCTGACTAACTGATATTGATTAGATATGCAACTAGCTTCAGGCAATGAAACTGTACGAAAACAAAAAAAAAAAAAAAAAAAAAAAAAAAAAATCCTGAGTTTCCAGAATGTCAGATCGGTCATACCAACTAAAACTGCTGAACCAACTTTTTTTTTTTTTTAAAAAAAATAAAAATATTTTTTTTAAACCAATTTTTTTAAAATTTAAGCAGGTATTAAAAAAAAAAAAAAAGAATTTAATTGCATAGAGAACCGTCACAGCTTTTTACGGACCATATCCCAATTTTTTCTCCATCTCATGGGTGGTAGGGGGCTTTGCACCCCTCTTCACGGGTGGGCAGGCATAGGAAGAATGTCTGTGGAAGTCATTTTTATTTGGTAAGTTGTGTTGACCTAATTTACTTTTACTATTTTAGTAAATTTATTTTAAATAGTAAAAGTGAACTGACTAATCTTGGCCCGATTTCTGGGACAATTATTTGTCTGTATTCCCTCCTTCCTAGCCATGTTGTATGCAACGAATATTTCGGGTCAATACTTCCAGGTCTATACAGTCCTACTCTGTATATATCTCTTAGGGTGAGTCATATACCACGTTTTCAAAGGAAGGAAAGAAGAAAAATTAAGCTGGAGGATTTCCTGAGAGGTTAATTTGAAACTGAACTCTGAGTCTCAAGTTCCACTCTGATTTACTTATATACGGGGAAGAATTTACTCCCTTCCATTTATCCAGGACTAGATGGACAAAATAAATGTTCATCAAGTTCTTGTTTACTGAAGACTTAAGTGCAGGAGTTAGGAAAACACTAGTGTGTTTCCCAAATACCTGTAGGAGGGAGGGAAATGGAAGGAAGGAGGAGGGAAGAAGAAAGGAAGGAGGGAGAGGTAAGTTATGGCCTGGGGACATCCCTTTAAACCACAGATGGCTTCTAGAACTAGAATGACCACTGCAAGGTAACCCAGGGCGCTTTCTCCCCACCGAGTGCATAATGCTTCCGTCTGGAGGCTCAGGCCTAGTCTGGCAGAGTCACAAAAGACCTAGGCCATAGCCCAGGAGTTGAGAGCCTCCTAAAAGGTGCTGAGGAGGTAATTAAGCCTAAAGAATTTTGCTAAGCACCTTTCAGACCCTTTACTGTAATAGCCAGTGGTGTCCGAGGATCTTAGCTGTGCATCACTGGCACAGCAGAGGTCTGAGTGCTTTCAGATAATGCCCCTGGACATCCCTGCCCTTCCCCAGATAGTTTTGTCCCTTGAGGCAGGATGTAGAGACAGAAGATTTCAGGGAAAGTTTCCAGATTTTAAGTTATAGTTTTTTCAAGAAAATGTCCAACCCCCCCCCCCCCCCCCCCCCCTGCAAACTGTCAGCTATACATAGTCTCCTTGCTTTTTCCTGCTGCAGGTGCTCTTACTCGGCACATGTGCAGCTGCCCAGGCTGCAGACCAACACACTATGAATTAGTCATGTAACATTTCACTGAAGCTCATCATCAGACTACATTAATAATTCCCAGCTGTCACTTTACCACCCTCTGTGTTACGCAGCATTTCCTAGACCGCTGTCTTCGAGCACTAGGAAGCCTCACTGTAGAGTCAAGGTTTTTGATGTCTGCGAGAGAAGTTCATGATTGTTCCGTCCCCACTTCAGTAGGAGTCAGCCCTGTTGCCCCTTAGTCTCCTGGGGACTCCCAGAGGCAAGGCCTGTGGTTTGCTCATTTCTGGGTCCCCATGGCTGGCAGCATCTCACGGGTGACATGGGGGCCTCCAAAAGGGGCCGTACAAGAAGGGAATGAGCATGTCGAAGACTTTGTTTTTCCTTCTATCCATTTGACTTTATCTACTTCTCTCTGGTCTGGCTTCCCCTCGGGGTCCCCATGTCTAGCACAGGGCCTGGCAAGTGACAAGTAGAACCTCCAGAAGGCTGATTTGGTAAGCGAATAAAATTAGCATATTGAAGAGTCTCGAGTATCCCCTCTCTCTCTCCCTCTGTCTGTCTTTACATGTCCTTGGTTTTTTTATTTCTTTTTTCTCATTTGACTATAGCACCATAGTGACAAAATGACATACCTGTAAAAGTCTGAAATCATTGGAGAAAACACAGAGCAATAGCACATCTATGTATCCCATGCTTATAGAACATGTGTTCATTATAAACATTGTTGGTCAGATTAAAACTTGAATTAATGGAGAGCAGACTTGTTCATGATGAAATAACTACATATCACAAAATTGCCTGTTATTTCTAAATTGGTTTGTAGGTCCAACACAGTTCTATCATAAGGCCACCAGAGTTGAGGGAAGGCAGTGAGGAGAAAAGGCAAAGGGAGTAAAATTTTTTAAGAAAGGCTCTAAAATTCATCTAGAGTAAGAAACTTGAGGAAATAAAAAAAATTCTAGATAATGAATAATGGGGAAAAGATTTATCTTTTGAGACTCTAAACCATAGACACTACTTTAGGAATGGACAAAGCCCTGAGGTGCCTGGGTGACTCAGTCAGTTAAGTGTCTGACTCTTGGTTTCGGCTCAGGCTGTGATCTCAGGGGTCATGAGATCAAGCCCTGCATCAGGCTCTGTGCTCAGTGGGGAGTCTGCTTGAAAGATTTTCTCCCTCTGCCTCTTCCCCAACTTGTGTGCACTCATGCACACTCTTTCTCTCTAAAATAAATTTGAGGGCACCTGGGTGGCTCAGTAGGTTAAGCCTCTGCCTTTGGCTCAGGTCATGATCTCAGGGTCCTGGGATGAAGCCCCACATCAGGCTCTCTGCTCAGTGGGGAGCCTGCTTCCCTCTCTCTCTATGCCTGCCTCTCTGCCTGCTTGTGATCTCAATCTCTCTCTCTCCCTCTCTGTCAAATAAATAAGTAAATAAATCTTTTTTTAAAAGATTGATTGATTGATTGATTGATTTTAGAGAAAAAAGCTTGAACAAGGCTCTTATGATTTTGGCATAAGATATAAACAGATTTTTAAAAATTATAACAAGTATAGAAAGATATTCTTGAAAGTCAGCTTCTTAATTTTAAACCATCTGAAAAACAGAGGAATCTATGAGTCCATGCCAATAATAAATATAAGGAAGTAAGAGAAGGGCGACAGTTACTTGCAATAGAGAGTTGAATGGCAATATTCAGTAAGTGGGGTGGGAATGCCAGAGGTGGAAAATCATCATTTTACAACCAACAGGATAGCGACTGATTCAGACAAGAATCATCAATAGACACTAAATCAAGAGAAAAGGGGATAGATTTTGATGGGGAGCAAGATATTTGCATGGCCTTAAAGTGGCTCCCCAGAGATTGCTTATTAGTTGAAAGGGGAAATACCAACTACAGAGTGATGGCCAGCTGCTCAAAATTAACATCCCCAGTGAGGGACAGGTGAACATCATGTGTCTCCAGCTCCAAGACACTGAGAAGGACACAACGTCACTTGTGTAATAGCCCGGCTGAGAAGGCATAACCTGAATCTAATCATTAAAGAATGTCAGGCAGTTGCCTCCAAAAGAAAAAAAGGACTGAATTCTTCAAAAAAGCATCTAATTTTATAAAAGGAAAAAAAAAACTAGTATAGATATCACAGTAAAAGAGATTAAGAGACACGACAATCAAATGTAATACCTGCTGCTAGTCTGATCCCATAACAGAGAGAAGAAATACTGAGCCTGGAAAACTGGAATTTGAACTTTAAGGTATCATGTCAATGTCAGACTTACTCTAATCAATCACCTTACTGTGGTTATGTAAGAGAAATTCTTTTTTTTAATTCTTTTTCATCTTTTCTTCCCCCTCTTCTTTTTTCTTTATTTCTAGGAAATGCACACTGAAGTATCTTAAGGTAAAGAGCCATGGGGGATACAACTTACTCTCAAACGTTCAGGAAAAGACTCAGGAGAAAATGTTTATGTAGGAGATGACAGCTAGATGACACCTATAAGAGATGATAGATAGATCGATAGATACAGCAAATGTGGGCAAACAGTTAGCAATAGCTGAATCTGGGTAAAAAGCATGTGGATGTTCTTTGTATGTTATTCTAACTATCCCCATACATTTGAAATTATTTCCAAATAAAAAGGGTTTTTTTAAGAGTACACACAGTATGGTTCCATTTATGTGAGGTTCAAGAATAAGCAAAACTAGTAAACGATCAGCATAGTAACTGGAGGTTACCTCTGCAGAGAAGTATTGCAAGTACCGACTGGGAAGGAGCTCCCAGGAGCCACCTGTGGTGTTGGAAACACCTCACAGCTTGAGCTCAGTAATGGCTACGTGAGAGCCTATGTTTATATGTAAGAATGTCATGAGTTGTTGACTGAAAATGTGTGTACTTATACACATTATGCTTCAATTATAAATTAAATTTTTAAAAAATTTAATGGGAAGTTGAGAGCAAGTCACCTTTATGAGAGGGTAGGAATAGAAAGTGAAGGGTGCGGTGAAGAAGGTGGCATGATAGCAGAAAATACTTACTTCAAAATCTGCCTCAGAACTTTCACACAGGAAACAACACAACTTTCCTAGAGAACCATAGAACCATGTGCAACAGGATGAAATTACTTACCCACCACTGCTGAAGGAATTCATGTTGGAGAAGGATGGGCAGGGATGTTGCTTAGGAAAATCTCCAGGGAACTTGCACCAAGGTTTGGCCGGAAATGTAGGAATTGGAGAGGGAGAAAAGTGTACAGTATCTGTCTTCCTAATTTCCCTTCTTTGACCACTTATGTAAGATTTTACCTTTGTGAGACTTTGATCTGAAACTGGTTTGGCCTTCTTTTTTAATGCACAAATACAGAACTGAAGAAAGCCATACCTACGGGATGAAGAAATCAACGAGCATCTATTACGTCTCTGAGAAGAAGTTTTTTAAAAGGACTACGGTGACAGAGTCTCAAGAATCAAGGGCTACAAGAGAAGGCCAGCACTACTACCCAGGTCAACGTATGTCATTAAATCCACACTCATGAATGAGCCTCCCAATGTCCTCAGAACAGGGCTAAGTCTGGGGACATCAAGTGTGCGGCTCCCAGCCTTGGCCCTCAAAGAGCGTTTATAACAAAGAGGCATATTACAAAGGGCAAGTTGGGACCTCGCATCGGCAGAGTTAAATGAGATTACATTTTTCTCACTCCCTCTGCTCCAAAACACAGCAGTGATAGTCAAAATATGTAAATCGGTATAGCCGGGTTCCACCACAAATAAACCAGAGAAGGCAGGGTGAGGGGAACCAACAACATAGAACAAAAAACGAACTGAAGCATACACCTCTTAAGAAATGAATAAGAAAGAAAATGAGAGCATGAAGTTAAAGGGACCAAGATACCTGCCCCAAGAAGATAGACCAAAGTGAACTTTTTACGTGGAGCCTGGGGAAGGGCTTTCCCATTCCAATATCCTCGTCCAATGAAGACAAGGGAAAAGAAATACAAACAAAACTATTATTGTCTGTGACATTTGCTGTGTCAGAGATTCCAGTCTGAGTTTTATAACCAAGAGATACGCCAAATACACCTGGATTGCAACGTCTCCATTAGCACCAGAGATTAGGATCTTCTGAAATCATTTTGGACTAAGGGCCTAGAAGTAAAGTAGAAGCAACTACAAAGCCATCAGATGAGGACAGATGCACAATGAAGTCAAAATAGAAAGAGAAAACACCTTTTTAAGAGGAAATGAATGAAATGTCTCCCTTTCGAAACCAAAATTCTAAAAACACAAGAAGAAATCAAATGTTAAGAAAAAGCCAATATAATCAACGATCAGAATGAATCCCTCCCACGTGAAATTAAAGTTATAAACAGTACAACAAAAATCTGAAAATTAATGCACTTAGGATGCTCAAAGAGATGACTAAAATTTATATTCTATTCAACATAGTAAAAAATAACAAAATAAAAATGGACAGAACGGAAATAAGAATGGATTGCTCCATCATGACATGTTATGCTCCTCACAATTTAACTCAAAATACGTAAAGCCCATACAAATAGAATTACAAGGGAAAAATCACAAATCTGTGATTGTAACACATAAGAACAAAATTTGAGCATATTTCTATCAGATATGTTAAACTGATAGAAGCAAAAGAAAATCAGTAAACACATAGGAGATTTGAACAACACAATGAACAAGTTTAATCTAATGGACATTTATAGATTCATTACTTTCCCACAGCCCAAATCTCCTTCTGGACTCCTCTTGGTGTTAATTAATATTTTGCTCTCTTCCGGGAAATTCATTCCAACTCTAGTCTAGAGGAGGCTCCTGTCATTTCCGCCTTTCTTGCATCAATGACAATAATAATAGCTAAGACTTACTGAGCCATGCCAAGGACTAACTACCTTGTTAACTAATTTAATCTTCAAAACAACCCTCAAATGTTGTACTTTGCAAAATGTGAGCTACTAGCCCCATGTGACTCTTGAATGGTTGAAATTGACTGGTCTGAATTGAGATGTGGTGTAAACATAAAATGCACACTGGAATTCTAAAACTTAGTGTCAAAAAGAAAGCCAATCATTAATAATTTTTATGTGTATTACATTTTGGACACAGACAACTTCATCTGCCCTGCAACAGACAAGGCTACTCTGGAACTATCATGGAGCATCACTCGGAAACTGGAAACTGCATCTGAGCACAAAGAAACCTAAACATAACCAAGTGTTCACCTCGTCCAACTCAAATAAGTGACTTCTGCTTTACCAACTTTTGTTCCTCTCCCCTCTGAGTGATAAAAATTATAAAGCCATGATAGAATCACTCCTGCTCTCAGCTAGCACCCAATAGAACAAAACCACACCTTTTTTTTTTTTTTTTAAAGAAATGGTTTATCCCTTCCACCTTTTGCATGAAACATAGCAGAGAAACCCAGCCAATCAACACACAACTCCGCTGCCACAGAGGAAGTTACTTTCGTCTAACTTCTGGTCAAAGAACCTGCAAATGTTCCTTTTATCACATCTGAACTAACTGTTGATGCTTTTCTATTTAACTGTTTAAAAAATCCACATATCCGCATCACTTCCTCTGTCCCAGTTACAGCACAATGACTGGGAGGAAGAGGATTGGTTAAAACAACTCTTGAAGCATTTTTCTGCTGTCCCTTCTCTGCAAGCAGAGATTTGGGAAGGTTCACACCACTCCAGCTACAGTGGCCTTAGTAAGAGACAGAGCCCTCATCACCAGGGGTGACCCACTTTTCTCTGATGTGATGCAAGCATCAGCCATCCACTGACAGGTGGGCAGGGAGCCCTCCATCTGGGCTATGTGGTGCACAGTGGCAGTGGCCACCCCCTCCGTGGCCCAGGGTGTGACCCGCAGGACCCTGCAGCCCAGCTCTCTCAGCCAAGCTGCCTTAGCCTTGGGATCGCCCTTGTCCTTTCCAGCTTTGCCTCCAGCCATGGTCTCCTGCTCTCTCTCCCACCAAGTCACAGCCAGCAGCAAAAACCACACTTCTTTGAATTCTCCCCCAAATCACCTAACCAGAATTCAAATCCAGCAACGACACCTTCCTAATACCTTCTTTCTGAGAGGCCTCCTGGCCCTTTGCAGAGGGCTATTTCCCTCCTTGCTGCAATCCACTAAATCAAACTTACTCCCCAACACTGTATTCCTAATGGTCCTAGCTAGCCGGCATCAGCAAGCCCGTTTAACAGATAAGACAACGGAGGCACAGAGAGGCTAAATAACTCATTCAAAGTCACACAGATGACGGAAAGACAATCACTGATCTTCAGCCCTACCCATATATCACAACCTCTGGACACAGGACCCAAGTATTCAAATGCATTAAAATCCCACCTCCCCCCCATGATAGCCAGCCAAAGTTGAGAAATGCCAGTGCATCTCAAACTTTAACATGTTAATTGATCCCCTGAGAAATCTTGTTAAAATGCAGATTTTGAGTCAGTAATCTGCAGTGGAACTTGAGATTCTGCATTTCTAACCAGATCCCAGAAGATGCTTATGTTGCAGTTCCAAGAACCATATTCTGAATAACAAGGTCTAAAGTCCTTAGAGCTGACGTTCCAGAAACGTGCTTTGTTTCTCTATCTTTTTAAGTAATTTATTTATTCATTTATTGAGCACATATAATTCATTAAGCACCATGCTAGGCACTGGGGATCCAGCGGTGAGGCAGACAGAACATGTCTCTGCACGCCCAGAGCTGACTTTCTAGAGACTGGGAGGGAAGTATCCCAGGTGGTTAGGCTGGGAGTTTAGTTTGGAGACCAAGGACCTGTGTTTTCTGTCTCTACTCTAGCCTGGTGATCTTGGTGATTAGGGCCCTGATCTCTTCCTTCGGCATCAACACTATATTATTTGCTTTTACCCTAAATACTATGAATTTGAGAATCACATATTTATTCCAGGTGTGTTCATTTGCTAAAATAGCTGTAATGTTGGGAGGTCACTATATAGTCAAGGTTATGAGAATAGGAAATGTGTTGTTAATTAAAAAAAAAAAAAAACCACAACAGCAACTGCAATAGAATTTAAAAGTAAATTATTTAGTATCCAGGAGATAATCCCCCCAAAGATTATCACAGTTTTAAAGTAGGTCAGCTTCTGGGACTACGTGTCTCTAGACAGTACCTATAATAAGTGAAACTCAAATGTTGCACTGCTCTTGCATTTAAATGGTTTTGACATGAAATTTTAATTTGTCTTTTTAAAAGTCATCGTATATCTGCTGCTGGGAGCTTGGGAAATTTGTTAACCCTTCTCCAGAATGTCAGAATTACAGAACCAGTTTACTGAAAGCTGAAATTTTCTTTCTCTTAATATATGGTCAGTTGTGTGGGACAAAAGAGAGAAATGCAGTCCTTGACCCCCAAAGGCTGGCGTGGTGCGCCCTTCTGTTGAACATAATATGTGCCCAGAGCTTCTGCAGCAGGAAAGGACTTCTCTGCAACCTTGATGGATAGAGACAAAAACAAGGGCACCCTACAAATGAGTCTGAACACACACAACACGTGAACACCGTCCACACCACAAAAATGACCACACTTCCCACAATCCTGACTAAGAGGAGTGACCATAACTTCTTTGTCAAGTCCACCATTAGCCTTGGTCTCTTCCTCCCTCCTTCTAGGTAAGATTTATTAAGGCACCGGATCACAGAATCCTCCTAGCATGGAATAGCCTCTTAAGATACAACAGTTGAGGGGCACCTGGGTGGCTCAGTGGGCTAAAGCCTCTGCCTTCGGCTGAGGTCATGATCCCAGGGTCCTGGGATCGAGCCCCACATCAGGCTTTCTGCTCAGCAAGGAGCCTGCTTCCCCACCTCTCTCTCTGCCTGCCTCTCTGCCTACTTGTGATTTCTGTCTGTCAAATAAATAAATAAAATCTTAAAAAAAAAAAAAAGAAGATACAACAGTTGAATAGACTTCCACATTCCTGACTTCAGATCCCTTCCTCTCTGACCACAACTTCCTGTTCTAGCACAGATGTCTTATTTCAGAGGCATCCATCTTGCTGAAGCAGCTGTCTTCCCAGGCCCAGCCTCAGCAGCTGAGGACTGCTGGACAAAATCACAGCAGTGGGTTGACTGCTTCCTCTGAAGTTCATGAACGTGG
Organism: Lontra canadensis; assembly: GCF_010015895.1. NCBI lineage: Eukaryota > Metazoa > Chordata > Mammalia > Carnivora > Mustelidae > Lontra > Lontra canadensis. The sequence goes on from NW_022631032.1 coordinate 16,267,673, forward strand.
ACGATGGCGGACTGCCCACACATGGTTTCAAGGTGATGGGACAGATCGTGGTCTTCCTGGTGATGACACTGAGTGGTGCTAAAATCTAGGGAAGGGAAGAAGAGTTAGAGGTAGAACTGAGAGGTCCTGAGGGAGAAAACAAAGAGCAAAGGAGAATCAGGAATGGGGTGTCATCTTCAGAAGCACTGGTTTCTAGAGGAAGAAAGTGGCATTTTGAATATCTCTGGAACAGAAAGGAACAAATTCCCGTTGAGAGCATGACCTTTATTACCCATCCCCCAAGATCCGAGTCACCCTATTTATATTATATTATCCTTTTATATTATTTTAGAAGGAGGTTCATTTAACAAAAAAGGGCCACCAACTAACTTAGTGCTGTTGTTTGCACAAAACGGGAGGGAGTCTCAGAGTGGCCTAGTCTCTGCAGAGTCCTGCCTGCCTCGCTGTTCCCCAGACCATGGGCAGGCATGGAATCTTCCTCCTCCCTGCCCACAAGCCGTCTGCTTCGTCCTTTGTTCTGTCCTCTGCCCCCACCTCTCCTATTTTTTCTCCTATTTTGGGCCATTCTAGAATCTTCTTTGGAGAGATGCTTGCTTTCTGAGCACAATCCCCTGCTGCCCACTCTGTCACCTGCCTTTTTCCTAAATACACCTTCAGTGTTAATAAAGGAAGACTTTCTGCCCAAGGCAGAGCCTCAGAGCAGCTAGTGATAATACTCCCACATAGCAACAAGGAAGTGTTCTTTCTTGGGGAGTGTGGTAGGCTAAAAAACAGCACCTCAAAAGATACAGGGCTGCTGGGGAGCCTGGGGGTGCTCAGTCAGTTGGGCATCTACCTTCAGCTCAGGTCATGATCCCAGTGTCCTGGGATCCAGCCCCATGTTTGGCTCCCTGCTCAGTCGGGAGTCTGCTTCTCCCTCTCCACTTACCCCTACCTCCCTTGCCCCCCCAAACAAATGAAACCTTAAAACAAAACAAAACAAAAAAGATACAAGGGTCCTAATCTACCTTACGTGGCTAAAAAGGGCTTTGCAGATGTGATTACAGTGAGGATCTTAAGATGAGGGGATTCTCCTGAATTGTCTGGGTGAATCCTAAATGCATCACATGTGTACCTCGAAGAGGGAGGCCAAGGAGGAGAAGGGAGTGTGACCACCGAGTGATGAAGCCACAAGGCAAGGAACACCAACAGCCACCAGGAGCTAGAAGAGGCAAGGAACGAATTCTCCCCTATAGCCTCCTGAGGGAGGGAGCGCAGCCCTGCCATCACCTCAAGTCAGAGGGTTGCCATAGAACTGTGAAAGAATGCATGCCAGTTTTGTGGTATGCCCTGGGACACTGATGCATAGAGTGGGGGCACCCTCTCCCCCCTGGCTGTGATGAAGTTCTAGAACCTAGGTGAGGTTCAGTGGGCTGACGTCCAGAGCCAATGACCAAGAAAGAATTCTTGAGACATCTTTGGTGCAAAATGGTGGTTTATTAAAGCACAGGGACAGGACCTGTGGGCAGGAAGAGCTGCTGCGCGGTTATCCTGAGGAGTGGCTGATTATATACAGAGGAGCTGGGTAGGTGAGAACAAAGGGGGTGATGTTAGTCTCTAAGGAATTTTGGAAGCAAGGTCTCCAGGACCTTGAGGGGCTAGCTATTGTTGGGAGAAAGGTTATTTATTACTAGTAGTAAAAATCTTCTTGTGAGACCCTTCAGATGTGTATCAATGGGCCATATGCTTGGGAATGATTCTCGACACTATCTTGGAGATCTAGAGATAAAGTTTCACATTTCTCCTATCAAGTGTCCTTGTTAGTGAGATTTGGGTTTAGAAGAAATTTAACTTTATTTAGGGCTTGAGGAACTGAGTTATTTGCTTCTGGAAATTGTGCTATTGATAAGGTAACTTCTTTGTTTGTAGATCTCTAGGATATTTGTAAACCAAGGGAGACTCCTGTCTTGCAGGATTGTGATCTCTGCAAGTTAACTATGTTTCTCATTTATGGCAGTCAGGGGTGCCTGAGGAATGTCACACATATTACCGAGGGGAGTGGGTGGAGAAGGGGTGCAAGGTGCCAGCTTTTGCTTTGTTCTCAGCCAGCCTCCTACTCCCTCACCAGCTGTGGCTTCCACCAGAAGTACAGTGTGGAGTTAAGAAACTGACTTCCCACCTTCTTTCCTGTTGGGTCACAGAGCTGAGGGAGCTGGTGAGCAGCCCATCAGGGAGCACATGAGTGGGGGCGAGACACAGAAAGACAAATAAATGAGTGTGGAACAGTCAGGAGGATTCTAGCCTGTCCTGGGGTGACGTGGGTCCCTATCCAATAGGAGACAGTAAGTTCGTGGCTTCACATGAACCCAGAAGCCCTCAGCTCCAAACTAGCATTTCTTGGCAGGGGTGGGGGGACCATTTTTGGAGTAGAAGCCATTTTCAGGGAATGCCTTCAGGAAAGTGACCTTTCCTGAAATGTCATGGCCTATGCAAACTTCCAGTGTTCAGTTAGGCAAACACGGTGCCTGGGGCTGCCAGGAGAGGAAGGCCCCAGGGGAAGACCTGTCCAAGGTTAGCCCAGGGTAAGCAGACATTAGAAGGGGCTGGAAGCACAGGGGCCTGAAGCATTTTGCAAAAATTCCTTTCCTGTTCTCAGACAATCCCTGAGTTCACATAACTTCAATGTTGTCAGCTATTGAGGATCCAAAACTTCCAACAGAACAAAAACACTTCATGCCTCTGAGACCTACCCCTTCCCCCCCCAGCGGAGTGTGAACAGCAAAAACGTCCCTCCCAGAGTGTGAGCTGTGCCCAGGAGGAGTCTGGGATCCCTTCAACCAAATGATTCTTTCTCTCTCCCTCTACTGTTTTTTAAGATTTTATTTATTTATTTGAGATATAGAGAGTGTGTGTGCACAAGCAGAGGGGAGGGGCAGAGGGAGAAGCAGACTCCTGGCCAAGCAGGGAGCCTGATGCAGGGCTTCATTTCAGGACCTCTGGGATCATGACCTGAGCTGAAGGCAGACATTTAACCGACTGGGCCACCCAGATGCCCTGTTCTTTCTTTTTTTAATAGTCATTTTTCATAGTTAAAATACATAAGCATTTCATAAAAACTTTGTAAAATAAATCATACACTCTCTAACCCATTGTTAGGATTTCGGGGTATTTCTTTCTTCATGTGGTTTTCCCTTGGTTTCAGAAAGCTGCAGTCAGAGCAAAACAGCTCTGCACCATCAGCTGACCCAAGGGCTTGTCCTGACCTTGGTCATTTTGCCCTGCCTGCTTTTATGTTTCTCATTGCCCTCTTCGCTATCTAAAAGTCCACATGTGATTCTCACCTCCTTATCTACTGGAAGGGTCTTTGCTTTGGCTCCCTGGGGACTCTGTCCCAGACCCACCCCCCAGACCGTGCCCAGGACCTGGAAGAGCGCCTGTCCCATGTATGTGTGCGATGCATTAATTGGACGATGGATAAATTCTGTATATTCTCTTTTCTTTGAACTGTTGGATCTTAACTTTTTCTTCCGCCTATAAGTTGTTGAACCTATAGGAAATATAATTAATATACAGTTTCCTCTGAAAAATACAAATCAAAGCCTGGTTTCCAAGCATTGTGTACCCACAATGCTTCTCCATTTGTCCCTCATACTCACCCCACGTCAAAAATAAAACCCAAGGCATCATCAAGGAGGTTGAGAGAAGCCACAAAGGTGGAGTGAGGGCAAGGAAGGCAAGACAAGGCCTAGAAGGAATCAGGAATCGTGTGGTAGAGTAGCCTGGATATGGGGCTTGACCATCAGATTGGCCTGCGTTTCAATCCCAGTTCTTCTGCTTGCCTGCTGTGAGATCCTGAGTAAGTAACTTAACTTCTCTGTGCCTCTGTGCCATCCTTATCCTGGGGAGACCTTCTCCCTCCACTTGTTGTAAAGGTTAAATAAGACCATGTATGTAAAGTACCTGGGGTTTTTTTGTTTGTTTGTTTGTTTGTTTCTTTTGAGGTAGTTAGAGGGATATTTACTGAGGTGCTTAGCTGGCTCAGTTGGTCAAGCGGGCATCTCGATCTCAGGCTCATGGTTCAAGCCTCACGTTGGGTGTAGAGATCACTTAAACAGAAAAGAAAAATAAAGATATCTTTATTGATAGTACCATGAAATAGCTACAAGGATAGTTGTTAAATAGATTACTAAATTATCACTTAATAAATTACTATATACCCTTCCACATCACACTGACATGGCTGTCCTTCCACAGAGGGAGGACCTACAAGGTAGGCAATTATAAAGCTCATGGTTGATAATATAAAATTTTTTGTATAGAAGCAATATGTCCCCGGTCTCTATGTATACCCACCAGTCATGGGCACGAGACAACAGAATATAAATAACAGCTTTATGCTTTGTTTTCTTTCTTTCCTCCCCCCCCCTTTTTTTTTTTTTTTTTTGCAATTTTCATATACAGAAGAATTCGTATGATGTCATTCTGTTTCAAAGAGTGCTGTTTACGAACATGCAGAATCAAGGAAGGAAAATGTTATTTGGTTGGTGTCTCACCAAATATACACATTTGAGGTACTATTGCAAATATTTTGAGAAAGAGAGATACACACGTTTGAACACTAAATTCTGGCTGCCTTAAAGAGCAAATGAAATGCAAAGGGCTTGTTAGGTCTGTGGTCAAAGGAACGAGACTGATACAAAGCGAAGGTCAAGCAAAGCTTTGTTTTGTGCCAAGCATCGAGAACCAAACCGACCGGTCGGGGCAGCCTCTTACAGAGAGGGTGACCCCTCCCTGCCTCACAGACTAACTTTTAAAGGGCAAAGGCCATGTGGTTGGGCCTGGCCACGCACAGGTGGCCAATGAGATTGTAACACACAGTTAATCTAGGTCACACGCGGGTGGCCAATTGAATTACAATTTACCCTATAGTAGATACTTGAACTAGCCTATCACCTTGGTCAGAATTGGCACCCAAAAGGCGTCCAAAAGGCGGGGCCCACACTCCTTGGTAGCTAGGGAGACAGTATGTGCGCCCCACTGACTGGATGTCTCCACCTGGCCTGACCTGCCCTTGTATTTGGGCTCTGTTACCTGGGACTGGTTTCCCAGACTTGCTTTTAAGTAAGTTCCCCTGGTGGGAGGCGGCGGGGCGGGGTGGGGGGGGCAGGGTCAGTTTAAGTTTTACTGCATAAACACAAAATCACTGTTTAATTGGATGGAATCGCTCTGACTAAATAGGCCCTTACAGGCTCTTTCCCTAATTTGCCCCCACCTTTTGCACACCTTATGGGTGGGACTGTGTCCCCACGGACTGCCTAATCTTCCTCGACCAGGAAGATCCTATCGCTTCCCCCCAACCCCCACAGATGCTGGTGGAGTCTGATTAAGAAAGTTATTCAGCGACAGAGAAGTCAGATAATCCCCTACCAGGACACACTATCTGTGGTACAATAAAACATGTATGTGGTCCTTCCTGGAACAGAGCTCCTGAAATCTCTGAAGTTTTCTGAGTGATAGCAGTGTCCTTTGTTGTTCATAATGAGCCTCTTTGGGTCACACCTGAGTTCCTGTGAACGCAGGGACTTACGGGGGTCCCTAGACGATCTGAGGATAGAGTGAGCTGCAGGACCAAGTGATCAGGGACTCTCAGCTCCAGCCCCACCTCCAAGAAGGGGAAGGGGATGGAGACTGAGCTCCATAAAAACTCTTGAACAAGGAGATTCCAAGATCTTCCTCCTGGAGATCATCTCAAGGTGCTGGGAGGCCCAGAGAGCACGTGGAAACCCCATACCTTGCTTTATGCATATCTCTCATTTGGTTGTTCCTGGGTTGTATTCTCTATCAGAAACCAGTAAACGATAAACGTAAGTAAACGTAAGTTCTAGCAAATGATTGAGTCTGAAAAGGAGGTGGGAACTCATGATATGCAGCCCCTGAGAACTACAGCTGGCCTTCCAGGACTTCAGCTGTCATCTGAGGTGGGGTCAGTCTTGTGGGACTGAGCCCTTACCTCATGGGGTCTGCACTAACTCCACCTTTTAGTCATTGTGAATATGGTCTTATGAACAGTGGTGCACAAATATCTCTTCAAGTCCCTGCTTTCTGTACTTCTGGGTGTATACCTAGAGGTGGAATTGCTTGATCATATGGTAATTGTATGTTTCATGTTTTTAGGAACTGTCTGGTGGTAGTCCTGAGAAATCCCTTTAAGAGGAACTGGTGCTGTAGGGGACACACCTTTTCTTTTAACCCCTCTCTTCTACCTTCACTTCCTTTCTGAAACATAGGTGCAATGGCTGGAGATTCAGCAACCATCTTAGAACCTGAAGGGATTCTGAGGCTGGAGATCAGGAGCTAGGAAGGAGGAAAGTATCCTAATTCAGTTGTGGAGTAGAGCATAGAAACAGATACTCATGATCTTCAGGTCTCTTTCATGGGAGAGAAAAATCCATACTCTAATTTGATTTGGGGGTTGGTGGGTAAGAGTGGTCTCCAATACTTAGAGAATACAGTTCCTAACTGATACAACTCTCTTAACACTGACCTCCATCCTGGGTAACATTGGTTCAATATTGCTCTGCTAAAAAGTATCTGTTGCCCAGAAACAACCCTGCTGCGTCATACGTGCTCCAGAGCTCCCAGGGACCAGGCTGGCTGTGGCTTTATCAGTCAGACAGGACAGATCTCCTTCTTCCCCAACCCCGTCCGGCTTCAGCCAGCCTTAAGCTGATAAACACCACTTCACAGTATGAATCCTCCTGCTTCCCCACTGTGTGGCATTTAGGAAACTACTTGAATTTTTACATCTTGGGAGAGGCAGATAACCGTCTCTCCTTTAGATAGTCACTGTGTGGATTCAGTGAGCTAATGCATGGAAAGCATCTGAGACTTGTAATGGCATATGCTAATGGTATTATTGTAACTTCTTTTGGCAAAATCTCATTGTCCATTCAGCTTCACACAGTGATTCGTATAATAGAGCTACATATTGAGTGTTCATTAAACAGCAGACAGTAGGATTTATGTGCCTTTCCCCTTTTAATCTTCATGGGAACCCTACAAGGTGGTTATTATTAATATCTCCATGTTATAGTTGAGGAAGTTGAGGCTCAGATTAAGTAACTTACCCAAGGTCACACAACAAGTAGTGGAGCCAAGATGCAAATTTGGGTCTCCCTGTATCCAGAAGTGTAACATAAGAAATATATGTATTGGTCTCTGCCCTTGGTTCCTGACACAGACTCCTAAAGCCCTTATAAGTAGGGGTGCTAGGGAAATCTTTTGTTCTAATATTTAGTCTTCGACCCCAGTCCCCAACACCATGCTCAGAATTTCCCGGGCAATAGGTGCATCTTTTGTTCTAATGAAGGGACTCCTGGTGGGCTCCTGGATGGGGATGCTGGTCACCAGAAAGATGTATTATCACAAGCCGTGATTAGAAGCTTGGAACTTTGATGCCACTCCCCATTCTCAGGACACTTTCAGACCTCCACCTAAGTAACTGGCTGTTCATCTGTATCTTTCATCATATCTTTTATTCTATAACAAACTAGCACACATGTTTCCCTGAGTTTTGTAAGCTGCTCTGGCAAATGATGGAATCCCAGAAGGGGATCCTGGGAACTTCCAATACGTAGGAAAGTTAGACAGGAATTTCAGGTAACCTGGGAGCCACTCCTTGCGTGCGACTCCCGCCTGAAATGAGGGCTGCCTCGTGGGACTGAGCCCTTTAGCCTGTGGGGTCAGTATTAACTCCGCTTAGTGTCAGGATGAAATTGAATTGTAGGACACCCAGCAGGTGTCACAGAGAATTGGTTGGTGTGGGGGAAACTCCCAAGTGTGGTGGCCAGAAGTGTCAGAAGTGAAGTGATATCTGTGCGTCGTAAAGGGCAGACCCAGGCCTGTGCTTCTCCTGGGCAGGAAGCCAGACATTTAACTACCTTGGGTCACATCCTTCTGTCCTGTGGCTCCTCCTCTGCCTTCAAACTCTCCTTAAAGCAACAAGAGCTAAAGTAATGATTGTTAGTTTAATATTAGCATGGGGAGGTCTCAGGGAGAACATGGATTTAAATATTTACTTATGTATTTTAAAATTTATTTTCACTGTGGAAAGATTACCCTCAGTACATACTCGAGACCAAACTAGGGCACGACTGAAGAATGAAATTGTTCTGCATGTAAAGCTGGAAGGACTTTGAGCTTCTGAGAGAGGCCCAGAGGAAGGAAGAGAAGGGAACAGAACCAGACCAACTGGACGAGCCGATTGGAAACTAAGCAAGACAGTAAGAGGCAAAGTAGAGGGGACAGATGTGGCTGAAGGGACTTTGAAGAACAGGGCTGCCCAGTATCTGGCATTAACTGACCTGCTATGCTGGTCCAAGTGTCCCCCAACCGACTTGTGGTCACCCGCAAATCTTTAGTAGCCAAGATTTCACCCAGTGTGAGTGAGTGGTGCTGAGGGAAGCAAAGAGAGGAAGCCGGGTCCAATGTTTGGGCGGATAGGCAAGGCAGAGAGAAGGCAATGGCCACAAGACCCCAAATGGGATCCAGAAATCAGCAGAAGTAGAAAATCAGAGTAAGCGATAACCAGGAGAAACACGTGCATCGAAAATTCTCACGAAGTATGGAGGAAGTCAGGATTTGGGAAGACTTGAGCATTCCAGGTGGCGCCGGCTCAGCCTGACAGGAAAGTGGCTGGTGGCCTCCCACTCGGTGCTCTGTCCCTGCACTAAGAGAGCCAGGACCCAGGACAAGCAGAGCCTGGGCCTCCTCCAACCAAGTCTCTTAAAGAATCCTCCAGGAGGGAGAGACCCCACCTCACCCCAGGTCACCTGGGAGCTCGTGTGCCTGTGTGCCTGTGTGTCTGTGTGCCTGTGAGCATGGGCAGGGAAAATCCTCCAGGAATGGGCCTGCTTCTACTTTCCTCTCCGCTGAAGACCAGCCTTGGAGAGCTGAGGTGGGAGAACCACAGGGTGGGTTGCAGGGCGGGGGGGTGGGGGGGCGCGGAATCATGCATATGAATGGACTCTGCAAGGACCTAACCTTTTCCCTCCTCAGACAACAACAGTAAAAATAAATGCTCCTGACATCAATACTTAATGGAACCAGGCCTTGCATACTAATGAAAATCTCTGCAGAGCAGCCCCCAGGAGGGAGAAAAACCTGGGGACTTATTAACCTCAAGCAGCAAGACCATGTTCCCCCCAAAGGCCTTGGCGGCCAGGCAGGGAGAACCTCACATCCCATGCCTGGAAGTGAACCTGCTTAGTTTTTCTGTGCCGTCAAGGGCAAGGGGGCAGTGGTGAGGGTCTGACCATCTTGGGACAACCTCCATCCAAACAGACACTCCTCCCTCCCTGCCTCTTTCCAATGCACAGTGACAGAAGCCAGAGGGAAGAAACACAGCTGTCATAGAGCCCCTCCTGTGTGTTCACATCCCACTTCTCCCAGTGAACACCAACCTAGTTCCCCATCTGAATGTCGTCTTCCAAGGTGCAGGACGTGAAGAGGACTTCGACTGCCTCCATTTTGACCTCCAACTTTCTAGTTTGTTATCTTGGCTCAGATAGAAGACTCTGAGGATAAAGCATGCCCCCCCCCATGGGAACCAAAACTACCCTCTCAAGCAGCACAGACAGCCCTGAGCCTGCTGCAGCCCAACTCAGCCATGACTGACTCCAAGACAATGATCGATTGGACCTTCACTGCCCACCTGCAGGCAGCCACCTCCTTGCCCCACCCTTTCCTTCTAGAAACTGGAAGGCACCAGGCACCTTGGAGACAGTCTCTGGGATGTCAGGCCCTGTCTTCCTGGTGTTGGCTTTATTGAAATAAATTCCTTTCTTGTTTCACTGCCACTCATTTCTCTGCCTTTGGATTTTGTCAGCGGCGAGTGGTTGAACCTGGTCTGTTGGGGGCCCTCGGAGCTAGGCATTCTTGTACCCCCCACCTCCCAACCCCTCCTCCCCGTGCCCTGGCTCTGAGGCAGAAGCTAGAGTGGAAGGACGAGACAGCCTTGGATTCAAAGCCTGCCCCTGGCATCTGCAAGAAGCAGCGACCCATTTCCTCCTCAGCAAGACAGGGATGGCAGCCCTGCACTTACAGGAAAGTCCTAAAGAAGGGAGGGGAGGAGACTATGAGTAGGGCTTGCTTGGGACAGAGCCTGTGCTCAGCAGATGGCAGTTTCCATTTGATCTGAGAGGACCCAGAGCCCTTCCCCACAATAGGCTCTTGTGGGAAGTCAACTAGAAAGGGAAACAGGAGGCCCATGATATGATGTCAGGAAGAGAAATATTTGCAAGTGTCTCCAAAGAATCTAACAGGGGCTGAGGGCTTTCCTGAAACAAAACAGCAAACATGTGGGAGATCCTAACAAGGAGCCCAGCTGCCCATCCCCAAACCTTGGCCCCTGCCTCAGCCTGCTGGGGATGGGCCTGCAAGCTTGCTGCCTGCGAGGCAGGGAGACCAGTTGTATCTGGGGGAAGGTTGGAAGAAGGTAGTAGGGCTGACACAGTCTTGGGGGACAGGTAGCTGCCATGCTGTGGAAACACTCCAACAGCCCTATGGAGATGTTCTTGTTGGGGGAGATAAACAAAAACAAAAACTGAGGCCCTTGGCCAGCAGCCAGCTCACCCCACCAGAGGCAGGAGTAAGGGCCCTTAGGAGTGGAATCCTTGTATCTTGCTGCCCCAGTCAAGATTTCAGTAAACCAAAGCAGAACCACTTAGCCAATTTGCCTCCAAATTCTCTCAACCCATAGAAACGGACAATAAAGTTATTACTGTTGCTTTAAACCACTAAGTTTCAGGGTGATCTGTTACACAGCCCTAGAAAACCAATACACTGTTTCACATAGTACAATTCCAAGTAAAATTTCATTTGAAAAATTCTATGGCTTAAGATAAAACAACAGCAAACAAGAACGTTTATAAAGTCATCATCAAATCAGACTTCTTTATCCATTGATAAGTAACAGAACCACAGAAGGTCTAGATGTGGTGTTTATAGCCAAGTCAGGGCAGAACCAAAATCAGCACTCAACTTTGATTTCTATCTCATTGCATCCCATTCAAGAAGATCAGGTATTCAGGGAAGAAGGTGTTCAGATTTTGATCTAGAGAGAAGACCGGTTTATCCAGCTTGGTTATTAAGGCAAGGTCCTAGATGTTCCTGAGGTGCCATCAGCTAAATATGGTCTTCAGTTTCAATTTGACACCAAGAGTTGAAGTAAATGATAAAAGAGGTCACTGTTTATTACTATCCTGTATATATCGCTATCCTGAACGACTTGGAACTCTAAGGATCTTTAAAAAAAAAATACAGTTTATAAATAAGTTTGAAACCCATCAATCCATTAAGTAAAAGCATTGCTGCCCAAACATGGCCATTTCCCAAACACCAAATCAGTGATTTGCAACATAAATAAAGCAATCAGAGTGATGAAAATAGATGGCTTCCAGCAAAATCCATTTCTGAGTTGCTGGCACAGGGAAAAGGGAAACCCTTTTCAGGCTAAAATGATAATAATTTGACTGGTAATGAGCTGAGAATACACTGAAAATTATCACCTCTCTCTGAAACCCAGTTCCACAACAAGGTGGGTACATGTGCAGCTGGGATAAAGAAAATAAATGTATAGAGGGAATTCAAATCACAGATTCTGTGATGGCATATTACTTTTTTTTTTTTTTCCTACTACACACCAGGTTGCAAATGCCATGCTGACTTCTCTCCATGGTGGGTGCAAAATTGCTAGAAAATGGTGGAAGACCTTTGCCCTGTCTCTTCCAATTCTCAGTTCTCAGATCTCTCATTTGAACACTCCTTTTTCATTGCTCTTTCTGTTGCCATCTGGAAGCACTCAGCAACATGGGAGCTTGATCCCAGACTTCGCTGGGGTTCCTGGTGCTTCCTCTGGCTCTCTGAAGAGCAATGACACAGAATGTCTCGTGTGAGCAACAGCTGGGTCAGTACGACACTAACTGGATTTGTCCCCCCTTCCCCTCCACCCAAGATGTGACTTACAGTACCATGTAATTTATGTAAATGCCACCTACTTACAGTAAGCGAGTGTCTGGACCCTCAATGTTTCCTGGCCTCGGGGATTATTGCAGACAAAGGAGAAAACAGGAGCTGCTTGAAGCTGAAAGCGCCTCTTAAGTTTTGAAAACTGGAAGATTTCGAGGCATATCGCATTTTCCTGCACAATCTGAAAGAATTATCACATCAGTATACCTAGAAGCCATTTCTATACCCAGACCCTCCACCAAGGATCTGGCTTTATACGTGAGCCAGCGCCCACCAAGTTCTCCTAGGAAGACTGGCCTGCTGCCTGGTTGATGGGGCCCCAGGCTCCCGGGGGTAATGAAGCTCTCACATCAGGGCAAGCCAAGGTGTCGAAACCATTGAGGACCTCGAGAAGAGCAGAATCTACCAAAGTTACGGGTTCTCTAGGGTAAATGTGGTGCGTGGGTCCCAAGCCTCAAGATGGGAAAGAAAATCATACTTTTCAAAGTCCAGTTGCGAATCCCTCTCAGTAGAGTCACCGATACCACCCAGCTCCAGGTTTGCAAAGCAAGCCCAAGGCAACCTGTGTGGCTGCTGAACAGTCTGATTGCAGTCTCTAAATTATCAGGCCAAACCTAATGAGAGAAGCCTTTGCTGTGATCGAGAATAATCTGCAATGATTATTTATGATCACAAAGGGGGAGACTGTCTAGAAAAATCATCTTAAATTTGAAAATAAGCAAGAGTGTATGGGGTTGAGGAAGGAGGAGGTGCCTGGATGGCTCAGTCAGCTAAGCATCCCAGGGTCCTGGGATCAAGCTCCATATCCCAACTCTCTCTCTCCGGCAAATAAATAAACAAACAAACAAACAAATAAAATCTTTTAAAAGAGAGAGAATGCAAGTTGGTGCAGCCACTTTGGAGAACAGTGTGGAGATTCCTCAAGAAATTAAAAATAGAGTTTCCCTATGACCCTGCAATTGCACTACTGGGTATTTACCCCAAAGATACAGATGTAGTGAAAAGAAGGGCCATCTGTACCCCAATGTTCATAGCAGCAATGGCCACGGTCGCCAAACTGTGGAAAGAACCAAGGTGCCCTTCAACGGACGAATGGATAAGGAAGATGTGGTCCATATACACTATGGAGTATTATGCCTCCATCAGAAAGGATGAATACCCAACTTTTGTAGCAACATGGACAGGACTGGAAGAGATTATGCTGAGTGAAATAAGTCAAGCAGAGAGAGTCAATTATCATATGGTTTCACTTATTTGTGGAACGTAACAAATAGCATGGAGGACAAGGGGAGTTAGAGAGGAGAAGGGAGTTGAGGGAAATTGGAAGGGGAGGTGAACCATGAGAGACTATGGACTCTGAAAAACAATCTGAGGGGTCTGAAGCATCGGGGAGTGGGAGGTTGGAGGAACCAGGCGGCGGGTATTAGAGAGGGCACGGATTGCATGGAGCACTTGGTGTGGTACAAAAACAAGGAATACTGTTATGCTGAAAAATAAATAAATAAATAAAAGAGAGAGAGATTATTAGGTATTCTTTCAGAGTATGTTGGGAGGGCAACTTTGATTTGTTTTCTTTTTTTTTTTTTTAAGATTTTATTTATTTATTTAAGAGAGAGAGAGAATAAGTGGTGGGAAGAGGCAGAGGGAGAGAATGAGAGACACAGACTCCCAGCTGAGCAGGGAGCCCAATGTGGGGCTGGATCCCAGGACCCAGAAATCATGATTTGAGCCAAAGGCAGATACTTAATGACTAAGCCACCCAGGCACCCCGTGTTTTCTATTGACCAGACTATTTTACAACCCTGCAGAGGCTAGAGGCCAACTTGTAGGAAACTAGCAGCAGAGCAGATGACACCCGACAAACACAGATTTCATCTGATAGTGACAATTGATTTCCATTGGCAAAAGTGAAAATCCCCAAAATCTTTGTTTGTAGGATATTAGCCAATTTCACATGAATGAACAAATTCATTTTGACTTTTTAGGTTTTTTTTGGTCTGACTGTTGTAAAATTCCATTCTTCAAATTCTCATTTGAATTCAAGTTTTATCATATTATGATTCCCAATGAGTGGAATAAAATCTTCGACATGTTTGATATTTGTAGGTCCCATATTTAACCTTTGGGAAACTGTTCTTCAGCACATGCACTAAGCATATTCCAGAAACTTTGTAATGAGTCTCTTTAGCCCAGTTTTACCCTGTGGTTCATCCTGTAGAGCCGGATTTAGCTTCCCATTGTCCAGCTCTGACGGTGTCACCCCCTTGCTCCTCTTGATACAGAAAGGTTCAAGTATGATAGATTTGTATTCCAGGCCTTTTACAATCATGCTCCAACCTCTCCAGACCTACCCAGAGCTCCAGGTAGAGAGTAGGTGCCCAATAACGCTTGGTAACAAATGAATGAATGAACTCACTGATACTACTTTCCTGAAGGTAGTGCTTTGTTTTTGTTGCTAAGAAAGAATGAAAGCTATCCCTTTTCCTTATTGGGTATTCCACTTAAACTATTTTGTTTATCCTTGTCTTAGTTTGGCTGTTCCCAGAGGCAGACCCAAAGACAAAGATTCAAGCACAAGTTATTTATTTGAGAGGTGACCTGAGAAAGCACCAGCAAAGGAGTAAGAAAGTAGCCTGGTTAGAGAAAGAAAGTGATAAAGAGTGTTATGAAGCCAGGACTCACAGGAGGTGACTGAGGACAGTTCTACTGGGGTGCCTTAGAGATAGAGCAGGACCCTCCCCAGAGATGTTCCAACCAAGAAGTGAGGACACAGAGGGTATTTATCTTCTAATTGCCCACCTGTCATTGGCTGAGTGTTGCTTCTAGGGACTTTATCTTTTGACAGTGTAAGCATGCTCCCCCAGCCAGACAAAACCCCTCACCCAGAAAGCCGGTGATCTTCACAATACACAGCCTTCAGGCCTGGGCTACCGCACTGGAGAAGCTTCCAGCCAAGTAATCCCAGGCATTTCCTCCAGATTATAAGACAAACTCCATGAGAAGATGCTCTGCACCACTCATCATCAGAGAAATGCAAATCGAAACCACAATGAGTTATCTCCTCACCCCACTCATAATGGCCAGTATCAAAAAGACAAGAAATCATAAGTATTGGTGAGGATATGTAGGAAAAACGAACCCTTGTGCACTTCTGGTGGGAATGTAAATTGGTGCAGCCACTATGGAAAACGGTATGGAGGGTCCTTAAAAAATCAGAAAGAGAGCTACCATATAATATAATCCAGCAATTTCTCTTTTGAGTATTTATCCCCTCAAAATAAAAACATTAATTCGAAGAGATATATATGCACCCCTATGTACAGTGCAGCATTATTTACAACAGCTAAGTTATGGAAGCAACCTAAGTGTCCATTGTTACATGAATGGATAGAGAAGATGTGGAATATTACACATTCAATACAGTGGAATGTTACTAATTCATTAAAAAAAAAGAATAGAATCTTGCTTTTTATGACCACATGGATGGACAGAGAGGGTATAATGGTAAGTGAAACAAGTCAGACAGAGAAAAACAAATACTATATGATTCCACTTATATGTAGAATCTAAAAAGCAAAACAAATCAACAAAGAAAACAGAAACAGATTCACAGATACAAGAAAGAAACTGTTGACAGCCGAAGGTAGGGGAGGTTGGAAGGGCAGGCAAAATAGGTGAATGAGATTAAGAGGTACAAATTTCCAGGTATAAAATAAATAAGTTGTGGGGATATAAAGTGCAGCATAGGGAGTATAGTCAATAATATTGTAATAACTTGGTACGGTGACAGATGGTAACTAGACTTATCATGGGGATCATTTCATAAGGTATAAAAATATCAAATCACACCTGAAACTAATAGGATATTGCGTGTCAATCATACTTCAATTTTAAAAAAATATTGTGTAATGACATTGGTTGGGAATCCTGCTGACCTTTGTGGCATTACTTCTCCATGCATTTAATGTGCTCCCTCTGGGCTCTGTTTCTCATGCAGGTCACAGTATGAGGAAGCAGAGGGGAAGATGGGAGACCAAGCACTGGAAAGCAGAATCATCCTTTTTAAAAGATATTCTACATACAAAGGGGGAAGGCCAACAGGAGGTTCCTATCTCTCCGGGGGAGGCGCTTGAAAAGCAATCATGGGAAACTATCTGGTCACCTCTGGAATGGGGGCTGGAATGGAACATAGCTTTGGGAACCCATTGGGCCATGAGAAATTTTAATTGGTGGCAAAACACAACCACCATTGGGATGCGATACAGTCAGAACAAGGCTGACTCTCAGTTCAGCTTGGGTAATTATCCTTGGAGAGATGCTGTAACCTGTGAACTTACTCACCACACTGCTGGGCCACTACCACATCCCTCTGCCTCTCCTTCCCATCTTCAGGAAGTGCCTTACCTCCCCAGATTCCCAGGTTCTTAGAGCACGTTCAGATTTGCAGTAATACTTGTGAACAGTGTTTCTTAAACTTTAGCTGCATCAGAATCACCTGGAGGTTTATTAAAAATACAGTGGCTGGGTCCCACCTCCAGACTTTCTGATTTAGTAGGTCTGGGGTGAATTTACAGCATTAGGAAGTTTCCAGGCACTGCTGAAATGGCTGGACCAACCATCACACTCAGAGAACCACTGCATCCCTGACCTACTGGTTTAAAGGGTCCGTTTTGGCAAGATCTTTCGTTGATCCGTGCACCCACTGAAGTATAAGAAGCACTATTTCTTCAGTTTTCGCAAAGATGGTACCATTGTAGATGCACAGAAGAGAAGTTAATTTATTATATACACTGGATGCTTTAGGCATTAGAATTTAATTTTCCCCTAAAATGGTTGGTAAAAGCTGAAATATCTAGAAAAGAAGTTCCCAAATTTTTCAAGAACAGAATCCCTTTATAAGGTCAAAGTATTTTATACACACTCATCCCCATGTGAATATCCATTTAATAGGAAAACAGCTGGCCCGTTAGACCGCACAAGCACCCAGTGTCCACAGCAAGGAACGTCTCCCCGGTGGACTGTGGTCAGACGAGCCACAGGGATGAGTAAGTAAAAGTAAGTAAAAGCCACTAAGCTGAGACAGGAAAGGCAAAGCAAGCAAGCAAGAGCCAGGAAACTCTAGGAATTCTGAGAGCTGGAATAAACTGGAAAGTTAAGAAAGCTACAACATAGGCACAAAGTTTTGCCTCTGAGGGAGACATGGCTACCTCGCTTCAGCCAGAAAGTCTTCTCTACGCCTGTGGCCAGGACAATGTCTTCCAAAGTAAGACTTAGCCCTCTGGGGCCCAGGACTCAAAGCAGAGCTGGGCGCAACGACCCTCCACACTTTGCAGGGTCTGAGGATGAGCCTGGGAAAGAGAGGGCTGAGAGTAACAGAGGAAATAGGAAGATTTCTGGAGCCAGACTGCCTCATGCAAACTCTGTCTCTGTGGCTTGCTAGCTGGGTAACCTCATCAGTCCTGCCTCGAGCAGTGGGCTGGAGGCTGTCTGGCTCCGGAAAGCCCACTGTGCACAGCCTTTCCCACTCTCCGCTGGGTGGCAGCCTGTCACCCGTCCCAAGGAACCCACTGTGGTGGACATAGTCATGCATGGAAAGAGTTCAGCTACACATCAGGGCTTCCTCCACACTATCCAGCCCTAAACACCAGCAAACCACTGCTCACTGGTAATGTTATGGGACCCGAGTAAGAGTATATATGCAGATACAGATACGTTCAAACATTGAAAAATTATAAATCACATTAACGCGCTGTTACATAGAATAGCTCTAACCTCCAACCCTGGCAGGTAGACCTTTATGATGACTGGAAAGCTAGGTTCAAATTTAGAATTCCAATGCTCTTCCGAGTTCCCTGTTGGGTGGCAGTAGGGGGTGAGCCAGCCCTGACCAGCCTTCCCTTTCCACTCTGTCCCCAGATCCATCCCACTCCATGTGAGGACCCCGAGACTGAACATTCAAGCACCCCGCAAGCCCCCAAACCACAAAGGCTGCTCTTCAGCCTCCCTTCGGCCTGAGTATGCACATTGCTGGGGGAGGTCCACTCTCAGCAGGACAGCCCTGGGGAAAAGCCTGCATGGGACCTGGAAACATCCTGAGGGCTGTTTGGGCAGGGAATGCTGGAGTTCCAGGTGCCTGGCTGTGGTCTAGAGGATACGGCAGAACCTCCAGGGAGACAGCACCTTGGCCCCAGATTCCTCAGCCCACAGAGGAGGAGAAGGCAAGAAAAGGCCAGTGTGGGGATCTCTAAAGCAGCGCCTGGGCAAGGGCCTCTAAGCTCTGTGGGCCTCAGTTGTCTCTTTTCACCACAAAATGACAATTAAAATAGCCCTAGAGCCATCATAAGAATTAATGTTAATAGCTATGTAGCACTTAGTCTTGGCCCATAAGTGGTTAATTTAATTTGATCTAAATTAAACATTTGTTCCTTGAGGAGCACACTGGACACTGGGAGTCGAAAATCCTGGCCTTTAAATTCTGCTCAGCCGTCTGTTAACTGAGTTATTCCCTCAGCTCTCCGAGACTCTGTTTCCTTGTCTTTAGTATGGAATTTGGACTGGACATCTCCCGTAGCTAGCTGTGGCTTACTTTTCTAACTAGCAAAGGGATCTTATATTCAAGGGAGGGAAAGATAAAACGGATTCCATAGGGGAGGGGGGAAAAAAAAACCTCATCTCTAGACCTAGCATTTCTGCCTGAATTAGAATTTTAAGCACGTGATCCAGTGGCGTGGGAATTTCTCCCGCAGCGGGATATGTGGTTAGCAGGGCCGCTTTGTATTCATTATGGGAGTTCAGTATTTTGATGACATTTACATTTGAAGAATCCCAGGCTGGCCTTCCCCAGTCAGGGCCTGGGGAGTGACCTGCCCTTCAGCAAGGCAGCAGACAGTGTGACAGTGAGGTCCCACATGGGTGGCGGCCATTCCCCATGGCTCCTCTGGCTTGCTATCCATCTAAGCTACACTCAAGAGGTCTGTAACTGTTATCGACTGCTGTGTAACAAACCAGCCCAGATTTAGTGGTGTAAAGGGCAACTGCAATTTAATATTATGATATTTCACAGTTGTGGGGGATGATAAGGCTTAGCCAGGTGGTTCTTTTTTGGGGTCTCTCATTCATTTGTACTCAGAGAATAGCCGGGACGGGAGTCATCTCAAAAGTTTCTTCTTCCATATGACTTGGTGCCTAGGCTGAGAAGACTCAACAGCTGGGCTCCTCAGACATCCCTTTCTGTCTCTCCAGTGCTAGAGTTTCCAGTACGTGGTCTGTCCATCTCTCTGGTACAATGGCTTCAGGGCAGCCATACTTCTCACACAGAGGCTCGGGGTGCCAAAGGTGTATGTCCCTGAAAGAGATCCAGATAGAGGCTCTATTAATTTCATGACCTAGACTTGGAAATCACAAACATCACTTTTACCACATTCTCTTTATTAGAAGTGAGTCGCTAAGGGAGGCCTATTTGAAAAGGGCGAGAAATGAGACCTCACCTCTTACAGGAAGGAGTGTCAAAGAATTTGTAGACATGCTTTAGATGACCACAGATTCCTCTCTCTCACACAGAGATTGGATGGAGATAGAGCCTGAGAAGTAGACAGGGCCCTCCCTTCCCAAGGAAGCTCCCTTCCTAAGAGGAAGCCAAACTGAAGTGCCCAGGGCCTAGTCAGGAGCCACACTCCTCACAGGAGGCTGGACAGCCTCAGGCAGAGTGGGCTTTATTGACCTCTCTCAATCCCCCAGATTCAGGTGAATGCGTATCTTGAGACTGTCTATTCGAAAGAGCACTACATTGTCAGCCTTACTGGATACCCAGATGCTTCTGTACAGACCTACCTGTCCACTCTTCTATGCCCTGAAACTTATGGCAAAGCTCATCTGATGCCCACTGAAGGGAAAAGACCCAAGTGGTCACAGAAGTCCACATCTACCCAAGAGACTGAATATACCAGCAGACAATGGCCACACTATGTGGAAATAGAACTCTGATCCACAAGCCATGCAATAACCAGTGTGGGATTCAAACCACACCCTCTGCAGCAACTGGCCCCACATGGTCAGGACTCGGTCAGTGACTACCAGCTTCCCTAATAGTGCAGCCACTTCCAACTCAGGACCAACCAAAGAAAGCCAGATATGGTCCTCAGATCAATCACATAAGATACTCTGTTTCTAGTTATACTACATCCTGCTTCCCCGAGCTAAAGCCTCCAATCACACACACTCAATGCCTTTCTTTAATTTACTATAAAATCTTTCCCACTCCCCTGCCTGTCTTTGGGCCTCTGACACATGCATGATGGTGGCTGTGTCC
The DNA here is from genome assembly GCF_010015895.1 of Lontra canadensis. Lineage (NCBI taxonomy): Eukaryota > Metazoa > Chordata > Mammalia > Carnivora > Mustelidae > Lontra > Lontra canadensis. Next base: position 16,287,987 of record NW_022631032.1, read on the forward strand.
CCTGCTATAGCAAATGCTGAGTAAATAGCATTTTCCTTTGGGTGGTCTTTGGTTATTTCCACAAACCCAGGGGTCTCCCCCAGAAGGGGACTATAGAAGTTGGGCTCATCAAGAAATGATGGTGGCATGGGCTAACGTGGTAGCACTGGAGCAGGTGAATGGAGGTTTCTGAAAATATTTTGAAAGGAAGCCATTGGGGTGGTGCTGATGGATCAAATATGGGTGAAGGACACAGATGGTTAAGGATGACACCAAGTTTGGGCCCTAAGCAATAGGGTGAGTGATGACACCAGCCTCTGAGATGGCAAAGATGGGAATCAAGTGTTGAGTTTGGGAAAGCCTGGGTGGCTCAGTTGTTAAGTGTCTGAGTCTTGATTTTGGCTCAGGTCATGATCTCAGGATTGTGCGATCAAGCCCAATGTAGGGCTCTATGCTGGGCCTGGAGCTTGCTTAAGATTCTCTCTCTCAGGGCACCTGGGTGGCTCAGTCAGTTAAGCGGCTGCCTTTAGCTCATGTCATGATCCCAGGGTCCTGGGATTGAGCCCCGTATCGGGCTCCCTGCTCGGTGGGGAGTCTGCTTCTCTCTCTCCCTCTGCCTGCTGCTCTGCCTACTTGTCCTATCTCTGTATTAAATAAATAAAATCTTAAAAAAAATTCTCTCTCCCTTTCCCTCTGCCCCCCCGCCCCACCCCTGCTTGTGCATGCACCCATGATCTCTGAGAGAGAGAGAGAGAGAGAGAGAGAGGAAAGAATTGAGTTTGGGGATGCCTATTAGAGTCAAGGTATAAATTTGGAGGTCACTAGAGAGTAGATGGGGCTTAAAATCATGAGACTAGATGAGATCACACTGGGAAAAGTATGGTTCGTTCCAATTAATAAGTATGTATTGAGCATCTACTATGTGTCAGGCATTAAGGCAGCTTTGCAGATTTAGTAGGAGAAAACACAAGATACTGGCCCAGTGTTCAGAACTATATGGTCTGTTGGGGATTCAGATAATAATCAATTATTCATGCAAGTGAATAGGGGTCAAGTAGTATGAGAACAAGCAATAAGGGAATGTGATCCAGTAGGAGACCTAAATTAGGAGTTGTGGTTAGCTGGGTGAAGGGGGGAGGGAAAATCATTCCTGGCAGGAGAAGAGCATGTGGTTCTGTAAGAGGAGGGGATCGGGCTATTGTGGGATGAACTGAGAGATGGAAGGACCACCTCATGGGAGCTAAGCAGGCAAGGTCCAGTCTAGGCAGGACCTTAGAGGCCATGGAAACGGAGTTTGTTTTTTCCTAGAAGGATTAATTCCAATGATTATTGGAGGAATTTAAGTGTGGGGAGTATAAGATCAGAGTGCTTTAAAATACATGTACCTAGAACCCACCCTAAAGTTTCTGATATAGGAGGTTTGAGTTGAGACCAAGGTAATCTGCGTTATTAGCAAGAGCCCCAGAGGATGGTGACACATGCAGATAGTCCACGAACCTTTATTTAAAGCAGCACTGGGACTTCCTGATTCTTCAAAGGGTTGCTAAGCCTCCAATGACACTAACAAGACTTGGGCATTGCAGAAATTTGTCTCAGGAAAGGTAACAGTAGGGTTTTATCAAGGCCAGATGGTTTGATTAAAATAGAACAAAAATGCACAAAGGAACGTGCTATTTTGCATGGACAGAAGACAGGGAACTCTGTCAGTCTGGGAAACCCTGTAATATGTCCCTGAGACAGCCAGGCCTTGCACTGTTCTTTTTTATTCTTGGGGGCTGACCCCGGACTGGCTTTTCAGTAGTCAGATTTCAAAGTGGCATGTTCGGGGCACCTGGGTGGCTCAGTCTTTAAGCGTCTGCCTTCGGCTCAGGTCATGATCTCGGGGTCCTGGGATCGAGACCCACATTGGGCTTTCTGCTCAGTGGGGAGCCTGCTTCCCCCTCTCCCTCTGCCTGCCTCTCTGCCTACTTGTGATCTCTCTCTCTCTCTCTGTCCAATAAATAAATAAAATCTTTCAAACAAAACAAAACAAAATGGCATGTTCATGATTCCCTGCTCATCCTGAGAGCCCAGCAGAGGGGAAGGCAAGTCTTTGGAGAGCATTGGCTCCAAACTCTGGTCAATCTCTGTCTGAGCTGCTTCCCAAACTTCCTTGGTAATGAGAAGTCATTGCCTGTGATATTTTGTCTTCAGCTTGCTAACTGGTGTACCATTATCACTGTAGCTCAGCCTAAACCCTGTGGAGTAAACCAACCAGGCAGAGGCCAGTGGTCAGCTGGTAGTGAAAGAATTCATTCAAGGCAGAACAAAGGAGCTACAAGTTTATCTAGCAGGCAGGACCTCAAAGGAGAGACTATCTGCCAGGAGGTGGTGATGAGGGTTTATAGGTGTAGGGTGGAGTGAGATAGTAAGAGAACTTGTGGATTTTTTGGCGGGGGGTGGGGAGGGCAATTGTGCCAGATTTAAGTGACCCACTGGTTAGCTAGGGCGTATGGGTATTTTGAGGTGGGTCACCTAATCAGCCTTTTTGCATTCAGCGTGGTGGTCTGTAGGCCCTTTTACCTTATTTGGATTTCCATTTTCAGGCCTGTTGCCGAAAAGCAGCCTCTCCAGCCCCTAATCTTCCACACAATGATTTGTCTGCATGACCCTTGAATTTTACTGAAAAATAGCCCACAGAGACAACGAGGAACAACTGTGGCCCTCTCTGCTCTTTGCCATGTGAGGATACAAGGAGAAGTCTGCAGTCTGCAACCTAGTGGATGGCCCTCACCAGCACCCAGCCATGTTAGCACCCTTATCTCGGTTTCCAGATACTTCCAGAACTGCATGACTCCTCATGAGGTGTGCTGTTAGATTTTGCTTTGTCAGCAAGTCTGAACACTACTCCTTAAAGAGATCTAAGCCAGTATAATATGGGAAGCAAAGGAAATAAAAGGAATCCAAACAAAAAAGAAAGTCATTTTACTTGCATGAAACGTGATCGTCTTTGTTGAATATCCTATGGAACCCTCAACAGAGCTACTCTAACTAGCAATGCATTCATCCCCCACCTAGGCCAGAGAAAAGGCCATGAGAAGAAGCCATTCTCCTGCTATCCAGAACATGACTCAGCAGCTAAACATGACAGCTTAAGCTGTAGAAAATGGATGAAGATACAGTTGGATAGTACCATTTTTTTTTCTTTTAGAAGTTTAGAGTATATAAACTAAGAAACAGAAGTTTGCAACACCTAAAAATCCAAACCAGAGGAGAGTCAAGAAGAAACTATTGATGTAGAGTGAGAAACAGAAAGAGAAAGAAATAATCATAAGATTACTAATGGCCCTTATTCTCTCCGGTCACTTCCTAGTTTTCAGAGATGAAGGAAAGATGGATTAAAAGTAAGCCAAAACGATCTTCATAAGTAAAAAACCATGAAGGGGAAAAATAAAAAAGAAAAAGCCCCAAGTTTGAATATTTATGAAGAAAAGTATTTGAGAGGAAGGGCAGACTTGAAGTCAATCAATAAATATAAATGATGAAATCCCCTTGCAAAATGTCTTGTATTTATTAAATTAATCAAGTACTTTTAGGGGGACTATGGCCTTAGAAGAAAAATAATAAACTTCTTTAGCAGTGGGTTTAGAGGATGGTTTATCATTCAAACTTGGAAAATAATAAAAGCTGTTTTTTTGAAAAGATGTTCTCATAGATAATAATAATGAAAACGTTAAAAAGCCAAAAAATGTTAATTCCTTACTGTTAAAATTTGGAGAATTAACTAAAAAACAAATACTATCCACAGAAACTGTTATGCTATAATGAAACTGATAAAATGTTAGGCAGTTATACCTCAATTTAAAAAAAAAAGGTGATTGGAATAAATTACTAGATGTAAAAATTTAAAAAAGAGAGAATTAAGAAAGACAAAGTATGTTTTAATGCCCTTTTCTGGTCGCATGAGAATCTGGGCAATGATGGTGGCCTGGACAGGGTTGCTGCTGTGGGGAAGGAGAGAAACAGAACTGTGAAATAGTCTGGAGAGAAAAGCTTCTGCCACTCACGATTGATCCCTTGCCCAGATGGCAAAAAAGTCCTCACTTCATTACTGGGGTTGTTCATAGTCAGAGTGACAGGATTAGGACAAGCCTTTCCCTAAATCCCATCAGTAAAGGTGAATCTCCGGGAGAAAGATAGCCATCACCTCAGTCCTGATCGAGCCTTCCACCACTGTGCGAATAACGTGACAGGACCTGACCCCAATGAGAAGCCGAGAAGCCAGGTTGAAGCTAAATGTCACAGCAGGCCTACCTGGGCCGGCAGGTAAAGTGAGGGAGCAGAGCCCTGTGGTCAGAGGACTCCCGGTGGCCAACGCTGTTGCCAGGCAACCGCGGAAGCAGAGAACAATGAGCACCTGCCATCCGGGGCCTCTGGGGTTCAGTCCTTCTCCAGACCAGTCCCTGGCTACCGCAGGACAGAGTGGGTACAATATTGCTAAAGCTTCTGGTTTTCTAAGAGATGGCAGAAATGTGGATTTTTTTTTTTTTTAAGTGTGAGAACTCTCAACATTCAAACATTGGAACTAATTCAAACTTTTTTAGTATTGGATGGAATAATTCAAACTTAAAAAAAAAATGGTTGGGGGGGGAGAAAAATAAGATCCATAGGTCAAACCCTGCCATAATTTTGCAACTTCAAGCCTTGTATGTTAAACTTTAACTCACTTAATCCCTACGTGAATCCCAGGAGGTTAAGTACGATTGTCCCTATTCTATGGATGAGAAAATTGAGGCTCAGAGTACATGGGATTTGTTCCAGAATCAAAGATTGTCCTTCGGTTTCTTCTGGCAGCTACTCTTGTCATTTTTCCTGGGATTCTTCTTCAAAATTTGACTATATTTTCTGTGGAATTCTTTTTCTTTACATTTTTGGTAGCTATTACCGTTGTTCATGTGCTTCTCCACAAGGAGCCATTTTAAAGGTTGGTGCTTCAGAATACATTGTTCAAGGCTGATTCTGTTTGAAAAGATGTTGGTGTCTTTTTAATTTCAAAAAAGAAAAATGGCATCCAGTTAATCTGGCTCATTCGGACTTTCCCGTGGAAGCACAGGAGTGTACCTCAGAGGTTGGAGACACAAGCCGCATCTGAAGTGAGCTAGAATTACTGAGAACCATTATAATTTACTTTAGAAGCAAATGTGTGGCTGAGGCCGTTTGAGGCCAGTCGCGTCACTGGGATTTGAAGTTTACACATTATTAAGATTCAGTCACGGACGGCAACAGCTTAGAATTTTGGCCAATAAAAGATTTTTGGGGGTGCCTGGGTGGCTCAGTGGGTTAAAGCCTCTGCCTTCGGCTCAGGTCATGATCGCAGGGTCCTAGGATCAAGCCCCGCATCGGGCTCTCTGCTCAGCAGGGAGCCTGCTTCCTCCTCTCTCTCTGCTTGTCTCTCTGCCTACTTGTGATCTCTATCTGTCAAATGAATAAATAAAATCTTAAAAAAAAAAAAAAGATTATTGAGGGGAACAGTGTTGTTAGAATGACCTGTATGTGGTGACAGTAAAAAGCAAATTAACTTTTAGTCAGTTTATTATTTTTATATCTTCATAAAATGGAACCTTTTAATCATTTTACCTTGGGCAACTGCTCTCACCATCTACTCTTGTATCCTGCTGTAGAGGGATGTTGGTTTCAACCATAATTCTGAAAGAATCCAGAGGTGTGACAGTATCTAATGCCGGACAGATTTTGGGGTGTCTGGAGGTAGGAGGGAGACAGAAGGTGAAGGAGAAGCAGAATATACTCACACATTGCTGGAGGAATTGGGGATCTCTGCTAATGGTTATGAAAATTAAGCATAAATATACCTTTCAATTCAATAATCCTACCTCCAGGAATCAGTTCTGTAGGAATCAGTTCTGTGGAAAACAAAAGTCTTAATTCATAAGGAGCTACGGGCGGCAACATTTGTTGGGCATTGTTGATGGTAGAAAAAAAAATGGAAAGAGGCTGAATGCGCATGGAATTCCACATGGCCACTAACAAGCTCGTCTGTACTGGTTGACTCAGAAAGGTCTCCACAATGTTTTATTAACTGAAAAATGCAAGGAGGCCAAAATTGTTCGCCACCAACAAGGCCGTCCTCATGTGATTGTTTAATGTTCAGATTCTAAGAGCCAAGAGAAAGGCATAGAAGGATGCGCACACATCTCACTTATCAGGAGAAAAGAGGTGAAGAGCCAGAGCAAGAAAAAGTATGCTGTAGGTAAGGGAGTAACAGAAGAGTGTCCCCATAAAAAACAACATGCAAAATATTTTCTTATATGACATTGCACATTCTTGATCATTGTCCCAGAAGACTGTGGAAGTAGGCGCCCAAACTCCTTAGCACTGTCCATTGAAACTTCCTACAATGATGGAAATGTTTTCTATCTGGGCTATCCACAACAGCAGCCAGTAGACGCATGTGGCCATTGAGCCCTTGAAGTGTGGTTAGTGTGACTGAGAAACAAAATCTTTCATCTTATTTATTTTTTTAATTGATTCTTTAAAATTTTCTTTATTATCTTCAGTTAGCCAGAATACAATACATCATTAGTTTTTGATGTAGTGCTCATCACCACACATGCCCTCCTTAATACCCAGTTACCCCAACCCCCTTCCCTTCTATAACCCTCGGTTTGGTTCCTGGAGTCCAGAGTCTCTCATCGTTTGTCTCCCTCTCTGATTTCTTCCCATTCAGTTTTCCCTCCCTTCCCCTGTGGTCCTCCATGCTGGTCCTTATGTTCCACATAAATTTTAATTAATTTTAAATAGTGAAGCTACAGACAACGATTTTCTATAAGTGGTAGAGTAGCAGTTTATTTGTATTTGCTCTCTTCTACTCTTGTGTAATGTTTGAATGTTTCTATGAGGAACAGTTATTTATGTAATCGGTAAACAAAGAAACCAACCAACAAAGACCCATAGAGAAGCAGTATGTGCAGTGATTAAGAGCTCAGATTTAGATCCAGACAACCTGGTTCAAATCCTAGCCTTGCTACTCATTGCGAATAATTTGGGGCACATTACTTAACCCCAAATTATTTTTTTCACTGTATCTCAGTCACCTGGCCCGTAGGATGAGATTGATCATGATACCTGCCTCATGGGGTTATTGTGAAACTTAACCATGTAAAGTACTTAGGACAGTTCCTGGCACATGGTGTTTGGTATTATTAGCTGAGTTTGTCAGGGGTCTTCACTGTAGGTGGTAGAAAACACTGGCTACGGAATCTACTAGATACTCGTGGGTTCACAAAAATGTTGAGATATGTGGGTGACCAAGTTGAAGGCTAAGACCGAAGGCCCCAAATAATGTTTCACTACTGGTCCTGACAGAGAAGCCGCTGATGCCGACATATGTTGTCTGGGAGCAATTGTTTCATTCTGTTCCTGAGTGGAAGTCCCACCCAGGTATATGAGACTGGAAGAGCCCAGAGCCCATACATGGGCCATCTCTGCAAGGAAGTCTGGGAAAGCAAGTCTTCTGCTCGGCACTCTTGGCTTCTCTCGGGCAGGTGGCCATAAGACAGGAGCCTCCCCTGTCATGAGCTAGGCAGCCAAATACGAAGACAGAAAATCCATGACAGATGCTATTTAAACTAGGGCAAGCTTGGGGAGAGAGGGCAATAAACGGAGAATTGCCAAGGACACCTGGGTTCTGGACTCATTATCTCCAAGTAGCTTTGCAAATTTCAGAAGTATCTGTATTGGTCTGGATCGTGGTGGTTTTCATATCCGTGAAATAAAAGTGTCAGATTGGTGTCTGGGGGTTGGCAGCTGTGAAATGTCACGTTCTCTGGTCATCTCTGTGGCTGGCTTGATTTAAAAACAAAGAACATCAAGAAGATCTCCTCATTATGTTGCGGGAGAAAAAAGGGTTTTATCCAAAATTGCTTCAACATCAATTTTTGGAAATGGGCAAGGTAAACATTTTTATAGGCATTTTTGTTCCTCTTTAAAATAATTTGTGAAAGTGACACTGTTGGTTATTGGAAGAATTGAGGGGAGACCTTCAATCTCTAGATCCCAAAGCCTGAAATGGACCAGGCTGTTTGTAAACAGGAGAGGCAAAGTTGCCATGAGGTGGGAAAAGACAGACTCCGCTTCTGTAAGTCCTTTGGAACTTGCTGGCTGATTCTGTTTTAGCCCCACTTAGAAGTAAGGGGAAGAAAGCTCTTGTTGCTTCTGCTGTTTCCCCCCGTGAAAGCTGCTAGGCTTCTTTCAAGCTTTCTTTCTCTATTACTCTGAAACAGTTTTAGGCTGATTTCCATTTCATTTGAAAGTTTTTCTTCGGTTGTATGGTATAGGCTCATGTGTCTAAGTTTTGCCAAGACCCTGAGTGGGATTCCATGGCATATCAATTTCTTTCTTGGTGGAGGATGTAGGTCTTATTTTACAAGCTTAATTCGGGAATTCCCAGAGTTTTTCACACCACGGCACTCAGGAAAATGGTATTTGTGCAGCACATGAGGTTATTTTGGATACTGAGGTGGCCGTCCAACGGCTCCAGCTGCGGCTCCCCCAGTCCTAGCCCCACTGCCCTGAGGAATGAGGCACCAACAAGGCCACTGTCTGCATCCCATTTATGGCTCACCCGTGTGTGACTCTCCGCGACAAGCTCGGGACGAAGCCAGTAGGCAAACTGGGTCTGACAGACCAAAGCTCTCCACACACAGTTTTCCTGGGATGGGTGTGTTGAAGCATGGAACAGATCGGAAAGTGATCTCATGAGCGGACGGAGCAGTAGAATGGCATCCACGGAAGAGTGGCTGAACAAACTGCAGTGTATTCAGACCGTATATTTTACTTCTAAGAAGGAAAGACTCTGGATTCCACACCGCCACATGGATGAAGGTTCAAAACGTGCTGAGTGATGGGCGCCTGGGTGGCTCAGTGGGTTAAGCCGCTGCCTTCGGCTCAGGTCATGATCTCAGGGTCCTGGGATAGAGCCCTGCATCAGGCTCTCTGCTCGGCGGGGAGCCTGCTTCCCTCTCTCTCTCTCTGCCTGCCTCTCTGTCTACTTGTGATCTCTGTCTGTCAAATAAATAAATAAAATCTTAAAAAACAAAAACAAAAACAAAAAAAACATGCTGAGTGAGAGCCGGACACGGAAGAGAACGTGCTTGTGGTATTGCATTTATATGATGTTTTATATATTCATATATATATATATATATATATATATATATATTCCACATATATATGACGTTTTAGAACTTCCAAAATGTATCTGTGGGGGCATGGGGGTGGGGATTCGCTAGAAGGGACATGAAGCAACTTTCTGGGGTGGTGGTCCTGTTCTTTCTTTCTTTTGTTTTTAAAAGATTTTATTTATTTGTCAGAAGGAGGGAGAGAGAGAGGACTAGCAGGGGGAGCAGCAGGCAGAGGGAGAAGCAGCCTCCCCGCTGAGCAGGGAGCACAATGTGGGACTCAGTCCCAGGACCCTGGGGTCATGACTTGAGCCAAAGGCAGATGTTTAACTGACTTGAGCCACCCAGGCGTCGCAGTTCTGTTCTTTCTCTTGATAGAGGTTGGGTTGCACAAGTGTGTGCATCTGCCACTGAAGATTAGTTCTTCTCACAGTACATAAGCTTTCGTGTAAAGATAAATACGTAAATGTTGAAATGCTAGTTAATACTAGGCAAGCTGACATGCTCAGGGGAGAAGTACACGGGCATCTGCCACTTACTTCAAGTAACGTCAAAAAATGTGACGGAATGAGGGACAGACAAAGGAACAGATAGACGAATAAAAATGTGGCAGAGCGGGTGAAAAAGTATGTTAATGGTAGAAGCCAGGTGGTGGGTGTACAGAATGTAGGCGGCTGGTCCCTGTGCCATTCTTCCAACTTCTCTGTATATCCCGAAGTTTTTATAACAGCATGTTAGAGAAGACATCAGTAAAATCTTAGTAATGTGGGCCATTCATAAAATTAGTTATGTGTTTAGGGTAAGGACCCTTCTTGTGCATTCATAGCTGCCAATGAATCCCAGAGCAGCAAAGAGTCTTAAGAGATTGAGTCCAGTGACCTCGTGTAACAGATGGGAAAACAGGCCCGGAGAGGAAGTGACTTGCCGCCAGGTCACACAACTAGGTGGGAGCAAGCCAGGCCTAGCACTGAGGACCTTCTAGGGTCTATCATTTGGGAAGGGTGTTTGCCTGAAGCATTGCAAGAAAATGCTTTTCAGAATCTTGGAGTTTTGTTTCTATCTGATAATATACTTTTGCAAATGATAATCTCTGGTATTACCCAAGCAATTAATTCAAACACTGCATTTTTAAAGTTTGTAGACACTGGGGGTAAAAACAACAACAAAAAAATGAAATGGTACTTTAAGCGGCTTAATTAAAGTCTTTAGCTACTTATCTATTTATTGCTTTATTCTAAAGTGTTTTTGCAGTGCGCAACTGCCTTGGCAGAGCACGGAGAAATACAATTATTAATTACTGTTATCATAACCACTTCACAAAGCAATAAGTATGGAGACCTTCACTGTATTTCCCAGGAGCAAAAGTTTCACATCAACATTCCTCAAAGACAAGCAACTCCAGAGTCAAACGTTCCTACGAATCATCAAGAGCTATTACTAAACCCTTTGTAGACTTTCTGAGTCATTACCTAAAAGAAGATTTAACTGGGGTTTAATTTGAGGAGAAAATAGAGGGCTAAAATGTAATATTTTTCTTCTCCCTTTAAAAGCTCTGGTCCTTGACCCCATTTGCTTGTCCTGTGCTGCCCGTAGCTCCTAAGATAGAAGGGCTTGTCAGAGATACACTGCCGCCTCTATAGGGCTGAAGTGTGTCTGGAAGTAACGCGTCGAACCCTCTTCCTCACTAATAATTCACTGACAAATGCTTCCAGTCTTTCCCTTGTCTTAGCCACTCTTCTCTAGGCAGTTGCCATGATCTCGCTAAAATAATTCATACATATAAATTATGATTCCATTTATATGAAGCTCTAGATAGAGAAAATTCATCTCTATTGAAGGGAAGCAGATTAGTGGCTGCCCAGGGATAGCAGCTGAGGAGAAAGGGAGGACAGAAAATGGACAGGAGAAAACATTTAGGGGTGAGGGATATCTCTCTTGTTAGTGTTTATGTTGTCAGTAGCATAGCCCGTAGATGGAAACTTATCAAAACGTGTACTTTAAGGGCACCTGGGTGGCTCAGTCGGTTAGTGTCTGCCTGGGCTGAGGTCATGATCTCCAGGTCCTGGGATCCAGTCCCACGTCAGGTTTCCTGCTCAGCGGGGACTCTGCCCCTCCCCCCGGCTCATGCTCTCTCTCTCTCTCTCAAATAAATTAAATCTTAAAAAAAAGAGAGAGAGAGAGAAAGAATGTACACTTTAAATATGTGCAGTTTACTGCCTGCCAATTATGTCTCAATAAAGCTATTAACATGAAAACTGAATAAAAACTTAATGGTGAAATAAAAAGCAAATATGATGTGCCCTATTTAATGCTTCAGTGGTTTTCCCATTCTCTTTGGGTGAAATCCAGTCTCTCTAATGCTGGCTTGGAAGGCTTGACGATGTGATGCCCGGCTCAGTCTTGGTGCAAACCTTATCACGTCCAGCCTCTCAAACAGGGACCCCAGTCATCCTGAAGTTCTTCCAGTTCTTGGGTCCACTCCAAGCATTTGCATCCTTTGCTTCTTGGAATGTTCTCCCATGCTCCACTCCTACACACACACATAATTGCTTTAGGCTTCTGCTTAGATATCCCTTCCATGAAGCTTCCCCTGACCATCGTCTCCCACCACCATGACTGGAGGGAGCCTCCCCCATGTGCACCTGTAGTACACAGAGATTGCCATATCTTAGCACTTATTCCTCTGTCCTGTAAATGCCTATTTGTTTCTCTGAAGCCCCTTAACCACTGCGAAGTTGTGAGGGCCATAAAGGTGTCTGTCTTATATCTCATAGCTCCAGGGCCTTGGACACCACAGCATATGGTATGTTTGTTGAATGATCTGATAACTAAATCAATGATACATAGAAGATCCAAGAGTATAATCTTAACCACTAAACCTAAAGAAGATCAGGCCCATCCTGTAAATGGGGCAGAGGCATGGTAAGGGCTCTGGCTCCAATGTCAAGTAGACTTGGCTTCAGATATCAGCTCTGTCGCTTAGTAGTGCAAGGACGTGGAAGTTCCCCAACCTCGTTGTGCCTCAGTACGCCCCTTTGTTAAATGGAGACAGAGTGATGCTTGTCTCATTGGGTTGTTTTAAGGATTAAATGAGATAATCTATGTAACTTGAGGTCCAGTACCTCATTTGGCCCAATAAATGTCAACCACAACCAAACAAAACAGTATTATAGTCCTTAAGAACAAAAGGAAGTCAGTCACATCAATGTTTCTTGTATCACCAAAATGGGGAACCTCGTTTGGGGTTAAGTAGCTTCCTTACTTAAGTTCAGAGGCTCAAACTTATAGTTTTGCCTTTGAGGCTTCCTGTGCATTTTCCTGCAGTGTCTTTTTGGTGAGTCTAAAGCTAGTGAGGCCTTTGAGTATCTCTAAAATCTCGCTGAAGCAACACCTGGAGGTAAGGAGTCCAAGAGAATGTTCCATCAGGGAGAAAGAGTCACTCTCAGCTTACCTGTGAGTCAGCTCCTTGCAGGGGAGGCTGGACTGTGCTTGCAGGCTTCTGGGGTGCTGGCAGCTGCCACTCAACTGAAACCCCATCTGGGAATTGCCATGGCTGCAGAGAGACGCCTCACCCAAATTCACACTGTCTTCCTAGGGGTAGCCGCCTCCCATGACCGGTTGGTGTGGGGGTTCGAAGGCCTAGTTACCTTGCCCCAACTAGAGATGGCTCTGAAGGCCATTCAGCTCCAGAACTCCCCGCAGGACTGGCCTCTGTTGTGGCTGCAGAGTAGTTCAGCATTTCCCTCTGCCCCGTTGGTGCCTGAGAGCTCTTCTCAATGAACCTCTTGCCTGCAAATCTCTGGCTCAGAAATCTCTTCCCCTGGAAGCTGGACCTGTGATACCCTTAAGTCCAAGCAACTCTCTGTTGACCCACGGGACATCCTGATGCCCGTATACTCATGTGACACTGGGCAAGCAGCCAATTCAGGGCCCCAGTACGTTCTCTGAAGTTGACACAACAGAGTAGCAAAAGGTGTCTTGGAATAGAAGAATACAAACAAATTCCTACTGCTCTTATGAATTTGAGGTGTTGAGTTACATTTCAGGGCAAGTAGCATTTATGAAAAAGGTACTGAATTTATTAAATGATTGAAAAGAATATTTAGGGTGGAAACCTGGGACATCAAGATACAGACAACTGAACTAGTCTTAACTAAAATGTAAACTACTAAGGGTGTATTTTTGCCTATTTTGCTCACTGCTGTGTTTCTAGCACTTAAAACATGACTGGCATATAAGTGATGCTCAGAAAACGTTTCCTGAGTCAACGAGTATAGAGTTTGGCAGGGAAGTGGTAGACAGGAAGGGAGGCAAAGCTGAAAGCAAAATGAAAAATATAACTTAATTCAAGTCCCATAGAGGCAGCGAGGGAGTGAAGCTCAGGGGGTCAGATTGTAAGCTGTGACCACATGCAGACCTGAGTTCAGCTGAGGCTTTGCTCCGTCTACTTTGTGACTGTTGGGAAATCATTTCATGTCTCTAAGCCTCTTTCCTTATCTGTGCAATGGAGTTCTTATTTAATTAGATGACCACAGATTAAATAAAATGATTTAGGTTAAGTAGCTAGTACATAGTAGACAGTCAATTATGTTTATAAAGGAGGATATGATAGATATGTACACACACACACGCATACTCACACAATCTCAAAGGAGTCCAGGGTGGTAGTGTTTAAAGCAAACCTGCAGGTCCTTAGGAGGAAGTCATGTGGTGCTTTTTTGTAAGAGGCTTGATAGCCTGTTGGCTTTTAGGTTGACAAAAATTGATGCAGAATGTTCTGGCCAAGTAGAGCCTATGAAATAAACTCACAAGGCTACACCAGCCCATTAATTTGAGTCCTAACCATATTACTAATTTTATAGTCACTTAAGCAAATAAATGTTTCGAAACACCCTTTGGAGAACAGCCTAATTTGTGATTTTTTTTTTAATTGGCCATTTGAGATGCTGCTGCTGAGGCTTGAATGTCCAGCTCTGATGGAAAGCAGAAGGGTTGTGCCAGCTCCAGGAGAGGCCTTTTGACTGTCTCTGCCCAAGCGTTCCCAACGACAAAAGCTATGGACGCAGGATTAGCCACGGTATCTAGTTACCATGGTATATAAGCTACAAAATCCATTTCTGATTTCATTCTCTTCTTGGATATGGGGTGGGAGTGGGCGAGCTGCCAGGGAGAGACGTGCTTTTACACAAATCCCTCAATGACAAGGAATTGTTTGAAATCAGGCAGAACATTACTTTCGTTTGTGCCCCCTTCACACCGTGATTGATAAAAAATAATCATGTACTTAATTCAGTGGTAATGTTCTGCCTTCTGCGGCACCATTATTGCCAGTTTGGACGTTGTGGTTTTCTTCCCTCTCTTACTAAATCTTACTAGCTCCCTCTCTTACTAACTAGCAGCTATGAAATCTGGATAGAATTCATAGCTGCTATGAATTCTAGCATAGCATTCATATGCTCTCACTCAATCCTATCGCCGGGGGCAGAGTCACCAACTCAGATCTCTCTCAGACCTAAGCCAATGAGCTCATGCCCTTTCTTTAGCTGCAGGGACTGGCCAGCACTGGCCCAATCATGGCAAAACTAGACTCCTTCCTTGGATGCAAATAAGGAAAACAACACCAGACTGAGCTTCACTCTACAATAGAGCATAGTGAGAGAATAAAACTAAGTCATTGCGACTTTGGATCAAATATTCCTGAAATCGACATACTTCTCTGATTCCCTGGTATAGAAGCTAAAAGGTCTTAAGTTGGACAATCTTAGTCACAACCAAAAATGTCATAAATAATAGAGGCCCATCAGAATGTGGAAATGTGTTTACATTTCCAAAATCACACTGGCTTCGGGCATTTCATGACGGAGGCTCTGCTCACCTCCCCACAGTAGCGTGCCTCACCAAGGCAGGCGATCTCACTTAAGCAAAATGATTTTCCTTCACACCTGAAGTAGAATTTGAATCCGGAATTTGCGACCTGTTTGTGTGTGGCACTGCACCTTCTGACTCCCTCTGTGAATGATGATGGTGTAGTGAAGGTTCAGAAAGTCATGCAGAACCAGAGTTGGACAGGGTACCCACTGGTGAGTCCAACACCAATGAGGCAGACCAGGAGAGCATCTTTAACATCGGTTAGCCCATGAATGGGTCCCCGACAGTTCAGGGTCCACCAGCAACCTCTACAGAGAAGGTTTCTCTTTCTTGATTGTCATCAACAAACAGTAGAGGGGTTTTGTTAAAAGATGAAGTCTACCAGTGAATTACCTAACCTTCTCTACCTGTACATCTTGTTTGGTTTCACACAATTAGTAAGCAGCATTTAATTACAAATGTCCCTGAAATAAAACTATGAAGTATATTTTGCTTTCCTGGTGAGAAATTCATTCAGAACCACGTAGGTGCCCAAATCTCAATTAAAATAAATATAAAGGCAGGGACCGTTGGATCATTCTGTTAGCTTTTTTTTTTTTTTTTTTAACGATTTTATTTATTTGTTTGGGAGAAAGATTGAGTGAGAAAGTGAGCACAAGCAGGAGCAGAGGGAGAGGAAAAAGCAGGATACCCACTGACCAGGGAGCCCGAAGCAGGGCTTGATCCCAGGACCCTGGGATCATGACCTGAGCCAAAGGCAGACACTTAACCCACTGAGCCACCCAGGTGCCACACGGATCATTCTAGTAGCTTTTAAAGGTCTGTTCTTAGAAAACCCAGAATGCTCTGAGAATGACAAGGTGGCAAACTACAGGCTGAGTTGGGAGATTTTCAGCCATATTTAATGATACCTGAAAAATCCACAATTCACCCAATGAACTTTGTTTTTTCATTAAAAAGTATGGAAATAACACTTGCTATAAATAGTCTGCATCTTTTTTTTTTTAAAGATTTTATTTATTTATCTGACAGACAGAGGTCACAAGTAGGCAGAGAGGCAGGCAGAGATAGAGAGAGAGAGGAGGAAGCAGGCTCCCTGCCGAGCAGAAAGCCCAATGCGGCGCTCCATCCCAGGACCCTGAGATCATGACCTGAGCCAAAGGCAGAGGCCTAAACCTACTGAGCCACCCAGGCACCCCAATAGTCTATATCTTAAGGTAATTGTAATTAGCTATAATGTACACAAACTTGCAAGCCTAATCTACCCACGGTTACCAGTATTTTTAAAATTTTTATTATTTGTTTAAGTAATCTCTACACTCAGTGTGGGGCTCAGACTTGTGACCCCGAGATCAAGAGTTGCAGGCTGTCCAGACTGAGCCAGCCAGTCTTCCCCTACCAGGTGCTAGCAGACTTGAAGCAATGATCTATGAACTTAATGTCCTTAACATATTATGAAACTGAAACAATATGATCCTCTCACCAGGGTTATTTTTAAAAGTTTCATGCAGGTAATACATAAAGATATTTACTGTAATATGGGGCACGATATGGTTGTTCTGTAAGGGACATAGAGCCCTTCACACTAAGGAGATGAATGATAGAATTTTAGTTACCACCCAACAAGTAGAAGAGGATCTGAGGCATGTCTTTAGGGACCACTAAAACCTTATCACATAATAGTAAGGCTGATAAATCTTAATACGTATATTAGGTAGGCTCATCTATACTGTGTCCATCATTTGATGACCAGGAAGTATGATGTTTCCATGGTAATAAGTTGCTGGGATACTTCCAAGCAGCTTTGTAAGCTCTTTGTTAAACTATATCGTATGGGTTAAAAATTCATATTGACGAATTTTTAACTTTGATTTGGATTTGATTGGAAAGAGTGAGGGGAGGTATTTCTTGGCATTGTTAGGAAGTCAAAGAGGGCTCTTTGAGATCATTTATCCAATCCTTTCACTCATTTTACAGATTAATTTATTCAAATATTTGTTGAGCACATACTACATGCTAGGCACTGTGTTAATAATGGAAGTTACAGGGCACCTTTGAGATTTTCACAGGAAATGGGAAAACCAAAACCCGGAGAAGTTAGGGAGATCGCCCAGAGTCATAAGATCACGGGACTTCTAAAAAAGCTTGAATTCTAGTCCAGTGCTATTTGCCACAATGTGAAAAAACTTGTTGAAAAAGAATTAATATGAATTAATATTCAAAATGGGCTTCCACAGTCTTATTTAACTTCCCTAAGAGAAAAGACCTTTTAAGAAGCATGCATTCAATAAGCATTTTACTGACTGCTTGCTGAGTCTACTTTATTAGCAACATACCAGATACTGGGGAAATAAAGGCGTGTTCCAGTAAGGCCAAAAACAATTTAAAGGAAGAAGCCTGGCCAGTGGGATGGTTGCTGTTGTGGCGGCACGCTCTGGCTGCCATAGCCATCCAGACTTAAAGGGAGAAAGCTGCCCTGCAGGG
The DNA here is from genome assembly GCF_010015895.1 of Lontra canadensis. NCBI lineage: Eukaryota > Metazoa > Chordata > Mammalia > Carnivora > Mustelidae > Lontra > Lontra canadensis. The sequence continues at coordinate 16,305,494 of NW_022631032.1, forward strand.
GTGATGAGCTTTGAAGGAGAAGCAGGCTTTGGAGAGGCTTGGCACAAGGAGGACCTGCCGGGATTGGACAGTGTTTAATGTAATTACCATGTTAATAAAAAGAGGATTGGCATTTTCCCAGCAGCGCCCGAGAGCAGGTGCCTGATGCCGGTGGAGACCACGTGTCCTGTTTCAAGCATTCAGCTCTTCTGTCCCCCAAAATTGGAGTTTCCTCAACTGATGACAGATCCTACTTTGGGAAATGGGGTCCTGAAGCCACTGTTTGAACGGATCTTAGAGTACAAGGGTAACTTATTCTACCTAAAACATCCTTCCCAACTGCAACCCTGGATGTAACTAACTCCTTCCATCAGCAACTGACCCAAAGGTTTGGCTTCCACCCGTCCTTGCCCCAGCCAGGCAGTTCTTGAGACCATTGCGTGTCTACCTGCGATCTTTGGCCCTGCTTGGCTGGGTCCCGTGAGTCCCGTTTACAGGATTCTTGGGGCTGGCCTGGTCCCTGATGGCACAGGCAGGCAGAAGGCCCTCCCCCTTCCGGCCTGCTATCTCAGAACTCATCATCCAGCATTCTCCCTCGCTGGCTCCAAAGCCGCTTCAAGCCACAGTGTTTGGTCTCCATCACCCCTCCTCTTCATTCCCATGCTCACTGCTGCCCTGTCCAGGCCTCTGTCTGCTGCCTCTGGTAGTGGATGAGCCAGAGAACCCACATTGCTGGCATTTCTGACTCCTTGTTTCTCAGACCCCCTGCACACCACAGGCTATTTCTTAGAAGTATGACTTCAGATGACACGTATGACTTCAGATGACTCCAAAGTGGAGAGTGAGGCTTCTCCCACCCTGCCTTTCCCTCACTCTAAGACTTCAGTGATGGCAGGACAGCGTGCTATTTTCTGTACCTCTCAGGAAAAAAGTGGCTGTCATTAAGCCATAACACAATGTTTTCCTATCACTTGGAAGGTTTTTTTTTTAATGTTCTAAATATTGAAAAATATTTTTTGGACAATTTAATTTTTAATTTTTTTTAATTTTTGGACATTTTTAGAGATGAGTTTTCATCATAGATTACTCTTGTGCATACACAGGAAACAAAGATGAAATAAATTGATTCAAATAGTTCTCACAGTTCTGCACAGTGTCCAGCTATTTTAAATCATTTTTCAACTTGGGGTCTTAGGTGGCTGTGTTTTTCTATGGAACATTGTCTTCTGTGTCATCAAGAACCATGGTGTTGCAACATTTCTTAAGAGTTGTCCACAGTCACTTCAAGCTCTATTACAAAGCTGTCATCATCAAGACAGCATGGTACTGGCACAAAAACAGACACTTCGATCAATGGAACAGAATAGAGAGCCCAGAAATAGACCCTCAACTCTATGGTCAACTAATCTTCGACAAAGCAGGAAAGAATGTCCAATGGAAAAAAGACAGCCTCTTCAATAAATGGTGTTGGGAAAATTGGACAGCCACATGCAGAAAAATGAAATTGGACCATTTCCTTACACCACACACAAAAATAGACTCCAAATGGATGAAGGACCTCAATGTGAGAAAGGAATCCATCAAAATCCTTGAGGAGAACACAGGCAGCAACCTCTTCGACCTCAGCCAGAGCAACATCTTCCTAGGAACATCGCCAAAGGCAAGGGAAGCAAGGGCAAAAATGAACTATTGGGATTTTATCAAGATCAAAAGCTTTTGCACAGCAAAGGAAACAGTTAACAAAACCAAAAGACAACTGACAGAATGGGAGAAGATATTTGCAAACGACATATCAGATAAAGGGCTAGTGTCCAGAATCTATAAAGAACTTAGCCAACTCAACACCCAAAGAACAAATAATCCAATCAAGAAATGGGCAGAAGACATGAACAGACATTTCTGCAAAGAAGACATCCAGATGGCCAACAGACACATGAAAAAGTGCTCCACATCACTCGGCATCAGGGAAATACAAATCAAAACCACAATGAGATATCACCTCACACCAGTCAGAATGGCTAAAATGAACAAGTCAGGAAATGACAGATGCTGGCGAGGATGTGGAGAAAGGGGAACCCTCCTATACCGTTGGTGGGAATGCAAGCTGGTGCAACCACTCTGGAAAACAGCATGGAGATTCCTCAAAAAGTTGAAAATAGAGCTACCCTATGACCCAGCAATTGCACTACTGCGTATTTACCCTAAAGATACAAACGTAGTGATCCGAAGGGGCACGTGCACCCGAATGTTTATAGCAGCAACGTCTACAATAGCCAAACTATGGAAAGAACCTAGATGTCCATCAACAGATGAATGGATAAAGAAGATGTGGTATATATACACAATGGAATACTATGCAGCCATCAAAAGAAATGAAATCTTGCCATTTGCAATGACGTGGATGGAACTAGAGGGTATCATGTTTAGCAAAATAAGTCAATCGGAGAAAGACAACTATCATATGATCTCTCTGATAAGAGGAAATGGAGATGCAACATGGGCGGGTGTTAAGGGGGTAGAAGAATAAATGAAACAAGATGGGATTGGGAGGGAGACAAACCATAAGTGACTCTTAATCTCACAAAACAAACTGAGGGTTGCTGGGGGGAGGGAGGTTGGGAGAGGGGGGTGGGGTTATGGACATTGGAGAGGGTATGTGCTATGGTAAGTGCTGTGAAGTGTGTAAACCTGGCGATTCACAGACCTGTATCCCCTGGGGATAAAAATACACTATATGTTTATTAAAATAAGATAAAATAAATTAAATTTAAAAATAAAAATTAAAAAATAAAAACATGGAGAAAACAATAAAAAAAAAAAAGAGTTTGTCCACAGTCATCTCTGGGATTTCCTCCCAAGTATGGACATTCCTTTCAAAAATGTTCAGGCCATGTGCAACAAATGACAGCTAGGTCAAGACCACTACCTGGAATCAGCTGTCAGAGCATCCTGATTTCAGAGATTTTAAAATGTGTGTCTTAGAATAATGGAAAAAATGGTAAGTCTGACTTGATGTTTCTGAACATATTATCATGGCTTTAAAACTTATCAGAGAGAAAATCCAGGATCCAGAATTTCCCTTGGCCTTTTTACATGGCACCACCCTGTGTCTATTTCCAGAGATTTCTGTTTTGTGATTTGACTCTTGGCAGCCTCTTACCCATCGGGCCCATTTTCCAAAGGAGAAGGGTGAGAACTTCAAAGCTGGCCCTAGAAGAGGAGCTCCTGTCAAGGACTCCCTGGTTTTAATCCAGCCAAGTTTGCACTTGGATCCATCCAAAGAGTATCCAGGGCTGAGTACTGAGGTAGGACAGGCCTGCAACAAGTGTTTTCAGATCCAATATCCTCTTTTTGTAATAAACATTTCTAGCCATCCAGGGGCAAATTGTATTTTCCAAAGATGGCCACAAAAATATCTGTCCCATAGGGTGCCTGGGTGGCTGAGTCGTTAAGCATCTGCCTTTAGGTGAGGTCATGACCCCAGGGTCCTGGGATTGAGCCCCATATCAGGCTCCCTGCTTAGCTGGAAGCCTGTTTCTCTTTCTTCCCCACCCCTTGCTTGTATTCCCTCTCTCTGTGTGTCAAATAAATTAATAAAAATCTTTGTCCCACCTTTGTCACCCCCTTATCAAGAGATGAGCCTCCTGACCTACTCCTTGAAGCTGTGTGAGTTTACATCTTCTTTGTAATCAACAGAAGGGGGCAGAAGTGCAGTTGTGTCTTCCGAGGCTAAGTCAGACAAGGCCAAACAACCTCCATCGTGCTTGCTGGAACACCCATGCTGTACCCTGACCTGCCACATAAGCAGGCTGACGGCTCGAAGGCAGCCATGCTGGGAGCCCCCAAGACTACGAGACTGTGTGGACAGGGAGAGACACCTGGCCTGCCCCTGCCTCCTCAAGCTCCAGCCTCTCTCTGACTCCAGTTGTGAAAAATAAAGTGACTATTGTAAAACTAAGCCACTGAATTTTGGGATAATTCATTATATGACAATGGTAACTGGCAAACACCTTTTGTTGTTTTGGTGTCCCAGCCACCTTATGCTCACAGAGATTCAATTACTCTCTCTCCTTCATCTCTTCTTCCCATCACCCTTAAGTTCTAGAATAGAAAATTTAGATAGCTTACCATCTATTGCATAAATAAGAAATAATTCAACTTAGCCTGAGAAGCTGAAAAAAAGCTAATTATTTTTAATGGGGGGGTGCAAAGGGAGAGAGAGAATCTTAAGCAAGTTCCATGATAGGCACAGAGGCAGACAGGGAGCTCAATTTCACAACCCTCAGATCATGACCTGAGTCAAAGTCAAGTCAGATGCTTAACCAACTGAGCCACCCAGACATCCCAGAAGCTAAAAAAAAAAAAAAAAAAAAAAAAGTTAAACCATGAATTCCTCCTTCCGGTCTCAGTCCTGACGTGAGCAGCTTCTGGGGGTGGGAGAGAGTGAAAGTGTCCTCCTCTCCCATCTGAGCAAGGGGGTGCAGGCCTCAAAACCTGGCAGGACTAGGTTTTGTGGGACATGAATCTTACACAATTTGGGGAATGCTCTTAAAACAACAACAACCAAAATTAGAAAAAAAAGAAAAAGAAAACAAACCAATTTAGGATATCAAATCACAACTTTAAAAAGCAAAAAAGACCACAAACATGACAAAATCCAGGAAAAATTCAGAAAATGACAACAAATTGCCTGGCACAACTTTTTAATATTCTTTCCTACTTTTGGTTGGGGGTCCTGTGTTCTTTAATTTTATACTATCATTTTCGATATAGTATGAAGGAAATTAATCTAGTCTGGAAGGTCAGGGCCAGAGAATGTTTCCTTCAGGAAGTGACATTAAAAGGAAGAGTGAGGGCGCCTGGGTGGCTCAGTGGGTTAAAGCCTCTGCCTTCGGCTCAGGTCATGATCCCAGAATCCTGGGATCAAGCCCCACATCGGGATCTCTGCTTAGCGGGGAGCCTGCTTCCCTCTCTCTCTCTGCCTGCCTCGCTGCCTACTTGTGATCTGTCTCTCTGTCAAATAAATAAATAAAATCTTAAAAAAAAATAAAAGGAAGAGTGAGAGTTGTGGAGACAAACTGTACCTGCGGCAGGAGGGAGCTGAGGGAGGGCAGAATGGCTGTGGCTCCCGCATGAAAGGGAACTGAACCTCAGTAACCCTAAGATCCACATGGTTTTCTTAGCTCTGGTGGGTCAGAGGATAAGAAACTGAAGAGATGATTAAAATGCAGGGAACTCCTAGTGCTGCCCCTATCGGAACAAAAAGGACGTGCGAGTGCCTGGCCTTTTAAAAAATCAGTTGTCTGACACAGATGTAGTGAAAAGAAGGGCCATCTGCTCCCCAATGCTCAGAGCAGCAATGGCCACTTGCCAAACTGTGGAAGGAGCTGAGATTCCCTTCAACAGACGAATGGATAAAGATGTGGTCCATATACACAACGGAATATTCCTCAGCCATCAGAAAGGATGAATACCCAATATTTGCAGCATGAATGGAACTGGAGGGGATTATGCTAAGTGAAATAAGTCAAGCAGAGGAAGTCAATTATAATATGGTTTCACTCACATGTGGAACATAAGGAATAGCACAGAGGACCATAGGGGAAGGGAGGGAAAAGTGAATGGGAAAAATCAGAGAGAGAGACAAACCATGAGAGACTCTGGACTCCAGGAAACAATCTGAGGGTTTCAGAGGGGAGGAGAGTGGGGAAAGGGGTAGTTGGGTGATGGGCATTAAGGAGGGCATGTGTAGTGATGAGCACTGGGTGTTATATGCAACTAATGAATCATTGAACAGTGCATCAAAAACTAATGATGTACTATACAGTGGCTAACTGAACATAATTGAAAAAAGCAATTATGAACATTAAAAAAAATCGGCCACCTTTGTGACACAACATCACTGCCACCCCCCTTGGGGACCCTCTCCTTCCTCAGATCTGCTCCCCCCTTCCCCAGCCACCCAGAGGTCCCAGCCCAGGTCACGGACCACACTGCAGGGTCAGGTGGCCTGGCAGCAGGAGGATCCCAGGGGACATGGGACCACACCTGCTCAGTCCACACCTGCTTAGTTGGGCTCCACTCTGCATTTTCTCTTTGGGGGCTGGAGGGTTTAGGCCCTCCCACAACTTGATAAATTCCCCCACTATTCTGGGATAGGTCCTGCTTCCACCCGGAGTCCTGTCCTTATTTCTTTATGATTTTTTAAAGAAAGATTTTACTCATTTATTTATTTGAGAGAGTGTGTGATGGAGGGAGGAGCAGAGGGAGAAGGAGAAGCAGACTCCCATGGAGCAGGGAGCCCCCACCCTGGGCTCAATCTCACCACCCTGACATCATGACCTGAGCCAAAACCAAGAGTCAGGTGCCCAACTGGCTGAGCCACACAAGCACCCCTCCTCGTTTCTTATAAACAGAGAATACATGCATATTGCAAAAGATTCAGACAGTATGAAAAAGCCTAAAGAAAAAAAATTTAGAACTCCTGATGTTTCTTTCTAGTTTCCTCATTTTGTGGTCATACAATGTGGTACATATTCTCTCCACTGGGAGAAGTGGTACAAGACTGGAGAGGATTGGGTGAGGTTTTACAAGGCCCAGTACCTAACTTGCCCAATGTTTCCTGGGTCCTGAAATGTATATGCTCAGCTTCGGGTTAGAGTTCAATCTTTATCTGTTAGGCAAAGTATAGTCATTATTTTCTTGATCTTTGCACCTAAGTTTCTTTATTTGGAGTGTGGTGTTAGTAGTGTCTCCATTTCATATGGTTGCTCTGAGGAAGAAGAAAAGAGCTTGGACTGCCCAGCCGCAAGGACTGTCTGGGACTGAGGAGGTGTGTTTGCGGTCTCCCAAAGACATTCTGGTGATTCTTTCTTGCGTTTCCCATAGATCTTGCTGTATGTCATCGGAAATTCACGATGATTATGTGATCATTGTAGACAATCTCTTCATCAGTTAAAGAGTGCTGAGTCTCCCCAATGCTTTTGACATTGATATTAAAAATATGACAATTATTTACTTTTTGACTGCAACTGCCTGGTATTCTTTGCCCATCTTTTCCCATTCAACCAGAATCCCATTGCTCTGGCATGTCCCTTGAAATAGTAAAATGTCATGTTTTTAATCCAAACCAAGGTCATTATCAACTTCAGAAGCCAAACAGGACCCATTCATTTCCCCAGTAAAATTAGTTGTATGCTTCTTCCCATCTCTTCTCTCCTAACTTTTACTAGAATGGTCTACAATTTGGGACAAAGCATAGTCATCAAATTATTTATTACTTTATTTTTACATTATACATCTTTCTTTCAATGGTTAGCATTTGTATCATTTTATACCCATCGTTAGCACAATTATTTAGTACTAAGTTTGTATAGAAGAGGAGCTACTGCTCGCAAGTGTCTTCCCCATTGATCAGTTCTTTCCTTTGAATGGTCTTGTAGACTGCTATGAACATTTTTGTTGTTTTCCAGATAGACTATGTGGGTAATATACATGCTTTCGCCTTTGAGTATCCGTTTGGGTAGACAGGAATTTTCTGCTACTTTAGGTGACCTAATTTTCCTGCCTCACCAATGTCCTTGAAATAAAGAACAGCATCCTACTGTTGTTTTTCAGATTTTATCTTTTTTTCCCTCCTCTGAACACAGGGAGTCCCACCAACCTGCAAGTTGAGATCTCCTTTAGTTTAGGGGATGTTTCTTCTTGTTTCTTAAAATATTGCTCACTTAACATGTGTCCTGACTGACAACACTTAAGCCTTTGTTATTTAGAGCAGTATCAGGCTCACAGCAAAACTAAGGGGGAGGCACACAAATTCCCCTATGTCCCCCCCCCAACACACGCCTCCTCCATGACCAACGTCCCCCACCGGTGGCACACTTGTTGACTCATGATGTTAGGGTACGGAGTCGACCACCCCTCAATTAGACAGAGAACACTCTCGATAATGCAAGTCACACAGCGGGTTTTATTTCCAGCTAGCTGGGGTCCAAGTATACGCCCGGCGCAGCGGGTTTCAACAAGGACCTCGAGCGCTCAAAGCCAAGGGTTTATATAGCATTTTCAAGGCACTTTTTCATAGCTGCATACATATCTTGTGCCCCACTTTGACAGTTTAACTTTGTTTAACTTTCTGCCACTCAGTGTCACCCTGGCGCCATCCTGGCGGTTAAGAGAGTTTAGGTTTAGAAGAATTTTCACCTTAATTACATTCCTTCTGCCTCAGCCTCCTACAGTTTTATGGTGGGGAGTGCGACCTTTGGCCTCAAGGTACTGAGCCATTTGTCTCTGGAAATTGGGCCATTGAAGAGATAGCCCTTTTTGTTGTAAATCACCAGGACATTTGCAAACCAAGGGAGACTCCTCTCTTGCAGGATTGTGATCTCTGCAAGTTAACTATTTGTTTTTCTTTAACATCTGGTCCCTGTGGCACCACCACCTAACCGCCCTGGTGGTATATGATTAAGTTGTTTCTTAGGTTTTAGCTACTTTCTCTTATCTCAAGTCATGTGCGCTGTGGGCTGGTTAGGGACGCTCAGTAAAATGGCTTCCCAGCCTTCAGGATGGCCATTCTTATGCTAACCCACTCCTACAGTGCAAGGTGCCGGCTTTTGCTTTGCCAAGATGGCTGTACTTACGTCAGGGCTAGACTCGAGGTGGGTACAGCCTTGTTTTTCTTGGCCTCCACACCTGGAGCTGGTTTCCGGGACTTATTTTTAAGTCCCCTGGGGGAAGGGGAGCAGGGACAGTAAAATAGGTCCTTACAATGACATTACACGACCCTCCTTCCAGCCGAAGTCCAAAGTTTACAGCTTCGCTCTTGGTGTGTTACATTGTATGGGCTGCCTGTTAATATCTTCATTCCATCGACTGACAGTACTCTGGGTTTCTACTGCGTGATGTCTCTACCTCCTTCATTCTCTCTGATCACTTTCCTTGCTTGGTGCTTGTTGTAATCTAGGAGGTTCTCTTAAGCCTGCTCTTGACACCCACGGTACTTACTTCCAGTGTGGGCGGTGCTCTTCGCTGTCCTAGTGGGGCTCTGAGCTAATGGCGAGATCTGTCTCCTTTAAGCCCTTCTTCGGTGCTCCTACCTGCTTCTCGTCTTTCCCCTCACTCCAGAGTCCATGGTTTTCTTATTCCCTGAGCAAACCCTGCTTCCGTGTGTTGGAATAAATCTTCCAGAGCTTACTCTTTATCATTTACATCCAGGGTTCCTTTAATTTTTTTTTTTTTTTTTTTGGACAGACCTCATGTTATCATTTCCTGTTTACTTAATTAGAGGCAATTCTTCTGTTCTTTGGCTCTCAGACAAGCACGGGGCCACACACCAGCTCACCCTGCTCTGTTTACCTGGATTTTGTCTAGTCGCCACCTTGGAATTGGTCCTAGACAACAAGAGGCTGTGCATTGATCAGTCTGTCCTCAGTGACCCGTGGAGGGTGGGGGCGGGGGCTGGGGGTAATAGCCGTCCTCCCTGGGGTTTTTCTAAGGGCTCTTTATAATTATTGAAAACTCCACCCAGAGGTCATCTCCTTCATGCAAAAGGAGTATCCATGCCAGTACATCAGCTGGGAATGCCTACAGAGAGGAGCAGAACCCATGAGGGGCGGGGAACCCCTTCAGTTCTGGACATGGGTTCACATCTCTGCATCAGGGAGAGCTGAGCACTTTGGGGAAAAGCCTGCACACAGACTCCCTCCAGTCTGTTGGTGAGGAGATTCCTTTGCGGACCTGTCCTTCCAGGGACCCCAGTGTTGCTTTGTCTACTAGGTGGTTTCAACTTTCTGCCAGGCTGCCTTTACCTGGAGGTAACATGAACTCTGTACTCAAGCAGAGTCAGATACAAAGGAGGGGGGCCAGGGGAGCTGAGGCCACATGGTTTCTCCTTTAAGGAGATTTCTGTGGCCTTAAATCCACTGGATGTTTCTCTTTTTCCTCTGCTCTGACCAATTTCTGTGGCCTTAAATCCACTGGATGTTTCTCTTTTTCCTCTGCTCTGACCATACCCCACATCCTTTTCCTCAGAATCATATTTTAAATAGAATCCCTTCACCTCCAGCTCTTCTGCCCCTCTGAGGTAGGTCAAGGGTCAATGTCTGTTAGTTTAGCTCAAATTCTGATGCCATCACTAATTTTACCATAGAGAAAAATGTTTATTCTTCTAATTTTTTTTCCTATTCATTTTGTCTGTGTGGGGTAGAAAGTATGGAATTTTTCTCTGCAATAAACTAAAACTCACAGAAAACATCCCTTCCCATTTCTCTATCCTCTACCTTCGTCTGTTTCACTTAGCAGCCTCTGAGGACCCAAGTAACTGGGAAGCTACCCTTCCCTTGGATGTTTCTGCTTATAATAGGCTTGCCAGAAACTTGATAACTGAGTACAACTTTGGCTCTGGACAGCCTGGGGCCCAGAAGTGTTAATTCAGCACCAGCAGTCGCATAATCCAGGAAAAAGCACAGAACTGAGAAGTGTGAACATGTAGCTGATTCTGCTGAGAAAAGCAGAAATATGTTTGCTGTGGCGTGGGGGTGGGGGAAGGAGGCAGCCTGGGACACTCAGCCTCCCAGAGACAAATGCACTAACAAGGAGCGAAACGTGGCCGCCATCAGGTACCAATAAATAGTGGCGGGAGTGCCTCCTCAAAGCCCTGTTCCCAGTGAGCCCTCTCCCCAGGACTCATAAACCCCGTGTTTCAGATAGGGAATAGGTCAGGTGCTGACGGTCACTGCAGCAGCTAAGGGAGGGGGTGAGGACAGCCAGGAAGGCTGATGTCTTCTCCACCCGATGGCTGGTTAAACAAGGTCAAGGAGAGCCCCGTAGGCAACCATCTCCAGGTGTCCTCATCCAGCAGCAGGATGGCAATGGGTGAGAGAGGGAGAAACCTGGGGAAAAATCTGCAGGACCCCTGGTCTGCCTGTGGACTGGGGGGATGAGGCCAGTGACATGCACTCAAGCCACAGAACGATGGACACCTTCAAGATGGCTCCCTGTGACAAGAGCTACTGACTGGGAGGGCATGTGCATGGGAGGCCACGGGAAGGCCACGGATTCCCTGAACATCACCAGAGACTTACAAAATAAGGAGACTGAGTAGGAATAAAAAAGTAGGCGGCCGGCTGCAGTGCCAGGAGCTGCGGGAACTCTGGAGCAGAAGAGATATGTAGGACTGTCTAAGGGCCGCATGGACACGGTGGAAGATGCAGCTGGACTATACCCCAGTATGCGCTCGGGGCAGACCTGCCCAGGCCCTATCCCCAACCCCAGACTCTTCCAGGGCCAAGAAGTGCACGGGACAACACTGCTCCCTGCCGTCCCTCCTGACCACTGCTCAGCCCCTCTCCTCGGAGGCTCCTGCTGCCCTGTCGTGTCCGCTGCCCCCTCCTGGGTCCCTCCTGTTGTTCACTAAGGATGGTGTTTCCTAGTTCACACTACCTTCTCCAACATCTGTGTCTGGTTTCATCACATGGACTTTGACTTGACCTGTGACTTAACCTGTGATGGCTTCATCTTTCAATTTCAGAAGCATCCCTCTGGGGCTCAAATACTCCTCCCACCACCCCACAGGTTGGAGTCCTGCCTCCAGGAAACCTTTAATTCGCTAACTGCCCCCTGAAGCCCCTGTCTTCATTTCCCTTTGTATGCAGATTAAACCTCTTAGCCCACAGCCCATCCTTGGGGCTTCTCTAGTGCAGGCCCTGCCTCTCTCCCTTCCTGGCACTCCTCTGTAAAACCCCAAATGGGCACCAGCAGCTTCTTCCTAGTTGCTCAACACCGAGGATGGGAAGACAGGGGTAAATACGCGTGCATGTCCCCCACCCCATGAGCCACCTGAGGGCCCAGGGACACATCTTGAAGGTGTCCTACTCTGGGCCAGGTCGGGTTCTGCTCTGAACTAACCCCTAGCTCGACACTGCCTTCCCATTCTGCTATTTCTTGAACCAACTTGCTTTTCCATGCAGTGATGAATGACTTGGTACCTCTGGGAGCATTCTCCGCCCACATACAGCTGATCAGTCTCCCTTCATTTCCATCAAGACAGTCCAAGTCCGTCATCCCACCAATTTAGCACTCCTCATCCTCTACTCCTTCCTCTCCCTCTTCTCTGAGCCCCATGATGCTGCAGGACTGTCCCTCTTCTTGTCAGAGGCTCTGGCCCTCCTCTGGCCCTCCTCTGTTTTCAGCACCGCCTTTCTGTACTTTTTTCCCATCAACACACTCACGCTCAGTCTCCTGCCGACCCCGCAGCCCTCTCCAGGTATCAAGCCCTTTCTCCACACCCCCATAGAACAAACTTCTTCCTCTGGCCAGTCCCCAGCTATCCACCCACCCACCCCGGGTCTGCCTTCCACTCCCCTCCCACCCCGTCCTGAAACTGCTCCCCTCACAGTTACCAAAAACCTCCAGCTATGAAATCTGATGGACAGACAGTTTTGCCCTCATTTTACCAAAATTCTCATAAGTACTTGGCAGAGTTCACTGTCTTAAAGCAGCTTCTTCTCAACTCCTGAGCCTCTTCAACACGGTCTTCTCCTCCTCCTGAACCCGGAGCCCCTGGCTTCCCCAGGACCCCATCCTGAACCCTCTCCTCTTTTTTTTTTCCCCCTGCCTGAACTCTTTGGGCAAACTGTCATACTTTCTTTATGCAGATGACTCACAAATTTCTGTCTCGACACACCCAGAATGACCTTGATTCTGTCCCCTGCCCAAGCTTCACCACCCCAACCCAGGCTTCCCCTCCATCCACAATTTGGATAACTTAAGACACAAACCGAAAAGTCATCCTTGAGTCCTCTTTTCCCTCACCTCCCCCCACACTCAGCCCATCAGAGGGCCTGTCAATGCCGCCACCAGCACCTCTCTCAAATTCATCCACATCTTCCCACATTCTCTACCACCATGGCTCAGCCCTCCACCATCTCCCAGGTGGCAGCCTCCCTCATCTCCCAGTCCCTCTCCTATCCCCTTCCAGTCTGCACTGCACACACCATCAGCCCCTGGCCATGCCTTATGAGATGCCATCTGGCTCCTGCCCACCTCTCCAGCGTCCTCTTCCCTTGCCTCCTAGAGCCTAATCACACTGGCCTTCTTCCATTTCTAGACCATGCTCTGGAAAATTAAAGATGACTACATATTCTCTGTTTATCCCTCTGCCACCCCAATCGAGAAATGGAGTTTAATTCCCCTCTCCTTGATGTGGGATAATCTGCCAAGATTTCTCCTCAGAACCTTGACACATGCTACTCCTGGAATACCCAGAATATTCTTCCCACCCTCCTACCTGGTACTTCATCCTTATTTTTCAGTGTACCTGCTCTTCAGAGAGGGCCGGCCCTTCTAGACCACCTTAGCAAAAAGTAAAACCTTTCAAGGCGAGACCTGTGTCAATCTTTTATTTCCTTCTTAACATGACATAAACGAAACATGTACATAGGCATCATAATTAAATTGATTACAGGTGGCTGGCCACCTCCTTGCATAAAGTAAGTTTTACTGGAACACAGCCATGCCCATTATCTGTTGTTCATTGCTGCTTCTGAAACTAAAGAGCTGAGCAGATGCTACAAAGACCACGTGGCCCACGAAGCCTGAGATATTTGCCATTTAGCTCTTTAACCCCATGGAGAGCAAGACCCATGGCTCTCTCATCCCCAGATCTCCAATACCTCAGACAGATAATTTGTCCAAAAACCCGAAGGGCTCTGAGGCTCAGCTATAAGCCATTCTTTAATGGCAGGGTCTTTTGGTCAGGACAGGGCTAGACCAGGGCTGGGTCTCTTCCCTTCTGAGGTCCCCAGTCTAAGGAGTCCTAAATGACAGCTTTGGAGGAGATGCACCAGGACTCAGAAGTTCAAGTCCAAGGAGACCAGGCCATTTTTCTCAGCCTTCTGCTCAATTTCAGAAGAGGGCAGGAAGCTGGTTAGGACCCTCTGCCACCTTTCAGGAGTATATTTCTTTTGCCAACACCCAAGCAAGGATGTGACGATTTTCAGGGAGAAAAGGTCCTCTGCTTCTCTCCCCTCTGCAGCAAACATATGCTGGGCTAGACCCCTGAGAATAGCCATGTACGAGTGTGGACAGAGATACTCCCCTGGATCAGAGGCTCCTCCCCATCAAGGAGATGGCTCTGATGACAAGCTAGACCCCACACATGCCACTTTCCAGTTAAACTGAACATGGGGGTTGTGGGGAGACGTCAGCTTGTATGTGGGCACAGACTGTATATTCACAGGTCCGGGGACTGCTATGCTGTGTGTGTGCAAACGGACAGAGAAGAGGCCAGCTCTGGGAATTTGCCAGGGCCCCAGGATGAGCTGCAGATTTTTGCTCTGGATGCTGAGAGTTGCCGGGGGGGCCCTCTGCTCAAACATACTGCACATACTTCTTTTAATCTGTTATCATCTATCAGGCCCAGGCCTGGAAGAGAAAACCTCCCCCATTCCCTCCTTCCATCCTTTGTACCAAGATCCTCATCTCAGGTTCCGTGGGTCCACAGAGGGCTGCCTCTAGCGAGGTAGGGAGATCTTCCGGGCTGTAAGAGAACCAGGTTCCACCAGTTCTAAATCCTGGAGGGCTTCCAGCAGCTGCTCCTTTGCAGCTCCAATGAAGGTGTTCTCCAGGAAGGCAGGCAGGCCTCCCACACCATCCCGTAGGGTATACAGGGGCACTCGCACCAGGCCTAGCACCTGTGAAAGGAAGGAGACAGGTGACGAGATAAGTAGCTCATCCTAGACCCATCTTTCCAGATCAGGTCGCATCCCTTATTAGTTCAGCAGAACGAGGCCTGAGGACTTATTTCTTATACCTAGTGGGCCCAGCTCTCTGCAGACAAATGACCATGCCATCCAGCTTCATAAATACTAATCTCTCCTACATCACTAAACCTACAGTGCCTCTGCCTCCAGGATGTATGTTTGGCCCTTCACCAGTAGTTCTCAAAAATATTCCAGACCAGCCATATCAGCACCATTTAGAAACTTTTGAAAAAATGCAGATTCTCAGGTCCTTCCCTCCTTCCTTCCCCCACTGAACCAGAAATTCTGGAAGTGAGGTCAGTAGTAAGGTTCCCAGCTGATTCTGATACCTGTCAAAGTTTGAAAACCATCTCCATTAACAATCGACTCCCCGACTCTCCTAGCTTAACAACAAAGGTTCCCCACAACCTATCAGGTCACATCTTCTACCCAAGAAAATCAGGGGCCTGGAATGCAACGCTTGAAGTTGGGGGGGTGCTGGAATGCAACGCTTGAGGGGGGAGAGAGATTTGGTTAGGTATATTCTAGAAAAACAATTGCAGAGGCCAGTTAACGGAGGGGCGGAGGAGGGGGGAGCGGGGACGGACTACATTGGCTGTGGCTTGTCAACCAGATGAAAGAAGCCCAAGATCCTAACTACCTTAGGAAAGTGGGGGATCGGCTGTGGGGGGGGGGGTGGGCAGGGAGGCCATGGGGGTGGGGTTCTCGGCCGGGCCCCACCTCCAGCCCGTGGTCCTTGGCGCGAGGGGCGCCCATCTCCACAGCGACCAGCTGCTGGAGCGTCAGGCGCTTGGCGTAGAAGTGGGCCACGATGCGCGCCCCGGGCCCCGCGTGCGAGCTGCGGTAGTCGGCGCGCTCCACGCGGAAGCCCGCCACGGCCTCGCCCAGCTCCTCGGTCAGCTCGCGGTTCAGCCCGGCCTCCAGACCGCCGTCCTGCCTGTTGACGAAGCCGCCGGGGAAGCCGAGGCGCCCATCAAAGCGCATCTGCATCTGCGGGAGGGGACAGCGGGGTCGCCCGGGCGCCCGGCTGGCGTCCCAGGGGGAGGAGGAGGGGGGCGGGGTAGGGGTAGGGTCGGGGGTAGGGGCCGGGCGCCCCTTCTCACCAGGACCGCGTAACGGAGAGGGATGCGACCGAAAAGCATCCCCGGGTCTGGCGCGTATAACAGCGCGTGGCACGCGTGGCGCCAGCCAGACCCCAGCATCAGGGCCTCCTCCAGCTCCAGCTTGCGGATCCCGGCCATGGCCCCACGCCTGTCCCCGCCGCAGGCCCGAGGGCCCAAGGGGCTAGGCGGACCCGGCGCCAGCCAATCGAGGCGGGGCTTGCAGGCCCGGGGAGCCAGCGACGGCCGCGGGACTCGGGGAAACTGAAAGCCTCGTCCGGGTTGGGCCCCGGGCGGGGCGGGGCGAAGGCGGCGTGGCCCGCGATCCGGGCGCCGAGCGAGGCAGGGAAGTCAAGCTTCCGTCACAGTGCCCGGCCTTAGGGGCTCCGGCAGCCGGTGGTTGGCGGCGCCGGCTTCCCGGGCAGGCTTTCCCTGGGGCTGAGGCCTGCGGGTGGAGGCAGCGCGGGAGCATCAGGGAGCCTCAGCTGGTTTGGTTCCGGTGGCACACGGAGCCCGGGGCTGGAGCCGGGGCTAGGAAGCACTGAGGCCGAGCTGGCTTCGGAGACCTGGCCTGTCCTTGGGCAGTGGCGATGGAAAGGAGCTATAGGTGAAACAGCTGCCCTGCGGGGCGGAGTTGGGGGCGGGGGACCCAGTGGCTGGTTGAATGTCGGGGGAGAGTTGTGCTAGGGTGAGGTCAGAGTTTATGGCCAGGGTGCATGGCGGCATTTTTTTGAGATGGGGGGATCATAGGACAGGGGTGGTCAATAAGTGTTTTCTAGAGAGAAATTGGGGGTGGCGATAGGCAGAGAATAGGACAGGTAGCATAGGATAGGACTGATGCGATTTTCAGGGGGACGGTAAGTGTGGAAAGCTGTGGGTGTGAGCTGTGCTCGCGGGGAGGATTAGAGGATTAGAAGTGCCTAAGGCCTTCCGGACCTTGCTCATACACACCAGACGCCGGAGCTGTGACGGAAGGTGGAGGCTACTAGTGCCGGATGCTGAGGAACAGGCATTCGGAATCCCTCACCCCAGTCTAGGTCCCCTGCAGACAGCCCCTACACCAAGAGCCACTATTTATTACACAAAGGAGGGGAGGGTGCCGCTCCTTAAGAGGGCCTGCGCTTAAAGTCCTAACCTGTAAGAGATAGCATGTGATAGGAAAGAGCCCACGAACCCGTCCAGACACAGGCTTGTGACCTTAGCGAGTCATTTAACTCTCTCAGATCCCCAGCGCTCATCTCTTAAGTGAAGATGATACAGAGGTAGTGAAATGTTTAAGGTGCTTGGAGCAGTGCCCAGCACAAATTTATTGTAACCATCCTTGAAGCGGAGGGTAGGGGCCGAGTGATGTGTCTTATATTAAAGACCTGGAATGCAGCCAACATCAGGCAGCTGGATCAAAATGATGACACTGTAAATATGGCACAAATTCATTGGCTTGTTAGAGTTCTGGGGGGCTTGGAAATGGCCCCCGTTGAACACTTGCAGAAAACTCACAAAGACTGCCTATTGCACGGTCCACCCCAGACCAACTGGATCAGAATCTCTGGTGGTGGTTTTTAACTTTGTTTCAGGTAACTAATAAGCAATCAGTGCCCTAACACTTACCCCTAACATTCCAAAGGTGACCTGCTTTCTCTCCTACATGGGAGAGACATGCTCTTCCCAGAGCTTCAGGCTGTTTTTCTTTCCTGGTTCCAGGAGGAGGCTTTTAAAGATGGATTCAGCTATTTCTAAGGCAATGTGGAAAACTCTGTGAAACCACGGCAACAGCTATATAAGGATTAATGACTTTGGAAACCAGAGCTCTTTCAGTATGAATGAACATGGAACTCTCCAAAGATTCTCCCCCCTCCCCAGTCTTGCCATCCATTTCCAAACTGCTCTCTGACTCTGCACTGCTTTCTGCCTCTTGAGGGGGAGCCCAGCCTTCCACCTTCCTGAGGCAGAGTATCCAGAAGTAAAGGCTGGAGGTAGATCACTGAGCAATGCTGTGTCTCTTGAGAGCTACTCCAAGTTCATAATGGTACTCAAAACCAAAAATAACTCAGTGGTAACCTCAGAAGATGCTGAAGAATGAATTCATCTGAAAAATAATGAGGAGGAAGGAGTGGGAGAATGGGTGAAACGGGTGACAGGGATTAAGAGGCACAAACCTCCGATTATAAAATAAGTCATGAAGGTGAAAAGTACAGCATAGGGAATAGAGGCAATGATAGTGTAATAATGTTGGAGGATGACAGATGGTGACCACACTTACCATAGTGAGCACTGAGTGATGTACAGACTTGTCAAATCACTGTTGTACACCTAAAACTAACACAACATCTTATGTCAACTATACTTCAATACTAAAAATGAAAAAAAAAAAAAAAACAGAAGGGGCGTCTGGGTGGCTCAGTTGGTTAAGTGTCTGCCTTCAGCTCGGGTCATGGTCCCAGGATCCTGGGATTGAGCCCTGCATCAGGCTCCTTGCTCAGCAGGGAGCCTGCTTCTCCCTTTCCCTCTATAGCTCCCCCTGCTTGTGTTCTCTTTCTCTGTCAAATAAATGAAATCTTTTTAAAAATTAAAAATAAGGGGCGCCTGGGTGGCTCAGTGGGTTAAAGCCTCTGCCTTCGGCTCAGGTCATCATCCCAGAGTCCTCGGATCAAGCCCCACATTGGACTCTCTGCTCAGCAGGGAGCCTGCTTCCCTTCCTCTCTCTGCCTGCCTCTCTGCCTACTTGTGATCTATCTGTCAAATAAATAAATAAAATCTTAAAAAATTTTAAAATTAAAAATAAATAAAAATAAAAACAAAAATTCTGAAATTTAAAATATAATAGTCTCTCTTAGACATCAAAAACACTACTTGCTTCGATTTAATGAGTAGATTCAACATTAGATGGCTACATCCTTTCTGATGACGTTGTATCTTCGTGAAGCTGGGTTTTTAGCAGTTGTGATGAAAAGCAAGTATGGGATAAAAATCAGTGTGGAACAGGAAATGAGGGTTTGAAATGTCAGGTGGTGACAAACAGGTGCCATGTTGTCAGGACATAAACACTTAAGATGTTTGGACCTAACTATTCAATAATTGATAGCCATTTCTTTTGGCTTAAGGAGGCCATGAAAAATGTACTGGCACCCTAAATTACAGAAAACTGAGAAATTTTGGGAGCCTCCGAGATCATTAGTCTATTGATTCAATAAACACTATTTGAATCTTAAAATAATAATGAGGAGGAGAAGGAGGAGGAGGAAAAGGATGAAGTATTTATCCTGTCTTTTTTTTTTAATGAGCTGTACCTCAGGGGTCCCAAATAGTTAATAAGAAGAAACTTATATAGGGTATTATAGTTAATCAAAGAAAAAAGATAGAGCCAATCATAATTTTACTATTTTTTAAACTTTAAGTAATAGATCATAGGGCATGATCATCAATGACGATTAATGTCACCAAAAGAAAATCAGATACTTTTACACTTCATAACGGAAAAACACACCACCTAGTATGAAATAATCTTGCCAAAAAACTGAATTTGAATCTGGATCTAACTACAATTTTATAAGATATAAAAAAAACTTTTTTAAATATCAGGAAGAAGCTAAAATGATCCACGTGGTAGTGGATTAGAGCTGGAGACATCAGTATGAAATTGTGTTGAGCTTAACTTAGATACAGATGGTTATATACAGAAATAGTTATAGATATGTGCATATACAAAGGTTCGTATGCACAAATTTCCTCACTCTGTCAGCTGGGGGGGGGTCTCGAAGCAGGGGTAACACAGCGGCAAAAGGCATACCCAGTGCCCAGAGCTTGATTTCCAATACCATTTTCTAATAAAGGAACCAGGACCCCTTGGAGAAATGGCTGATTCAAGCACTGGGACAAGAAATTCACCTGAGGAATACATGATAAACCTAGAGCATCTTGTGATGTGAGAGATCTATTTTTTTTTATGAAAAGGAAAAAAAATCCATATTGATAGGAATATGTCAAAGGGATGGGGACCCACGAGTTAACTGAAAGAGCTCACAGTGGCCAAAGCCGAAACAATTGGAGCAGTAAAATAAAGAAGTATTGGATTATAATCCAAAGTATAAAGTAAGGATCTGTGGGTCCATTCTGATGTAGCTAATGCATAAGTAGGGGCACTTGGCTAGCTCAGCCAGTAGAGCATTTGACCCTTGATCTCAGGGTAATGGGTTTAAGCCCTAAGTTGGGTGTAGAGCTTACTGAAAAAAGTAATGCATAAGTAAAAAATGAGTGGGAAAGGATATCTCCCGCGGAAGAATTTGAAATAATTTATATAGATACTCTGTCCTCCAGGAGATGGAGCACAACTGATCACTCCTTAAGTGTGGGCTGTGAATAATGACTTCCTTCTAGTGAGGACACTATGGAAAGGGGAGGGGGCGGTGGGAACGATTTGTAACTTTGAGGAGAAACCTGACAAACATTGCTTTAGCCAGGTGACTCAAGGTCAGTATCAACAGTGATAAGTCATGTTGATGGTATGTACTGATACCATGTGATGGATATGGTTCTTAATGTCAGCTCTCTTCCTCCCAAAATGACATAACCCTGATCTAATTGTGAAGAAAGCATTAAACCCCATAGGAGGGACATTCTATAAAACACCTGAGCAGCACACCTCAAAACTGTTAAGGTCGATGAAAATGAGGAGAGTCTGAGAAACTGTCACAACAAAGGGGACCTTTAGGATTCCTGAAGACTGAATGTAATAATGTGGTATCCTGGATAGGATCGTGGATCAGAAAAAAGACATTAGCTAAAAGCTAAGGAAATGAGACTGAAGTATAGACTTTGATTAATAATAATGTATTGATATTGGTCCATTATTATAACAAATGTACCATGCTAATATATTAATAATAGGAAAACTGGGTAGACTATATGGGAACTCTGTACTATATTCACAACTTTTTCCGTAAATCTAAAACTGCTACAAAAAATAAAATTTAGGGGTGCCTGGGTGGTTCAGAGGGTTGAGCATCCAACTCTTGATTTTGGCTCAGGTCATGATCTCAGAGTCCTGTATTTCCAGGCTCCACACGGAGAAAGAAGTCTCTTTGAGATACTTTCCTTCTGCCCCTCCCCTGCAGTCTCGCTCTCTAATGAATAAATCTCTTTAAAAAGTATAAAGTTTATTTTTTTAAATGAGGAGATGCCACCAGTAAAACCTAGACTCAAAGAAACTCTACAAGTCCAATGACCTGGTTTCCTCAATAAATGGATTACAAGGGGAAAAAAGAGAAGCAGAATCTGTACATAACAAGAGATCGAGGAGATCTATCAGTTGAAGCAGTTGGGCTTTCCTGGGATCCTAATTTGAAGAAACAAAAAGTAAGATGGGAAATGTGAATACTGACCTGCTATTTGGTAGATAGGAATTACTGGTACAGTTACAAGTGTGAAAATAGTATTACAGCTTTAAAAAAAGATTCTCTTTTAGAGATACATACTGAAGTATTTATAAATTTATGATAAAAATAATGCAGTGAGGTGGCAGTGGGTGAGAATAGAAATAAAAGAGGATTGGCTGTGAATTGATTATTTCTGAAGCTGAGTGATGTTCCATAACAAGGGCTTATTATATTATTCTCTTTACTTTTATACAGTTTGATGTTTTCCATAGTAAAAAGTTAAAAATACCAAGATCTCTGACTTCTCCTGAAGTTAAAGGTTATCATTTACATTTGAATAAAGTTTTGCATTTCACAAAACCCTTTTACAGACAGGATCCCTTTGGGTCCGGGAGAGGGAGAAAAAGAGAAGCGTCTAATCTCACTTTTTAGGCAGAAAGAAGACTGCGACCAACATCGACCATCTACCAGGAAATTTTAAATGATTCCACTTAATCCTCATAAAATTTTCCAGGTGTTTCGCAGAGCCAAGGTTGAGAACCTCTGAGTGTTGAAGAATACACAGCTGGGGTTGGAGGGGCAGGGAGGTGATGCCGCCAGCAGAGAGCTTCAGGCTGGGCCAGTTGAGTTTCATCCAAAAGGGGTAGACTCCGTGATTATTATTTCGGGGGCACTCACTTATCTGAAATCAAATCCAGCAGCCTCAAAGGAAGTGGCATTCTGCAAAAGGTAGCCCTACTCTTCGTTGTTCGCAGGTCCAGCACCGAAAATACCCACTGCCATGCGGTCTGGAGCTCATTACATGCATTCACTGAGTGTAAGAATTTCACAGACACCTGCAGCTTTGTGCCTAGACCTCCTCCCCTGAGTACCCATGAGCACCGAGAACCCAACACACCCAGGAATGGACCCAGCGTTTCTCCCCTCCTCTGCCCTCCCCACATCTCCTGTATCCCCAGCTCTGTGAAGGGCCCAATCACCCATGCCACAAACCTAGGAGTCCTCCGCCCCTCCCACCCAGGTCAGCCCTCCATTCTCCTGGTGCCCTTGTGTTGTCTCCACAGGGCCCTGATGTCATCTTTTCTCACCCAGATCACACTTAACTGTCTGCCTCCAGCCTCACCCTGTTCTAACCGGCCCTCCATGTAGTCTCAGAGCCAAAAGCCATGGCGTGTTCACACCTCTTCAGGGGCTGCCCCGCACAGCAGATGAACCCAACAGCTCAGATCTGAGCCTTGCCTTCTGTGTGAGTGATCTACTACTGAATCATACCATGAAATGTAATGACTTAACACCACAGGGGACACTTACTGTTTCAGCATCCATGGGTCAGGAATTAAGCAATGGCTTAGCTGGATGGTCCTGGCGCAGGGTTTCTCATGATGTTTTAGTCAAGATGTCAGCAAAGGCTGCAGTCAAATGAAGACTTGACTAGAGCTGGGGAATTTGTTTCCCAGGTGACTCAACTTGGTGCTTCATGTTGGCGGAAGCCTCAATTTTATGCCAAATAGACCTCTCCCTAAAGTTGTGTGAGTGTCCTGGAGACATGGTGGCTGGTTTCTTCCAGAACAAGCAATCCAAGAGAAAGCAAGATGGAATCCATGTCTTATGACCTAGTCATGGTAGTCAGCCCTATTTCTACAATATTTTATTGGTCACACAGGCCACCATGACACAATGGGAGAAGTAACTGCACAAGACCAGAATTCCAGAGGGGAGGATCACTGGGGGCCATCGAGGAGGCTGCCCACTACACCTTCCTCTCAAACCTGACGTGATGGTCCTCACATTTCATGTACCACCATCCCAAACAGCTTTCAAACACCCCAGAACCCACATGCTGTGTCCTCCATATTTTTGTTCTTCAGGCCTGCAAGATCTTTTCCTCCCTTGTATTTGCCTGATGAAACTTCTCCCAGCTTGACTGAGGTATAGTCAACAAAAACTACATATATTTAAGGTACACAAGGTGATGTTTTGATATACTCATATATTGTGAAATGACTACCACAATCAACCTAATTAACACATCTGTCACCTCACATCATGACCATTTTCATTTTTGTGTCTGCGGTAAGAGCACTTAAGATCAACATCCTTGGGGTGCCTGGATGGCTCAGTGGATTAAAGCCTCTGCCTTCCGCTCAGGTTATGATCCCAGGGTCCTGGGATTGAGCCCTGCATCGGGCTCTCTGTTCAGCGGGGAGCCTGCTTCCCCTCCCCCTCTGCCTGCCTCTCTGCCTACTTGTGATCTCTGTCAAATAAATAAATAAATAAATAAATAAAATCTTAAAAATAAAAGATCTACATCCTTAGCAGAGTTCAACTGTACAGTAATACATTGTTACTTCTAACTAGAGTCACCGTGCTGTACATTAGATCTCCAGAACTTATTTGTCCTGTATTAACTAGAACATCCTAACCTTTGACCAACATCTGACAACCCAACCCCAGCCCTGGCAAACGCCACCTTTATGATCTTGACATTTTTACATTCCTCAGAAAAGTGAGATCCTGCAGCATGTGACTTTCCGTGTCTGGCTTATTTCACTTAGGATAACATCCTCCAGGTTCACCCATGCTGTAGAAAATGGTAAGATTCAGGGGCGCCTGGGTGGCTCAGTGGGTTAAAGCCTCTGCCTTCGGCTCAGATCATGATCCCAGGACCCTGGGATGGAGCCCCGAGTCGGGCTCTCTGCTCAGCAGGGAGCCTGCTTCCCTTCCTCTCTCTCTGCCTGCCTCTCTGCCTACTTGTGATCTCTGCCTGTCAAATAAATAAATAAAATATTAAAAAAAAAAAGAAAATGGTAAGATTCCTTCCTTTCTAAGGCTGAATAATATTCTGTTGTGTATATACATACATATGTCACATCTCCTTGACCCATTCATCTGTTAACAGACATTTTGGCTGTTTCTCTTGCCTGTCGAATGCTTATCATTCATAATTGTGTGCCTAGAGGCCTGGTAGGTGATAGGAATGCAATACACATAGAAGTAAAATCCCAGGAAGAGCTGGACCCTATCTGCAGATGAAGTGGTCCTGGTAGGCTCCAAGGTCCTGCACCACACTGTCTGGAAACGTTCTGAGAGCCAGGAAGGATGGAGTTCAAGGTCCACCATTTTGGTGGGGCGGGGGGAAGGATCCTCATTTTTTTCCTGAGAAACCACTAAATCATTTCATTAGAAGTAAACTTTCCCCCAAATTTATAAAAATCAATGCCAAAAAGAAGGAAGCCCAACGACTTGATAATAAAAGTGTTAACAGAAGGAATAGAGAGTGATGTCGGGTATATTGGTTAGTTTACTGCCATAATAACGCAGCATAATAAACACAGAACCTGAGGAGCCTACGGCAATGAACATTTGCTTCTGGCTGTAGAGTCTGCGGATCGCCTGGAGCGGTTCTGCTCTAGTCCTCGTTGGCTGGGATGACTCTGCAGGTTGGCTGGTGCCGTTCTGCTCCCCATCTTTCATCCTCCCCCTATGATGGGCAGGCTAGCAGGTGAAAGCAGAGACGCAAGACCACAAAATCTAGTGCACCAATGAGGATGTTCCTGCTCCTGCATGATCACTCAGTCCAAACTAGTTCTGTGGCCCAACTCAAAGTCAAAGGGGTAGGAAATCTACTTCCCCCGTGGCGGCGGGAAGGCTACTGAATATAAGAGAACACTCAGGGGTCCAGAGAGGGGTGAATTGGAACCAAAAGTTCAATCTTTCAAAGAAACAGCCACCATATTTTCAAGAGAAAAAAATTTCTAGCTGTTTGAAGATTGTCTCCCAATCTAACCTTACAAGTCTACTTCAAAAATACTCTTCTTGGAGTGAATATTTCAATTCTGCATAGATGCCAATGACTTTGATATTCCTAACAAATGTATTATTTTATAATGCAGATGCATTGGACCAGATTTCTGATGTTCCTTCGTCCCCTTAAGGAAAGAACCGAGCTTCCTAAGGGCACTGGTGACACTGCTTGCTTTGGGGGTCACACGGGCAGGGTCCTAAAATGTGAAGTGTGCTGAGGTTTTGTGAGGACTGAGCTGGCCTCAGAGCTCACTTGCCTTTCCAGAACTCCCTTCTTCATGGCCTTATCAGCTCTTAGCTGACTGTCAGCTAATTTCTAGTCAAGAGTCAGCTGAAAATGGCTAAACATGGTAACTTTTGGGGTGTGCTTGCATAGTAGTAGAATCTTGGAAGACTAAGGAAGCTTTCAGGGATGAGTCTCCAATGATGGGGTATCAGGTAGCCTGACAATCAAGCTAATGAGTCCTCCTCCAAAGTTAAGGGCATCTTCCAGATTGAAAGCATTTCCACACATTAGGCTGAACCTCACTGCCAATTTCATGTGATGGAGCCTATCACCTTGTCTTACCCACTCTTTATAGCAGTGTGCAGACATAGGCAGGAAAAGACAGAGAAAATGGCTTGCCCTAGATCGCATAGTAAATGGCAAGAGTGAGGCTAGAATCCAAGGTACCTGGTATTGTGTTTTTTTCCTTATGCAGATTGTGGCAGAAGCATTAATTAATTGAGAGTGAGAGCGAGAGTGAGAGAGCCGGCGGGGGAGGGAGAGGGATAAGAAGACACAGCCCTGAGTGTGGAGCTGGACAAAGCAGGGACAATCCCAGGATCTTGACCTGAGCTGAAATCAAGAGTCAGAAGCTTGACCAAATGAGGCACCCAGAAGCCCCTGCAGAAGTTTCCAACACTCTTTACTGTGTATCCAAGCCTGCCCCATCCCGTTTCCCACCCCCATACACACATCCCTTCTCTTTGCCTCATTTTTCCATTCTTTTGCTTCTTTATCTTCTCCATGGCCTGGCCCGATCTTCTGACACATTAGTTACTGATCCCATCATCCTGAAAAAGGAGTGGGGTGTTTCCCCCCTTAGAGCTACTGTTTAATTTGTCAGCCTCCTTTATCCTGAGCCCACTGTGATGGCTGGACTTTATAATAGACCTAGATCTTTTGCTCCAGCCTCAGCCCCAAATACATTAAATAATTAACTTCCTTCACTCTCCTGTGTGTGTCTTATCTCCTCATCATCCAAAATAGCTGATGGCATTTCCTCTGCATAAATAGAAAGCGGAAAGGTCAACTGGTGTTTGTGAAATATATACACACATATATATATATTTATATATGTATATATATTACAAAGCAGCAAGCCAGCGGGGTTCTTTTATTGTCTCCTACCTGTGATAGTTTCATAATGACACCTTCTGCCTTCCTTAATCCCCCAGCCAGTTTCTACCCAGTGAACGACACTTTTGCAGTTTGGTTCGTGATTAGTAATACCAACCCTGGAGTCATTCGAAATCCAGACTGAGTCAGACTGAAGGAAAAGTACTTTCCCAATAGTAATAATAAAAAGCGATTTTTTCTCCTTGTTACCTTCCATCTTACACCACTGCCCTCACTCCCAGTGAAGCACACAGTGGTTTTCTCCTGTTAATCTGTTTTTTTTTGCGGGGGGTGGGGTCAGTTTTTTTGTAGTTCTAGCCACAGATCCTAAAGGCTAGAGGAATGACCCTAACAACACGTTCTTAAATCTGGGCTTTTGTTCACCGGAGCACATTCATCTGTTTGTGAAAGATGGAAGAGTGTACTGGAAATGCAGCTATTTCCTATTCTGACCCAGTAACTCACACAAGTATTCTGTTCTAATGTTATGAAAACCATTAGCAAGAAGATTCAGAAACTTTTATAACTTGCTACTATTGTCCCCCTCTTCCGGATACATTTCGAATCTATTTGGTCAGAAAAGGATATGGGAGCTATGAGGAGCCCTTCCAGGGGCTGAGGGCTCTTCCCAGTCAGCACGATGGGAATGTCCTAGGCCCCCCGGGGCAAACCTGATCGTCAGTGTTCTACCCTGGTAGGGGTTACAAGTTCTGGATTTGGGCTTGAACAACAGGATCAAGGTCAGAATTCTGTGAAGTCTCAGTTTCCACCCCCAGGAAGAAGCCCATTTTTGAGGCCTCTTTTTCCTGCCCCAGACATAGGGGCTGTGAGATCAGCAACACGACTATCACCTGCCGGCCAGGGATAAGGGCCCGACACACCTCTACCTCTCCACGGCGAACAGGAGTTAAGGGAACACAGGACAGTGATGTTCATGAGCCCTGGAGCACAGCAGAGTTTGTGGGTTTCCGTGGTTCCCTTGGCTGCTGGGCAGAGGTGGGAATGAGACATAGAGCACGTTGACTGTGCTGCATTGTCCTTGAACTGATCCCACAGAACTCCCAGAAGCCATGTTAGTTACACTTTGACCTTTTCCCTCCCAATCATTGCATCTTCAGAGTATTCACGGCAAGGCATCTGAAGTCTTTGGGCCTTCTTCCTGGTCCTCATACCACCTTCAGAGATGTTAGTGAGATGAGTCAGGCCCCCAACAGACCAAGTATTGCTCCCAACACAGGGAGGAGAGGCCGCAGGAGGAAGGGTCTCAAACGGGGGTCTGAGGGGGTTCTCACACCAGGAGCATCAGCTTCCCCTGGGAACTTGTAAGAAACGCAAAGTTCCCATTTCCACCAAGACCTATTGAATCAGAAATGATGGGGATGGGCCCTGAATTTGTCTTAACGAGCACTCCTGGTGATCCTGACACTCAAATGTGAGAAACACTAGTCTAAAAGGCACTGCCTCGTGCCGGGGGCAGGGCACCACCATAACGGGTTGGTAAGGACACTCTGCCTCAGTGTCCTCCATCGTTAGCGGAGGGCAGAATGCTGACCACTAGATAACTCGTGTGTCAGGTTCACCAGATTGTTCTGTAAGAGAAGATAGACTTTGGCCCCATGCCTCCCCAGAGACAGGAGGGGGGTGAGGCTGGGTGTTGATCAAGTTTCTCTCCTTGACAGAACTTTAGACTGGCTACTCTGAGCGCTTGTTCAGCTGGGCCTCCGCCTGGTGGGCCCTGTCTCCAGCCTGCTGAGTCCAGTGTAGCCAGAATCCTGTTAAGGTGGTTTAGTGAGAATCCACTACCCCAGCTCTCAGGTCACACTCTTGTCTTCAGCAAGAGTCCTGTGAAGTCAGTTTGGCAACAATTTCCCCTACTCTACGTGTCTTCTCTTTGTAACTTGACATAGCTTGAGCCCTGCTCTGCCCTGTCCCACCCTGGGGTATAAATCTCCAGCTTTGCATGCTGTATTTGGTGTTAAGCCCTGTCTCTCTCCCCTATTTTAATCATCCCAAATAAAGCCTTCTCTAATGTTCTCACATGCATCAGGATAGTTCTTTAACAGTATGTTTAAACGTGTGTATTTTTTTTAAAAGATTTTATTTATTTGACAGACAGAGATCACAAGTAGGCAGAGAGGCAGGCAGAGAGAATGAGGGGGAAGCAGGCTTCCCGCTGAGCAGAGAGCCAGATGTGGGGCTCCATCCCAGGACCCCGGGAACATGACCTGAGCCGAAGGCAGAGGCTTTAACCCACTGAGCCACCGAGGCGCCCCTAAACGTGTGTATGTTTAAGCTCCTCCACCAAGTCTGATGTAGCTTCTAGGTTGAAAACCCACATGCCTAGTGGTTAAGATTCCAGCACAGGAATCAGACAGACCCCGGGGGTGACAGCTCAGCTCAGCTCTGATAGCTGAATAAATAAGCAGTTCGCTCAAACATGGGGGTAATCTCTCCTCTCTCTGTCTCTCTTGTCAGTGAAAAGATCGAATGACAGAAGGCCCTTTAAACTGTAAGCACAGGGGCATCTGGGTGGCTCAGTGGGTTAAGCCTCTGTCTTCAGCTCAGGTCATGATCTCAGGGTCCTGGGATTGAGTCCCACATCGGGCTCTCTGCTCCACAGGGAGCCTGCTTCCTCCTCTCTCTCTCTCTGCCTGCCTCTCTGCCCACTTGTGATCTCTCTCTGTCAAATAAACAAAATCTTAAAAAAAAATAAACTGTAAGCACAGAGCTCGGTACTGACACATAATAGGCACCAAATGAATCCAATGTGAGCTGCTCTCGGTAGTAATGACTACAGATGTGTTACGTTCATCAGCAAACTTCTAGATAAGGAAAAGATAGGTGACTTATTTTGTAACCATGTAAAATATATTTATTACGAATAAAAGTCTTCAATACTCCATGAATGAGCTTGGAGAATAAATCACAGAAGAGAAATGCTTTTTGGATTTTTAGTCCAGGTTCTTATACACATCTTGCTTGTTAGCCAGAGAAGGGCAAAAGTGCCCAAAACAGGTCACTTGAGACGAAGATTTGTGACTCCTGGTCAGCAGCTCAGTGTGTCAGAGGCCTGTGTTGAGCGACCTAAGGAGGGAGCAGGCTGACCATAGAGCACATGAGACTCGAGGCAGGAGGCACCGAGTCGGTCCTCCAAGTGGAAATGGTCCAGGGTAGATGGGTTCTTCCAGGCCATCTCAGGGGTGGTCCGTCCCAGTGGAAGGGCCGAGGGCACGTTCGAGAGAATGCTTTTCAGGAAGCCATACTCGGTCCCATAAGCTTTCCTCCGAGTATAGACCAACACTGACTGGCCCAGGACTCAGAGTCGAGGCAGATGGGTTTACTACTCTCTAAAGGACTCACTCCTCCTGACAAGGAACTGAAACTAAAGATGGTAGCCCCAGCGTTGTGCCCATTTCCCATAATGAAGTCCCCCTTATGGGTTGAATGGATTTGTCCCCTTGAACTTGCTTGTTTTTGACAGTTTTTGGTGAGGGTTTTGGAGTGTGGGCCCTTTACCCACTGTGATCAGCAGCTGTTCTTCAAAGTACAGGAGCTGGTCAACTTCAAAACAGTCACTGGCATGAGGCACCACTTTTTCTAGAGCTGCCTGGATCTCGGCTTCACTGGCCTTCTGGTGCCTTGCTCTCTTGAGGTAGCTGTAGACCTTCTCAAACACTTCAGCTCCCAGCTTCTGCATGGCTGACCTGCCACGCAAGTCAGGAGATAAAGAGGAGTTTTACACATTTGAGTCATCCACAAGAAATGTCTTTTTAAATCATTAATTACACAAACATTGCACCTTTGAGATCTGGGGGGAAAAGGAAAAAATAAGACATGATGGTTCTACCTTGAACACTCAACAGTACTTAACAAATTCTTC
Organism: Lontra canadensis; assembly: GCF_010015895.1. NCBI lineage: Eukaryota > Metazoa > Chordata > Mammalia > Carnivora > Mustelidae > Lontra > Lontra canadensis. The sequence continues at coordinate 16,335,769 of NW_022631032.1, forward strand.
CTGAATGTCTATTATGTGCCAGGTGCCTTCTAGGAACTGTGAACACAGCATTAAACAAGCGAGGTAAATTCCTACCTTCGTAGAGCTTACCTTCTAGGGTAGAGAATAAAGAGATAACTTAAAAAAAATACATAGATAATAAAATGTCAGGCAGCGCTATGTGCAATGAAGAACAATAAAGCCGGAAGAGAGAGAGAGAGAGAGACTCCTCTGAGAGGAGGTGTCCTCTGGGCAAGAGACCCACATGAAGTGAGGCCAACAGTAGGGGGAGAAAATGGGGACCCTGAGGCTAAATTACCTTGGAGAAATATTGAGAAGGCTAGTGTGGCTGGAGTTGGGAGAACGAGGGGGAAGAGGAGAGCTGGATATAAAGTCAGAAATAATATTAATGAGAACAATAAAAATAACAATGGGGAAGAAGAGGCAAAGGAAGGGAACGTACTTTTCTACACACTTAACCTTTACAACAGCTCTGTGAAGGAGGCATTTTTTAATTCCCTTGTTTTACAGATGGAGAAACTGAGGCTTGAAGGGGTGAGGTCATTTGGCACGGCTCCCACCCAGGCTAACATTGGTTTTTCTGTGCTCACCTCTGGCCCTTGTCCTCCTGCAGCCACGGCCTGTGCGTTGTCAGAATCAACAGTGGCCATACCTGGTGTGTTTATGTTGCCTATATTTTCCATTACCTCCAGCGAGGGTCACAAAAGAAAGGCCTACAAGTACAGCTAGGCCCAGCGCATATTTTGTTTGATCAGCACTATGCTTTCTTTCTTTTTTTTTTTTTAATTGATTGATTGATTTTAGAGAGGAAGGGGCAGAGGGAGAGGGAGAGAGAACCTTAAGCAGGCTCCCCGCTGAGCACAGAGACTGAGTGGGACTCGACCCCACGACCATGAGTTCACCATCTGTGCCAAAACTAAGAGCCAGACCCTTAACTGACTGTGCCACCCAGGCGCCCCAGTGTGTTACTTTCTTGAGCGTTTTGGTGTGGAAGTCTAGGCACAGCTCGCACTCTCCCCTCTGCATTTCCTTACCGCCCCGAGCCCACCTTCCTTGCATGGTTTTAGAACAGGCTGCTTCTTGGATTTCACCTGCCTACCTGCCTCAAGGGCATTCGAGTTTTGCGAATTTTGTTCTCCAGTTCAAAACTGTCATTTTTAATGCTCCACACTGTTCCACTGAATTTATGTGCCAACATTTACCGAGTCATTCCTCCACCTAGCATTTAGCGTTCTTCCCTATAGCACTGAGCCAGCGTCCTCAGGAGCGCAGCTTTTTCACCCAGTGGAATATTTACTGGCATCAAATTTCTGTGAGCGAGGCGAATTACATGAGTGTGTTCCCTCTGTGAAAACTCATATGTGCCTTTGTGATTTCTGCATTTTTCTACATATACGTTGAGTGGGATTAAAAGGTTTTTAAAAGTTGTGAGAATAGAATTATTGGGTCAAATGCATAAATATTCTTAGGATTTTAACCTTAAGAAATGCTTCTTTATTCTTCATCAGTGAATTTGGTGAAAAGAAAAATCAGAGTTTGGAGGGTTTTTTGTTTTTTGTTTTTTTTTCTTTTTCAGATTTTTTTTAAAGCATTGTTTAGACGATGTTGACACTACCATTGAAGGCATTCCTCACAGGTTCTAATTCATATATTCTAAGCTTTTATTGTTCAGTACTATTCAACACTGCCATCTCTAGAACACAAGCATCCAGGTTAGGTACTCTGGCTGACAAAAAGAAGAGTAAGTGATTTATCTTGCTCTAGTTCAGAAGCTAGAAATCATAATGTTAAGATATATACATTTTCACATTTTAGCTCACTTTTTAATGGTACTTTAGAGCTTACAAAATCCTTTCACATTCATTATCTCAAATGATCCCTGTGAGTGAGGAAGTCATTGCACATTTATCTCTATTTGACGGATGAGAATAAGCAGGCTGACTTTCTCAGACTCACACAGCTAGCAGCCCTAAACTCGAACACAGGCCCTGTGCTGGGGAACTCGGCAGCCCTAGGGCTCTAGGCCGTCCAGCTCGAGCAGATTTCCCACCTTCTGCCTGGAGATGATCAGGACTGATCGCAGGACTCCTCACATCCCTAGTCACCCCTCTCACCCCCAGAAACCCAAGCTTTCCTTCTGCTGATATTTAGCAAACCCTGTCACTTCCCCCATTCATGGATGACTTAAGTAAACTTCATGCTCTCTTTCTCGCACAACTTACTCCTGCCACCATTCTCCTGGTGTCAGTATTCTTGGTCTCTCTGACTTTGGGCTGTTTCATATCCAGTGATGATTTTCTTTACCCTCCTCGGTTACACTCTCCATGATCATACCCTTGACCTCCTAGGCACCAATAACCACACCTCCTCTGGAATCGACATCAGGCCTCATGCTCTACAACCATCCCTTTATTCTCTTCCTATTCTACTTCGTGGTCACCTGCAATCCTTTGGCCTATCGCCACGATGACAGTTGCCCCTTTGTGTCCTCATGTCTCCATGTCCTGCTTTTCCTCAGTTGTATTCCATGGTCCATTATTACAATCAGAATCTTGCAGATTCCCTTGACTCTTCCACTCCCCTCTTCCTGGGTCAAACTCCTCTGACAAAGTTGTAATGGTTAAACCTGGACATCCATTTACTTAGGCCGGACCCGAACAAGAGAATATTCCAGGAGAAAAACATCCAATTCGGCCAACAGGTCTCATTTAAATAATTAATGACAGCAATTCAAAACGGTACTCATGGTCATGGCGCACTGCCCATTGTCCTCCTGGAGTTCTCTGGTCTGCTTATTTTCCACTGCTCAAAGTAACTATTTCACACCTTCTTCGTTATTCATTATTCTCAAACTTGCTAAGCCCCACTCTCCTTCTCAGCTGATGACTTTACCTGACACCTCATTGAGAAACAAAAACAAACATGTAGAAATTCCCTGTTCTAAGTGCCCCACTACCCCACCTACTTGGCCTTCCCTCCGTCTCTAGCAAAGGGCCCATCCATGCTCCCATGAAAGACCATCTGTTCTCTCCCTGGGTGCTCTGGATCTCTGGGCCCTCCCGCCTGCAGCTGTTTCTACATCACCTGGAACATACACATTAGAAGAGAATATGCCCCAGTGCCCTCTTTTCAACGAGAAGCTTCTCATGATCTCCACGTTCCCTCGGTTCACCTGCCTCCCCATCTAACACTTGGACCGCCATCACTAGCAAAGGTTCTTGAAAGAGTCATGTGGCTGCTGTTGCCACTTTCTGACTGCACACTCTCCTTCAATCCACTCCTCTTGGGCCTTGGTCTTCATTCCTTCCATAAACTACTCTTATAATGACCTTCATGTGGCTGTTTCCTCTATTCTCTTCTCTGCACTATCTTACTTGACATTCAACAACTGGCTACTCTCTCCTTCAAACCCTTACTTCTGTTGCTTTTGGTGATACCATCTTCGCCAGGACCTTTTCCTATTACACTCTCTGCTTCTTCTTAGCCTCTTCAGCTGACTCTTCTTCCTCCTCATCTTGGCCTCTACATTTGAGAGTCTTTCATAAGATTTATAGGCTGAGGACTTCCTGTAGGTCCACCCTGTCCTTCACCTGGAACTCCAGGCTTGTGAATCAACTGCCAACTTGATATCACCAACTGGGTATCTAAAGGGTGTCTCATGCAACCTCGATATGGTGGGAAAAAAGAACTCTTAATAAACACAAAGTGCTATGAAATTTGAGAAAATCAAACACCCCATCCAGGAAGAGAAGGCACAATCTCATTTGGGCCATAACAGCTGGAGGAAAGCCAGGCGGCAGCCGATAGTGGGAACACTAGGAAATCAGTGAGTCAGCTTGGCAGGTGAGGAGGGCATGTGAAGACGAGGGTGAGAACCAGATGAACGTAATGTTAAAGAAACTTTGGTATCCTGGCACCTGGTTGGCTCAGAGGGTTAAGTGTCAGACTCTTGATTTTGGCTCAGGTCATGATCACAGGGTTGTGGGATCTAACCCCGCATTGGGTGCCAAGGTCATCCAGGAGTCTGCTGGAAAGTCTTTCTCTCTCACCCTTTGCCCCTCCACCCACATGTGCACTGGCTCTCTCTCTCTCTCTCAGAGAAACAAACAAACTTGGAGTGTGACTAGTAACAGCACCCATTGATGAGAAAGAAGCCCTAAAATGTCCCCTGAAACCATAATAACTAACAGTTTTTGAACCTTCTTTGTGTGCCAGGCTCTATTCTGAGCATCTCCTCATATCATCCCATTAAATCCTATGGATATGATATTGTTATTTCCAATCTAGGGTGAGGAAACTGAGCTATGAGACGGGATTAAATAACTTGCCCATTGTCACACAATTTTTTTTAAGTGGTGGAGGTGGGACATGAATTCCAGTAGTTTCACTCCAGGACTCACTTTTCATCACTACAGACTCAGACACTGGAGTGGAATCTTGGCTCTACCTGTTGCTGGCCATGTGATCTTAGGCCAGTTGCTTAACTTCTGTGAGCCTTGAATTTTCGTATTTACATGGAGATTACACACACACACACACACACACACACACACACATATCCTAGCACAGTACCTGTCACCTACCAGGTGCTTGTCTGCCATTGCTTTATTGTTGCTTTCCCAATTCTGGATGATACCAGAGTCCTATCTCAGTGTAACTGCAAGCTTCAAGTAGTTTTGTAGTTCTACCTCTGGTTAAGACACTATTTTAAATGGTTTTATCTTTTCTGAGTGAACTTAAAAAAAAAAAAAAAAGACCCAAGAAAGCCAGTGGCAGAGTGGAAGGAAAAAATAAAAGTAATTTTGTAGAAATAATCATGAAAACCTATTTTAGCAGAAAGCATTAAGAGAACACATAGATTACTCTTCAGGCATTGAAGAGTAAGGAAAGCTTGAAAACAATTTTATAGAATATAAGAAATCCCTGAACATTAAATATGTATGAGCCACTGTGGGAATAGAACAAGTACAATGTATTTTCTCCTTAATACTGCGGTCTTAGTGATCATTTAGTGTTAACAAGCATTGGGAATCTTTATTAAGAATGATTTGCACCCCTTCTCTCCACATCTAATATTTCAAATGGCTGTCTCTGAACCTGGTGGGTGAAGATGGAACAAATCTCTCTACAAAGGAAATTGATGCTCGGGTGACATATGGCACCTCCCCCCCATGGAACATGTGACTTTAAGGCCCCTTTTTGTAAATGGTGTTTGCCTTCTGCTCTGTCCTCCCTGGCAGCAGAATCTTGAGTGCAACTGTTGGCTGGAGACTCTGCTCGAGCTAACCTTCCCTGTAAGGATTATTTTGTTTGTGACCTCAACACCCTCCATTGTTCATAACCGCAGTAAATGTAGATGGGTAAGTACTGACTAAAAAACAAAATCCAGCTTGTTTACAAGAGGTACACTTAAAACACACGGCATTGAAAGGTTGAGAATAAACAAATTTTAAAAAGATATACCAGGCAAATACCCAAAAGAAAGCTGGAGATAACTGTATTAACATGAAACAAAATAGATTTTAAGAAAAAAAAAAAAGCATTATTACAATAAAGATTGCCACTCGGTAATGAAAACAGTTTGACTCACCAGGAAGAAATAAAAATTCTAAACTAGTAGGCATCTAATAAAGTAGAATCTGTAAGGGCCTGCCCCTCCCAGAGGAACTAGCTTGTGGACCCCGGAAGTAGGGGCGGGGCAGGCTGGGTGGAGACGTCCAATCGGTGTGGTGTGGGTATATCCACTGGGTGAATTAGGATTCCATTGGCTACCTGTGTAGGGGCGGGGCTCAACCACCCCCATAAAGGTTGGTCTGTGAGGCTGGCGAAAAGGAGAAGGAGAGCTGTTAGAAGAAAAAGAAGGAAGAAGAAGCAGGAGAAGAGTCGGGGGAGCAGCAGCAGCAGAAGAGTCGGCGGGAGAAGAAGAAGAGCTGTAACAGCTCTTGTAAGAGCTGTAAGTGCCGCCAGCGGCCCCAAGCCACCAGCGGTCCCGACGCCAGTGGTCCCGAGCCGCCAGCGGTCCAACGCCTGTGGCCCGGAGCCACCAGCAGTCCCAGCACGCCAGCGGACCTGAGCCGCCAGCGGTCCCGCTGCCCCGAGCCGCCAGCAGTCCCGGCGCCGGCGGTCCTGTGCCGCCAGCAGTCCCGGTGCCGGCGGTCCTGTGCCGCCGGCGGCCCCGAGCCGCCAGCGGTCAGACACCAGCGGTCCCGCGCTGCCAGTGGTCCCACGCCACCAGCGCCCCGAGATGCCTGCGGCCCCAAGATGCCTGCAGCCCCGAGATGCCAGTGGCCCTGATGCCAGCGGCCCCGCCCACACACTGCGACCCTCAGCAGCAGCACCGCGGGGAACGGCCTAGATGGCAGCAACCTCGCCGGGAACCCTGAGCCGCTGCCTCGCCAGAGCTGTGTCATTCCATGGAGCGGCTTCGTCAGGGAAGAGGCCTCCTCGGTGAACAGCCCTGTGGAAGCAGCATCGTCAGGGAAGAGGCTTCCTCCAGAGTGGCCTCGCCGGAGCAGACTTGTCTGGGGAGCAGCCTCACCAGAGCAGCCTTGTCAGAGTGGCATCACGGGGAGCAGAATCTGTGTCATTGGTGTTGTCCTCCCTGTCATCATCGCTGTCGTCATCGCCTCTTCTTGGGAGCGGCCCTGCCCGGGGAGCGACCTCACCAGCAGCGGCCTTCTTGGGAGCGGCCTCTTCTTGGGAGCGGCTCCAACCAGGGAGCGGCCTCATCTGCGGAGCAGCCTCGTCCGGAGCGGCCTTCGTGGGAGTGACCTTGTCAGAATCATCATTATCGTCTTTTCGTAAGAGACAGCCCTGACCGGTCAGTTTGATTTTTGATGCTTGGCGTGAAATAAAGCTTTGTTTGATTTTCGCTTTATATCAGTCTCGTTCCTTTGATCATGGACCCTAACAGAATCCACATACATAAAGCACTATGGGGAGAAATTGACAGAAATGTCCCCATAGCATAGGATTTCAATACACCTTGCTCAGTTACTGATAGGTGAAGCAGTTGAAAAATCAGTAGCAACACAGAAAATATGAATATACTTAAATAAGCTCAACTTGAGAAACACATATAGAACCCTCTCCCTCCCTGACAGTTAGAAACCTTCATTCCTTCCAGACTTTCATAACATTTACAAAAACTAACCATATACTAGACAGCAACTCAAGCCTCAACACATTTCAAATAATTGATTTTATACAAACTAGTTATCTGATTATAATACAATTGATAGAAATCTGTAACAAAGATATGGATAAAATAGTACCATGTTTGTAAATTTATTTATTCTAAATAAATTATGGGTCAATGAAAAAAATCAGGCATGTTATAAACAAACTCATTTGAAGCCAAAAGAAAAGTGATAGGTACTCTAGCATTGTAATATTTCAGTGTAAATTTATTCTGACACTTGGAAAACATGCTATAATATTTCTGTAATGACACATCTGAGTATTTTAGAAATCATAAAATAGAAAATTCTATTTAAGGGGACTCTTGCTGTTATCCAAGGTTTGAGAAGAGAGGGGGTGCTCCTTATGCAGTTCCCATTAAGGAAGAGGTTATAAGTTTGCTTTTTCTAAAGGAGGGATGGAAGGAGAGATGGTGGCAGGAACCACCCCTTTAGGTAGGTGGGCATGTCAAATAAAAAGAACTTAAATTTTCAAATGAAAAGCACTGTATTTTCATTATTTTTCATCTATTTCTTCCTATGCTCCTTTTATCAATTTTATTCTCGTATTCAAAGTCCTTTAAGTATTTAAGGGATCCTGAAGATCATCTTAGTCCAGACACCTCATCTATAGGCCTGTGCTCTTCGGGCTGGACCACCGTCCTGCCCAGATGGATAGTGGATGCAGGAGAGTTGGAGGAAGCCTCCCTAGGGTCCTAAAGAAGCTCCAGCTGCCTGAAGCCAACCCCCAACTTGTGTTTGACTGATTTTCCAGCTGAAAAAAATCCATTAAACCACAAGAGAATATTGTCTCTCCTCAATGTTTCTTTCAAACTCAATCTCTTATCCTCCAAATTCCCTCACTGACTTTCTCTTATGTTTACTTTTAACTTGAAAACAATATATATTATCACTTCTATTTACCCATCAATATTGACTGCTCTCTGTGTCCTCTAATTATCTATCTCTCTTAGGGGCTCTGAAGAAGATGTAAAACAAAAATATCCTCACTTTTTTGTTGTTAGTTTGTTGGTTTTGTTTTTTTAAAGGTTATTTATTTTTTAGTAATTTCTACACCGTATGTTGGGCTTGAATTCACAACCCCAAGATCAAGGGTCACACACTCTATGGACCAAGCCAGCCAGGACCTCCTGTCTTCATGTTTTAAATATTAATTTAATTTTGCAACAATCTCACGGAGGAAAGTTATAATACTAAGAATTCTTTTTCTCCCTCAGCCTTTTGAAAATAAGCTGCTAACCCGATGCCCCTTCCCTTCCATACTTGGTGTGTATTTTCTACAAATGAAGACACTTTTCCACATAACTACAGAATGGCTATCAAGATCTGGAAATTAATGTTGATACATTACTGTCATCTAATAATTAATCCATTCAAGTTTCCCAAATTGTCTAATAATGCCCCTTATAATACAAGGACCCAGGTCAAAATAATCATGTGCTGTATTTAGTTGTTGTGCCTCTTTAGTTTTCTTCAATGACCTTGACACATTTAAAGGTTTGAAGGAAGTTGCTTTGTAGACTGTCCCTCAATTTGTGTTGCCCTTGCCTATGGGAGTTACCAGGTTCCACCCTCTAGCTCTCTCTCCTTTTGTGTATTAGCTGAAAGATAAGAGTAGAGCCTTCCATTATCTTGGGACATTATCAGAGAGCTCTAGCTATACCAGTTCAAGAATTTCCTTCCTTCTCTTGGATCTAAAAGATGCCCTGGTAGTAACAGTATCTTGTTGTTTTCATGTGCCTAGTTCTTGATTCTTCTCTACAGCTTTGTCCCCTCTATACTGTAAGAAACGGGGTGTCCTCATAAGGAAAGGAAGCAGCTTGTGAGGTAAGTTTCCGGAGGCTCAAGAAAGAATGCCCTGAGAGTGCTGCTCACTTGGTATCTCCACTTGACCAATAGGTAGAAATCTTATGCCCAGCTGGATTTCTGAGCTTCCTCCCCAAATATCCTAATGCTGCAGCCTTCCCCATTTCCGTCCATATGAGCTTCTCCTTTCCAGTTGCTCTGGCTAAAAATCTTTGAGTCATCTTGATTCCTCTCTTTCTCTCTTATTCCAATAATCCAGTGTCTCTCATAACCAGACCAGTTAATAAATCCTATCAGCTCCGTTTTCAAACTGTAGGCAGGAGGCAGACTTTGGTCATTTCCATCATCTCCACCACTACCTCCCTGGTCTAAGCCACCACATGCTCTCACCTGATTGTTACAGTGGCCTCTCAGTTGGTATTCCACTCCTACCGCCCCCCCATAGTCTATTATCAGTTCATCAGCCAGAGTAAGTCAAAACTTTGCTCAAAACCCTGTCTTGGGCTCCCCATCTCAGTCAGAGTGAAGTCAATGTCCTTCCGGTGGTCTAAAATATCCTGAACCATCTTATCACCATGCTTTCCAAATTCATCTCCTCCGTCTTCCTCTTCCCTCCCTCCATTCCTGTTACACCAGCCCCTTGTTCTTCCTTGAATACCCCAGGCACATTCTACCTCATGGCCTTCGCACCTGCTGTTCCCTCTTATGGGAATGTTCTTTCTCCAGACATCCCTATCTCTCTCCTTCATCTCCTCCAGGTCTGTGCCTTCATGTGATCTTTTCAAAGAGACTATCCAGACTACCTTCTTTAAAACTGTAACCTTTACTCCCATTCTCCACTGCCTATTCTCTTTCCCTGCTTTGTATTGTCTTAGCACTTGATACTCTCCAGCACACTCTGTTCTTCCATAATATTTTATAACCTGTCAGTCACTCCACTACAGAATATGCCATAGGGCATGGATTGTTTTCACCTTTCTTGTTCACTGATCCCATGACCTAGAACAGTGCCTGATATATAGTAAGTACACAATAAATACATATTGGACAAATGAATAGATACCCTGAAAGCCAAATAGAAAAGGAATACGATGATATCATACAACTTTAATTAAAAATATATGCATCTCTAAGATGCTAAGAATTAGCACATAGTGATACTGTAACCTAATTTTGCAAAATATAAGATCACTTTTGTGATTTTTAGTTGTTGGTTTTCAAGACAGAGCTCCAATTAGGTGCGGCTTTCAGCATTATTATACTTTCCTCCCGATTTCAAACGGATTGTCTTTAAGAGGCCTATACGATCAACCTTGAATAAAAATGATCTCATATTTCTGAGTGGGAAAACATAAGCCTTACTTTTAAAAAGTCCTGCGTGGAGAGGACCATGCTTCACGCTTGACGATGGGGCCATGTGGAAAGCAACAGAAATCTGTGCACAGCTGCCGGAAGCCCCGCTGCCCCACGGCACGTGGGAGGTCTCAGAGGAGAGCTCCAGAGGCCTCCAGCCCCTCCAAGGGAGGGGGCAGCCAAGGCAGTGCTGTTCAACAGATGTCACCGTCTGCTGTGCAAGTTAAATAAGGCAGAGAGCAGCAGCTGAGGGGATGTTAGCCTCCTGCTCCAAACAGCATTCTAGCTGAACAGTGGAAAATGTTTAACATGTTCCCCCTTCCCCGCTCCTGTAAAAACAACAAGCAATGTCTCTTTGGGGATAGAGAAAAGGAAAGAGTTTCCACCAGCTCTGATAGGTCATCAAGGGCACCCTCATCCCTTACCCCCTTACATGAACAGGAGTGTGTCTCATCTTTACCTTTCCTTGGAGCTTATTTGCCTTGAAGACTGTTTTCTCTGCCCCATAGAAGCTCCCCAATAATGGCTACATTTATATTTTTATTTTCAGATTAATTAACCACTTGATGAGCAAAAACTAAAAGCACAGGACTCTGTTTGCTTTCAGGTCTGCTCCCTAATGAGGCCAGAAGCCTTGGGGACAGAGTAGCTTTCTTAGTCAGTCTGGCAGCCAGTGTGGGCCTGACACCAGATCGCACTAAGTTACTTCATCAGCACATTTTTAATGAGCACCTAGTACAGGCCAAGTGCTGGGAATGCTGCCAGAAGCTTGTGACCTCACGGAACTCAGCTTTTAGTGGGAAGAAGGCAGACAGTAAACAAGTAAACAGGATAGTTTCAGATTTTTGCCAACGCTGCAAATAAAATGAAATGGCGATGGAAGAGAGAGAGCGGGCTATCCAGAAGAGGGTTGGGACACCTGGCAAGGGTCAGGGCAGAAGATGTTTGGTACCAGCCCTCTTCTGCCCACCAGGCCCTGTCCTGTGGATGGCTCTGTGTGATGGCTGACTAAGAAGAGGAGACATGTGTGGGGATGTAGCAAGAGTATTGATGGAGCCCATGCATGTCTAAATGATTAAAAGTTATGAACCAAGCTGTTAATAAGATATGATCTCCCTCGGGGCGCCTGGGTGGCTCAGTCAGTTAAGCGTCTGCCTCTGGCTCAGGTCATGATCCGAGGGACCTGGGATGGAGTCCTGCAACAGGCTCCCTGCTAAGGGGGTGCCTGCTTCTCCCTCTCACTCTGCCTCTCCCCCCAGCTACTGCAGACACTCTTTCTCTCTTTATTCTGTCTCTCAAATAAATTAAAAAAAAAATCTTAAAAAAAAAACCATGGTCTACCTTTTACATTGATATGATACACATTTTACATTGACGTATTGACTTTATAAAGACCTGGAAGGCCAGGTGTGCCTTTAGTACTCTCACACTCCTCAGAGTTCTGTGTTGGAATAGGGAAGAGCAGGGTGAGCCAGCCTCTGGCATTTATCCCTGGTTATTGGCCCATTCCCCTCTCCTCTAGCCTGGCTGTTTCCCACCATGAGGGGTTTTACACACACATTTGATACCCCAGCCCCTATGTCCAAGATTCACTCATGCTTTCTGCAAATAGTTTCCCGGTGGTGCCCCTCAGGATTAGGGGTGTGAGAACAGGCAGCCCAGACCACCCATGGGAAGAGAGACCTGAAGCAGAGGCCCACAGACTCTGGAAATGGGTTTGGGGCCCTCTGAGGAAAGAACTGCAAGGCCCTAGATAACTAGGGCATGGTCTAGAAGAGGAGACACAGGCTCTGAGTGTGCAAATCCCCTTGGCCCCTTGGATTTGTTGCTTCATGAGGAGGGGTACGGCTGGAGGTTGGCCAAAGTGTCATGGTCCGTAGCAGAGGCCCAGCATCCCCCACTGGCCTGGGGCTGGGAGGTACTGGAGGAGGGAGGCTGCTTTGCTGATGTAATAAAGAAAGACCTCTCTGAGGGTAGGAGTAGGAATGACATTTGAATGGAGACTTGAACAGTAAAGATGAGTCATCTCTGCCAGGATGTGGGACAGGAGCACTCCCAACTGACAGAATAGGGCATGACCAGGCACTATAAGCCCTGTAAAGAAGAAAACTGAGGTGGTTGGGGCCTAATTTGGAGGAAGAGAGGACAGGAGACAAAGCAGATGGTTAAGCAGGAGCAGGGACCCGGGAAGCTGAGATAAGGAGTCCTCAATCCTGGATGCAAAGAGAGGACACTGATCCTTTACAATGGCGTCAACATGGATATTTTATAACAAGAAAATACAACCCAGGGAGGGATAGAATGATTTAAAAATCAGAACTTGGAATTTCTGAAAAGCCCTGTAAGGTACCAAGGAGTTCATCTAACGAACACTTTCATTGTAGACAAATGAGAAAGATTTACTGTGATAAGGACAGAGGATCCTCTACTGGGCCCCCAGTGGGATGGCCATACATATGAAGTAAATACAGAATAAGTAAGTCTCCTTGCTTTTCGTTCTATTCACTAAGCACCCCCCCTAAAAAATGCACTATGAAATACTGGCCACTTGATTAAGCCCTTCCTGGCTGAATCACTGTGCTTCCCTTAATCAATTCAAACCACATTTTTTATTTTTCAAAAGTCATTTTCACCCCAGCTTTGCTGAAGTAGAAGCAGAGATCTGAAAATAAATTTCCTATTCAAACACAATAAGAATAATTGGATTTGCAAAGGAAAATGAAGATAAATCACAAAGGAAAAGCAATTACAGCCTTAATATGTTTGGAAGGGTTTGTCAGGGCAAGGATGTGAGAAACTATGAGTTTCCTGGGAGAAGAGTAAATTCCAAAAGCTGCCTGTCATTTGGTGAGGTTCCCCAAAGGTTCCCTCCTTGACCAAACTTTAGTCAGTCCTCACTTCTGATAGCTAACCCAGTTCCTATTAGTAACTTTCCATCCACTGACCTCCCCCAACCCCCGCAGCTCGCTGTCCATAAATCCTCTGCTCCTGTGGTATTCGGAGCTGAGTTCAAGCTCTCTCTCCTATTTCAACAGTCTTTTTTTAAAAAAAATATTTCATTTATTTATTTGAGAGAGAGCAAGAGCACCAATGGGGATGAGGGAGGAGGAAGAGGGTGAGGGACAAGCAGATGCCCAGCTGAGCAGGGAGCTGGACAACCAGAGCTGATCCCAGGACCCTGAGATCATGACTTGAGCCAAAGGCAGATGCTTAACTGATTGAGCTCCCTGTTGCTACAGTCTTGAAAAAATCTTCCTTGCCTGTTTAATTCCATTGAGTGCAATTTTCCTTGGACACAGTTAGCTCTCAATGCCAGACTATCACCGGGTATCACATTACAAACTATCCGTATATGGAAGGGTTACATCTTGGTTAACCTGAGACAGTCTCAGCACTTGCCTGACACAGAAGATCACCAGCGGCACCCATTCCATTGTCAGAAGTGTCCTGGTTTGGGCAATTTTATGGTTACCCACACATAGTGTGAAATTTACTTGGCTAAACTGTCATCGAGGTCCCCAGTGACAAGACGACCTGCAGGCCTTCACACATGGCATTGCAGCAATTCCAATGCATAGGAGAATAGACTCATGAAATGAGAACACTCCTTTCTAGTCCTGACTCCTAAAGCATTGTTACATTAGATTTGTATCATTTTATGTCCAAATCAGAATGTTTCTCCATAAATAAAAAATGACGATTTTCATTATTTTGTCTCTCCAACATGTCCATATGTTGCCTTTATTATACCTCTCCCTCAAGGACTACAGAGGGGTCTTATCACAGCACACTTACCGGGAGAGTGACATGAATTCCAGAGCAAGGGGGAGGGAGGGAGGAGGCCTCGAGACAGAGACCAGGAAGGCCAATGTGGTGCAGGCCTTAGGAAAAACAACTGAGATTGGGGAATCAATACCTCATTCTCTGGTGAATTGCATTGAAAGACTGAAATGAGTTTCAAAATAATAATCGAAGCTGGCAGCTGCTCTTGACAGGCTGGGACAAATGAAAATTGAGCGGGGCTTTCACATGCTGTGGGGAGCGGGCAGGACAGGCAGGAACCCCCTTAAAGCCTTTCACTTGGAAACACTGGGTTTTTTAATTGTCTCCTGTCCTGAATCCAAAGGCGAAGATCCCTCATTAAGGTGAGGTTTGCCGAGTAGTTTTGAAAATGGCTTTTGTAGCTACTTCCACTTGTCTGAGAGTATCTTAGAGAAGCCCTTATCCTGCACAGCTTCCGGAGTCCAGTGGGATGGGAGAGAAATGCAAACTCAGCAGGCTCTCTGGCACTGGCCTTCAGGCACAGGCAAGGTGTGGAGTGGAGGGAGAAGGATTGGATCAGATAATCTCCAAATTAGAAGACCTTCATACTGCTGGGAGAGTCCGCCTCCAGGGACTCACAGCCTGGCTTTGTTAATCCATTTTATAGGTAGAAAGCGTTGAATGAGGGAAAAGCAAGGTCACTGAAGGGGAGCTGAGTTTCCTGTCTTCAGGGCTCAGTATGTGACCTGAAGGATGAGCTGTTGAAGGATGTAGCTGTTTCTACTGAAACCTGGGCGCCCAAAACATGGTCCAGCCTCCAGCATCACATCGAAGGACAGCTGGTTAGAAATGTAGGATCTTGGGGCACCTGGGTGGCTTAGTCAGTTGAGCAGCTGCCTTCGGCTCAGGTCATGATCCCAAGTTTCTCCCTTTCCCTCTGCCTGCTGCTCTGCCTACTAGTACTCTCCATCTGTCAAATAAATAAATAAAATCTTTAAAGAAAAAAAAAAAAAAAAGAAATGCAGGATCTCAGATCCCACCCAAGACTTGCTCTATCAGGATCTTCATTTAACAAGACCCTGAATGGGTCCAAAACCTTTGGCATGCAAAAGTGGTCCTAAGAGGGAAGTTTATAGCAATAGATGCCTACCACAAGAAGAAAAAAAAAAAAATCTCAAATAAACAACCTAACCTTACACCTAGAGGAGCTAGAATAAGAACACATAAAACCCCAAATCAGCAGAAGGAAGGAAATAATAAAGACTAGAGAAGAAATAAATGATATGAAACTAAAAAACAACAAAGACAGTAGAACAGATTAATGAAACCTGGAGCTGGTTCTTTGAAAAGATCAACAAAACTGACCACAGGCCATTATCTCTAATGAACATAGATGCAAAAATCCTCAAAAAAATAGTAGCAAACTGAATGCAACAATACATTAAAAAATCATTTACCACTAACAAGTAGGATTTATTCCTGGGATGCGAGGGTGGTTCAATATTTGCAAATCAATCAACAGGATACATCTCATCAATAAGAGAAAGGGTAAAAACCATATGATCATTTCAATAGATGCAGAAGAAACATCTGACAAGGTACAACCATTCATGATAAAAACCCTCAACAAGGGGCGCCTGGGTGGCTCAGTTGGTTAAGCTGCTGCCTTCGGCTCAGGTCATGATCCCAGGGTTCTGGGATCAAGTCCCACATCGGGCTCCTTGCTCAGTGGGGAGCCTGCTTCTCTCTCTGCCTCTGCCTGCCACCCTGCCTGCCGCTCTGCCTGCTGCTCTGCCTGCTTGTGCTCTCCCTCTCTCTCTCTCTGACAAATAAATAAATAAAATCTTTAAAAACAAAAACAAACAAACAAAAACCCTCAACAAAGTAGGGTTAAGAGGGAACTTACTTCAACATAATAAAGGGCATCAGTGAAAAACCCACAGTTAACATCATATTCAATGATGAAAAACAGAACTTTTCCCCTAAGGTCAGGAACAAGACAAGGATGTCTACTCTCACCATTTTTATTCAACTACTATAGTACTAGAAGTCCTAGCAATCAGACAACAAGAAGAAATAAAAAGCTTCCAAACTGGTGAGGAAGAAGTAAAACTTTCACCATTTGCAGAAGCTATATTATACATAGAAAACCCTAAAGTTTGTATATATAAACTATATACATATATAAAATTACATATGGATAAAATCAATATAATATATATATAAAATCAACATACCGAAATCTGTTGCATTTCTATACAGGAATAATGAAGCAACAAAGAGAACTTAAGAAAACAATTCCATTTGCAATTGCACCAAAACTAGTAAGATACCTAAGAATAAACCTAACCAAAGAGGTCAAAGACCTGTATTCCGAAAAAACTCTAAAACACTGATGGAAGAAATTGAAGACGACACAAAGAAATGGAAAGATATTCCATGCTCGTGGGTTGGAAGAACAAATATTGTTAAAATGTCCATCTGTCCAAAGCTATCTACAGATTTAAAGCAATCCTATCAAAATACCAGCAGCATTTTTCACAGAACTAGACAAAACAATCCCAAAGTTTGTATGGAATCACAAAAGACCCTGAATAGGGGCGCCTGGGTGGCTCAGTGGGTTAAAGCCTCTGCCTTCGGCTCAGGTCATGATTCCAGGGTCCTGGGATCGAGCCCCACATCAGCCTCTTTGCTCAGCAGGGAGCCTGCTTCCTCCTCTCTCTCTGCCTGCCTCTCTGCCTACTTGTAATCTCTGTCAAATAAATAAATAAAATCTTAAAAAAAAAAGAGAGACCCTGAATAGCGAAAACAATCTTGAAAAAGAAAATCAAAGCTGGAGGTATCATAATTCCAGACTTCAAGTTACATTACAAAGCTGTAGAAATAAAAAAAAGTATGGTACTGACACAGACACATAGATCAATAGAACAGAATAGAAAGCCTAGAAATAAAGCCACAGTTAAATGGCCAATTAATCTTCAATAAAGAAGGAAAGGAATATACATCAGAAAAAAGATAGTCTTTTCAACAAATGTTGTTGGGAAAACTGGACAGCTACATGCAGAAGAATGAAGCTGGACCATTTTCTTACACCATACACAACAATAAACTCAAAATGGATCAAGGACCTAAATGTGAGACCTAAAATTATAAAAATCCTGGAAGATAGCACAAGCAGTAATTTTTCTGACACTGGCCCAAGCAACATTTATTCTAGGTATGTCTCCTGAGGCAAGGGAAATAAAAGTAAAATAAACTATTGGGAATACATCAAAATAAGAAACTTCTGCCCAGGGAACAATCGACAACACTAAAAGGCAACCTATGAAATAGGAGAAGACATTTGCAAATGACATATCCAATAAAGGGTTAGTGTCCAAAATATATAAAGAACTTATACAACTCAACACCCCAAATACAAATAATCCAATTAAAACATGGACAGAAGACATGAACTGACATTTCTCTAAAGAAGACATCCAGATGGCCAATAGACACATGAAAAGATGCTCAACATCACTCATCATCAGGGAAATGCAAACCAAAATTACAATGAGATATCATCTCACACCTGTCAGAATGGCTACAATCGAAACCCCAAGAGAAGCATGTGGGTGGCTCAGTCAGTTAAGCATCCCACTTTCAATTTCATCTCAGGTCATGATCTGAAGATTGTGGGATCAAGCACCACACCAGGCTCCATGCTGAGTGTGGAGCTTACTTAAGATTCTCTCTCCCTCTCCTGCCACCCCGCTCGCACACATATACTCTCTCTCTTCCTAAAACACACACATACACACACAACAACAGGTATTGGTGAGGAGGTAGAAAAAGGGGAAGCCTCTTGCACTGTTGGTGGGAATGCAAACTGCTGCAGCCACTCTGGAGAACAGTATAGAGGCTCCTCAAAACACTGAACAATAGAACTACCCGTGATCCAGTAACTGCACAACTGGGTATTTACCCCAAAACACAAAAACACTAATTTAAAGGGATACATGCACCCTTATGTTTATTGCAGCATTTTTTACAATAGCCAAATTATGGAAGCAGCTCAAGTATCCATCGATAGATGACTGGAGAAAGATGTATGTAAATATGGAATATTACTCAGCGATAAAAAGAATGAAATTTTGCCATTTGTAATACCATGGATGGATCTAGAGAGTATAATGCTAAACAAAATAAGTCAGTCAGAAAAGACAAATACCACAAGATTTCACTCGTACATGGAATTCAAGAAACAACAACAACAACAAAAAAAAAATGAGCAGAGAAAAAATAAAAGAGAGAGAGGGAGAGACAAACCAAGAAACAGACTTTTTAAAAAAGTTTTTATTTAAATAACCTCTACACCCAACATGGCGCTCAGACTCATGACCCCGAGATCAAGAGTCATGTGCTCTTCTGAGCCAGGCTCCGAAAGAAACAGACTTAATGACAGAGAACAAACTGGTGGTTACCAGAGGGGAGGAGGGGTTGGGCAATGGGTGAAATAGGTGATGGGGATTAAAGAGTACGTTTATCATGTTGACAAAAAAAAAAAAAAAGAGAAAGAAAGACAGATCACAGTTCTTTCACATATTTATTCACACTAGTCAAAGTCAAGAATTTCTAAGGACCAGTTTAGACATTTAATAACGAACAACAGTTCCTGAATCAACAAAACAAAAACAAAAACAAAAACAAAAACAAACAAAAAAGCCAAAAATAAGACCTCAAGTGATTCCTATGCACTTCAGAGTCTGAGAAACCCTGGCTGGAGCTCTGGATCACACTTTGAATAGCAAGATTCTGAAAAGCATTTAAAGCTATGAATGTGCTTTTGACAGGGAATTCTGATGCTTTTATGTAGTCAGGCCAGCTTACCAAGCTCTGGGACATCATTTCACATACCAGCATCCTCTACAGCATTACTAAATTTACTTTTTACAATATGAGTTTTAAAACTGATAAGAGGAATAGAAAAGGGACTTGCATCAATTTCAGGCTGAAGAACTGTTTCTCTCTCATCCCTCTTCTCTTTCATTCTCCCTGGATATCTGGTGCACAGATTTGCATCCGTGATGATCTTGGGCTCATCACACACTCTCAGCATCCTGTTGGTTTTAAAAGGAGGACACCAGCCTTGCTCAGGTTGGAGATTATGAATCACAATTTGTTTGGTGGTTTGCCGGGTTTGCTTGCCCTTGTTTGTTCCTAACTCCTGATTCTGCATCAGCTAGAAGTCTCTTTTTAATAAGCAGAAAATCTTTTCCCCTCCATCTCAGGAAATATTGTATTTTAATTTTATCTTACTGATGATCTGACTGGGAAGTGACAATCAAGCACAAACCCATGTTAATAATTTTTCTCTTCTTTGTTTCTGGGCCTGAAATCGCAGAAATCACATCGTGTGAAAAAAAGTTTCAATTAGGTCTAATATATGGGTAGTCTTGGGATACACTTGGGAAGAAACAGGAAGAATTAAATTGCAAGTTTTTGATGAACCATTTGACATTACCACTCTCACAGGTTAAATAATAGTGAAATACTGGCAATTTCATTTAATCAACCTAATTAGAATGTTTCAATTTAGAATTTCTTGCCCTAAGGAATATAAAGTGAGTGGTAAATGCTATTTGTGGAGGCTGGATTGTTTTATTTCCTTGGAGATTTTTTTTGGAGGTTGGGACAAATGCTCTGAAGACTAGATAATCATTTCTCTATTTTAAGGAGCCAGAGAGAAAGGGGGTGGTAGAAGGTCAGGTTTGGTTATGCATTCACGATGAAAGTATATATCCTTGAAGGGGGCTTACCAACTTCCAGATCTGTGAAATATATAAATGGTGCCAGACACTGACACCACAAACTAGGGTGAGTTTCTTATCTACATCCTTGTTACAGTCAGGTACAGTTAATACTTGAACTCTGACCAGAGCAAGAAGAGATTTTTCCTTAGCACCAGTTAATGTCACTCTTTAGTTGGAATGTGGGAGAGGAAGAGTCAAAGGGATGTATTAGAATCTAGTCTCTCTCTCGGTTAATTGTAACAATTATACCACAGTTGTGCTGTGTTCCATGGTACCCTAAGCATATTCTATGAGAGCCCGAATCACATCAGCGGGTTAATTAAGTGTTTAAGTGTGCTGGCCCAGGATCACACCTTAAGTAGCAAGGTAGCAATCATGTATCATTTATAACGGTGTGTGTAGTGCTTTTAAGAGAACTTGGCATACAGTAGGCATTAACAACTGTTTTATCTCAAATTTTGAAATTTGTTGAATAAATGATGACTTTTAACAACGAATCACATGCAAAAATTGAAGACATTACATTAAAAATCTTTGTGGACGGGGGCACCTAGGTGGTTCACTTGGTTAAGAGTAATGACTCTTGATTTTGGTTCAGGTCATGATGTCAGGGTCAAAGGATCGAGCCCTGCATCCAGCTCCTTGTTCAGTGGGGATTCTGCTGGAGACTCTCTCTTTCTCTCCCTCCTGGCCCTCTCTAAATTAAATAAATAATCTTAAAAATCAATCAATCAATCAATCATTGTGGATCATAAAAAACAGTTTGGCAATAAATATCAAGGTCACATTTTATGAACCAGTAATTATAATAAGAGGTCATAGCCTATGAACCAGTAATTGTAAGACGTTTATCTTAGGAAAGATAAATTGTTTGAAATGTTTGAAAACACCACTAGGATGGGGTGCCTGGGTGGCTCAGTGGGTTAAAGCCTCTGCCTTCGGCTCAGGTCATCCCAGGGTCCTGGGATTGAGCCCCACATCGGGCTCTCTGCTCAGCAGGGAGCCTGCTTCCCCCGCCACCCTGCCTGCCTCTCTGCCTACTTGTGATCTCTATCTGTCAAATAAATAAATAAAATCTTAAAAAAAAAGAAAAGAAAAGAAAAGAAAACACCACTAGGTATTTTCTTCAATAATATATATGAGTTGAAAATAACTGAAAACAACCTAAAAACCCTGGAATAAGACATTATTTTATAGAGAAATTAATGATGTTTTTTTAGAACATTTAATATTTTATGACCTTGGAAAATGCTCAAAAAAGGTGAGGGAGAAAAACAATGACACCAATATCCTGACCCCCCTTTTTAACCTAGCATTACATCACAAAAATGTCCAAGTTATTCAAAATTCTGCCAAAATAATATTTATAATGGCTGTAGAATATGCCATTGGATGTCAATAGAGTAAGTTATTAACTGCTTTATGAACACACACACATACACACACACACACACACACTAAAAAAATAACACAGATGGGTTCATATCATCACTGCTGCTCTGCATCTCTTCTCAGTTAATAATATAATCTGGAGAGCTCATCACATAAGCACACATAGATCTTCCTTAATTCTTTTTATCTTCAATGCCAGGATAGTATTCCACTGCAGAGATATATGCTGATTTTTCAAAATAGCTCTTATCGATACCTTTAAGCTATTTACAGCTTTTTGCTGTTAAAACACCACTGCGGGGTGCCTGGGTGGCTCAGTGCGTTAAAGCCTCTGCCTTCGGCTCAGGTCATGATGCCAGGGTTCTGGGATCCAGCCTCACATCGGGCTCTCTGATCAGCGGGGAGCCTGCTTCCCCCTCTCTCTCTGCCTGCCTCTCTGCCTACTTGTGATCTCTGTCTGTCAAATAAATAAATAAATAAAATCTTTTAATAAAAGAGAAAACAAACAAGCAAACAAAAAACCCAAAACACCGCTGCAACAGACACCCATGTTCATTTTTGTGCATTTATACAAGTATTTTTGTAGGACAAATTCTGAAATTGCTAGATCAAAGAATGTCCATTTAAAAAATTTGAATAGACATTGCCAAATTGCCTTCCAAATTATTGCACCAATTAACATTCCCTTCAACAGTGCATGGAAGTAACTGCTTCATCTTAAAATGGAAACAGCAAATAGGACACAGTTGACCCTTGAACAACACAGGTTTGAATGGGTTAGTGTGGGTCCACTTACATGCAGATATTTTACAGTACAGTACTGCAAATGTATTTTCTCTTCCTTGTGATTAAAAAAAATATTTAGATTCAATTAGCCAACACATAGTACATCTTTAGTTTTTGATGCAGTGTTCAATGATTCATTAGTTGCATATAAGACTCAATGCTCATCCTTGTGATTTTCTTAATAACATTTTCTTTTCTCTGCTTACATTCTTGTAAGAATACTGTATAGTACAGCACAAACAGGGTGTGTTAATCAGCTGTTGATGGTATTGGTAAGGTTTCCCATGAAAGGTAGGCATTCGCAGTTAACTTCTGGGGAGTCAACAGTTATATAAGGATTTCTCACTGTGTGGTGGGTTGGCGCCTGGACCCCCATAATTGTTCAAAAGTCATCTGTATTCCTGGGTTTGTGTACATTTGAAATAGAGCTCGTGAACTCCAACACTACTATGGCACAATTGTTAATGAGGTCCCCTTCCCTCCTTTCCTATAACCCTTCCCACTTGTTCTTCCTTCCCACCTTCCTTTTTTCATTTTCTTCTCTTTCCTCCCTTTCTCCCTCCCTCCCTCCCTTTTTCCCTTCCTCCTTCCATTCCATCTTTATTATTTTATCTAGTGGGAAAAGAGAGGGAAACATTAGAGTGAAGGCCAGTGAAGAATTTACGTGGCAGTTAGAGAATTGGAAGAGAGCAGGAAATGGGCCTCAGATGGAAGCAGAGGGCTTATTTTGGCAGCCTATGGACTAAGATTGGGCCAACAGACATGAGCCTGGCTTCCGTGTAGGAATGACATACAGATTTGTGAAGCGTTTTATATTTTTACAGTAACTGTGAGAGGCGGTAGTAAACTATGGGAAGTAAACTAAGCCTACTGTGGCAATCACCTCACCATACCTCCACACATCAAAACATTAAACATATAATGTTATGTCAAATATCTCTCTCAATAAAGATGGGGAAAACTTGGAAACAGAATGTTGTGGGGAATGCGTGGAAATCTGTGGTGTGGGACAAGTCAGACATGCTGGTGGGGACAGTTGGGATGTGTGTTTCTAAATTCACCTGAGGGGCTTGTGTAATGATGCAAGTTCTGATTCAACGAGGCTGGTAGGGGCCTGGGAATCTGCATTTCTAATGGGCTTCCAGGCAGCTTTACTGCTGCTGCTGCTGCTGCTGCTGGTTTGGGACCACACTGCAAGGACTAGAACTCAGCTGACAAAGCCTGCTTCCAGAACAACAGGCAGGAGCACTGGTAATCAGCAGGAAGGGCTGTAAGCATTACTATTTAGAGCCAAGAAGACCTCCTATAAATGTTACATACAAGGTGCTAACAGTCACGGGCTGGCTCGCTCTGCCACTACTGCTTCTCCCGCCCAAGTCAGGCTGGCCCACACCAGCACCAGGACCAAACAAATACTGTGTTCATACCTATACTGATTGGCTTCCACTCTTGCAGGAACCCTGACCTCAAGATCAGATTGTGTTTCACTTGCTTCATCCTCAAAGTGATGACGTCTGCCCCATGGAGTCCTCCAATATTTCCTTCGTTCACGTAGTGCCCTGTGCTACGGACACTGTTCCAGGTTTCAGTGGCAGGTGCCCACTTTCAGTTCGGTCCTGAGGGTGCCCACAAGCTGCAGGACTGAGGCCCCACCTCATTGCTTTCCCTGCTGGCTGAGAACAAAAGGACAACTATTGCCCAAAGGCCCAGCATTAAAGTGTTTCAGTCGGGGCTTGACAGCATCCCCACACCCTTTGGAATAAAACCATTAAAAGCTCCTCTACAACTCCTGCATGTTCCACAGAACTGTTTTCTGAAGGGTTACATTCCAGCAAAGCTAGGATTATTGATGTATGTTTGGGAACTGGGACATTTTTATATCTAATTCTTCCTGTGGGATGATTTCTTTGCCATCAGTCCTTGTAAATCAGGGGAAGTACAAATGCTAGCTTTAAAAAATTCACAGGCTGAGGTTGACAGAAACATTTTTCACCTCTCTGATCCAAGTCAGGCAGTGTTTGATGCTGGCACACCGAGATTTTCCCTCTCTTAGTTCTGTCTAAGGATAGCGAGAGAGGAAGTTACCAGTAAACATGCACATTCACACACACCCCCCCCCCCCCAACGCCCAACACACTCAAGAGCTCAGGCTTGGAGCCTTCATGAAACTAGTAAATGAATGGTCTCCTTTTCAAAACATAATCAGAAGGACAAGACTCAGGGCAGGTCTTAAGAACTTTGTCACCCAATGAGGCTGTTGTTCACACTTAATAGGTTCAATATGAGTAAAAGGGTATGTTTCTCTAAATCCTCAGGGGACATGCCGGGTTAGCTTTATGAGTGATAGATACAAATTAAGGAAACATGAGAAAAATTTCTGATACGCTTGTATTCACTTTAAATTTTGCTCTAATAAGGGATCATTAAAAATATGATTAGCAATTGGGTTGTTTTATGCTTGAATCATGCTTTCATTTGCATTAAAAAGTTCTGTTTGAGTAGAAAGATCAGAGAGGCATAGTGTTTCTTCTCTTTTTCAAGAAATCAAGCTGTTAAAACTGTATATTTATAATAACCACAAAACTACTGTCTACCTGGTGTATGGAAGAAAACCAACAGCTTTCTGAGAGTTATCTTCACATACACACCCACAGACAGCCATAAAAATCTTTCCGTTTTGTGTTAATGACTTAAGAGAATTATGAGCATGGGAGTTGAGACTGTCTGTCCCAGGACCACTTAACGTCAAGGCTCTTTCCCACCCAAGATGTTGAAGGAACTGCTTAGGTTTCCTGGAGAAGCAAGAAGCACAAGAACACTTCTGTTTCAAGAATGTGATGCGTGGTGGGCTGGTGAGCGGTGTCAGGTCATTGCCTCAGCTCCAAACCCACTCTTCCGGACTCAGGCTTCTGACACTGGGCCCAAAACTGCGGACAGTTTTGCCTTGCCCACACACCTCATCAGGCTCCAGTAATAGGGGTTGCTGGAGAGACTTGGGAAAGCTGGAGTAGAGGAGAGAGACTGGGGCTCCGGTTCCTGGGGAGGGCCTGGCAACGGCACATCTTCTGGCCAGCAGCGGTGGACTCTAGTGCACAGTCTCTCCCCACCTCGTACACTCGGGCTGCTCGCTCCCCTTCAGAGACACCAGCACTGGCAGCTCTCACCCTCTCTTCCAAAATCTGGGTACCATTCCATGGGACCCCTCCTCAAGCTCAGAAACACCAGCAGAGCCCAGGATTGGCGCCTCCTCCGGGGTTGGCCTCCCAGGCCATGGGCCCCTCCTCTGAGCCTCGGAGTTTTCATGGTCCTGGCCTCTTCCTTTTCTTCTATTCTCCTGGTCCGCGGTGGGAGCTGCTCCCTGTAGTTGCCGCTCCATGAGAGGCCAGGGTCTTCTTTTTGTCTTTAAGTTCCCCAAATACTTGGACAACAACTCTATATAAAATTCTCTCCACTAAAATAATTGCTGTGGTTTCTTTCTCTTATTAGGGCCTTGGCTGATAGACGAGCTGAGAAAGGCTGGCCAGGATTCCTTTCCAAGACACAACATTCTTGGAAGCATAGCAGAGTTCCCCGTAAAATTTGTTATGCAGTTTGATATTAAATCATGTATGGGCCAAACTACTTGATCCTTATTTGGGATATCAGAGATAAGCAAAAGAGAAACCTAGTATCACTGAATGGTTGTTCTATGAGCTTCCACCTCCATCTATTGCCATCTGTGCTCTAAAAGGATGAATAGGATGTGAAGCAGTGTGAGATGGGGGTTATAGTATTCTGCAACTTAACGTCCCTAATGCAGCACATGCACACACACATACAAACACACAGAAGTTTTTTCTATGGGGAAATTGGAAGAAAGCAAAGAAAGCAACATGAGATTTCTGGAGATGAATCTGGAGATTCACAACCAGAATTCCAGGTATGGTTAGATGAAGAGAATTATATGTCATTACAAGAATAAATGCCAGCATGGCTGGGTTGGCAGATGACACTTATTTCTCTGTATAGGAGACTCAAAAGTAAATGTAGCTTGATTTGAAGACCATTTTTTTTTTTAAAGACTTTATTTATTTATCTGACAGACAGAGATCACAAGTAGGCAGAGAGGCAGGCAGAGAGAGAGGGGGAAGCAGGCTCCCCGCCGAGCAGAGAGCCCAACTCGGGGCTTGATCCCAGGACCCTGGGATCATAACCTGAGCCGAAGGCAGAGGCTTTAACCTACTGAGCCACCCAGGAGCCCCGATTTGAAGACCTTTTAAATGAGTGGGGAAAACTGCCATTTCATTTGTTTTTAGCAAAAGTACATCATTGAAATGCTATTTGACTTGGATGTCAACGCAGAGGGCAGAACTATAACCAGAACTTGGCACCACTGTCATTGTAGGAGAAAAGCAACCAAGTCTTGTGTAAGTCCTGGTCGTACACATTAGGAATGTGACCTTTCTGTGTGTGTTGGTTTAAAGCAGCAAGATTGCATATGTCAACAATAACAGGAAATATTTCAGATTTGTTGCTTTGTCTATAATACAGTGAGGACAGTAAATATTCCCTGTCTTGTCTACAGATGACAAAACTAATCTCAAAGACATAATGCAACTAGCTCAAGGTCATATAATTGTTTAGTGGCAAGAAGTCCAAGTTTGTACTTGAGTCTCCCTGACTCCAAGAACCGAGCTCCTTATGTCTCAGGGCAATCACATATCCTCAACCAACTCTTCCTCCCCACTTTGGTTTTAGGTACCTTCTTTTAGGTGATTATCATTCTATGGACAAAGCTTGTAAGTTCTTGGGTGACTGTAGCCTGGTTACTTTCTGAGCTTACCTTACCTACCTGGTGTTTACAACAGTTTCTAATATTTTCCTAAGATAAATTAAGCCAGCCAGTTCTTTAAAATAAAAAAAAAAGTTTAAAATATCTCTAGCCTTTGTCTTATATTGAATTAGCCAGTAGCTCTCGAAAGGATAGCCACTTGTTCACAACTTTTGCTAAATCTTCACTTTCTCCAGGATGTTTATCAATAGACCTTACTGATTTGTATACACCAAATGTTTGCAAGGGCTATACTCTTCAATGATATCCTTTTCAGTGTTGGCCTAGAGGGTCCCTTCCAAGTGGCAAATCTGCTGCCTTAGCCCTTGGATTAATACTTCTGCTCTTGCATAATCACCCATTTTCCCAAACATTATTCACTCATCAATATTCAGCCAACACCATGGAGTACAACAGTGTGCTTCTGTATGCTTTACTGCATTTAATTCAAGGTTCATAATAAACCAATAAGAGTAGGCAACATTATCTTTCCTGTTCTCTGGAGCAGAAGGAGGTGCAGAAAGTTTTGACAATTTTCTCAAAACTACAGAACTGGTAAGTCACAGAGGTGATTTGAAAGTTCCAGGCTTCTAAATCCACAGGGCTGATACGGTTCTGGATATATGTGAACCAAGGATGAGGGATGCATGAAACCCCACTGATCCACAGTGGAGTCCACGGGAGGGAAGAACTCACAGGGCCAGTGGATGTCTCTTTCTCCCTAACCATGGCTGAGGAGGTCTGAAGCACTTATGATGGGGACCTAAAGGCAAAGGCAGGGCTGTGGGTTTACAAGCACCCTATCAGGAGTATGGACAACAGCAGCTTGAAACCTCATGCTCAAGCAGAGTTTGGAATGAGGCAAACGGCTTGAGATGCTCAGTATGCTGTTACACGACTCCTGTCTGTCCCTGTATTTGTCATTTTCCTGCACAGATACACGCTCTATTTTTTTTTCTACCAATTTTCAGAAGCGGCCAACAAGCATATCCCGCTGAACTGATGCTCAAAATGTACGAAGGCCAGAGCCTCTGCCAGTGCTGTTCACCTCTAAGTTTGAGAGCATATTTGTCATATAAAAAAGAAAATTCAAAAAAAAAATTAAAAGCAAAAAAAAAAAAAAAAAAGAACCTGAGGGGTGCCTGGGTGGCTCAGTGGGTTAAAGCCTCTGCCTTCAGCTCAGGTCATGATCTTAGGGTCCTGGGATCAAGCCCCGAATCGGGCGCTCTGCTCAGCAGGGAGCCTGCTTCCCCCTCTGCCTCACTGCCTGCCTCTCTGCCTACTTGTGATCTCTGTCTGTCAGGTAAATAAATAAAATCTTAAAAAAAAAAAAGACCTGAGATGCAGGAAATTAAAAAAATAAAATAAAACGAAATCTCTGGAAGGTAATAGCGTAATCCATCGGTGATGACGACTACAAAATCTCTCCCCATCTAGTCCTGAGAATTCACCTTGAAGGCCCCACTGTCTCCTCTCAACACCTCACGTCAAGCCTCACAAAAACTCCGACACTCACTGAATATGCATATCTGAAAAGTGTCCTGGAGGCCCATTCTCCTCAAGCACACTGACAATCCAGCCAGGGGATTCTCAGAGATCTGTGAGCCACCTTTTAGAGATTTGAGGATGCAGGAGGAAGAAACCCATTTTTGTCATGCCCCCGTATTTCATTCACATCATTCACTCATTCACCCATTGGTGTTTAGTGAGCACCTAATCTTGGTGCTGAGAAATCAGCAATGAACCAGACAAAGAATCTTGTCAAGTCATCTCAGTATCTTTTCCTGTGCACAGAATCCAATAAGGAGATCATACAATCATATCCGTCTTTCAGATTTCAATATTTCATCCTCACACTTCTGACCATGAAGGGTTTTCTCTGTAGCGTTTTTCAGGCTATCTGGCAAAAGGCTCATCCCCTACGTTAACTTACTATCTGGTTTTCCACTTATGCAGATAATAGTGTCATGAAAAACAAAATTAGAAGCCATTTGTCTTGTACCCAAATGTTGCAGTCTATAAGGAATCTTGGTGTGATGTTGGGGGGAATGAAACATCATTGTGTGGGAGTTGTGTTTAATCACAACACCGTCTTGCACTATTGCAGGCAGGGGGAGAGGAGGTCATTTTGTGGTGACTCGCAGTGAGTGTCATGGCGCCCACACCTCTGATGGTGGCAGATCCACTTAAGCCTTGATCTCAACAAGGAAATGAATCTATTTATGCCAATGCCAATGACTTCTTCTTTTTAAATAAACTAAGTGACAACTTCAACTTCAGGGCCCACCTTGTGTTACTTTGGTTTTTTCCAAAGACTCAGGTGAGAAGGAGTGTCTTCCTGTGAGTTTTCATATGGTTTTCCCAATACCATGGCAGGTAGACTATTCATGTAGAGAACAGGCATCCTGATACCAGAAAGAGCTACAGGCTGAGCAAACAAGGGAATTAAGTAACACCCAGCATTTTACAGAATGCATTGGGGGTGCAGGAGTTATTAAAAACAGCCAACAAAGACAGAGCTTAAATTGAATCTTGAGAATCCTCAGGTGTAAGGACAAGTAACTTTTTAAAGTTATAAAAGGGCCCTAATCTACAAAGAGTAGATCATCCTAGTGCAGAGTAGAGTGGGACCGGCAGAAGACTACCAGCAAAATGTGTACCATATATAAGGAGAAGAAAAATCTAGGACAGACTAGAAGAGTCACTGTAAAAGGGTAAGCCTCAGTTCTTAGAGAAGGAGATGGAAGATTACTGTGCTTATTCTCTTTCAACCTCTCTCACTGAGTCATCAGAATTTGTTCTGATAGCTTGTGTTCATAAAGTGTTCATACGCCAGAGGGTAAAGTTGCTCACACTGAACAAATCCTTGAGATGTTTTTAAAGAGCTCTGAGTTAAGAAACACCTGTGTGTTCTATTACATTCAGATTTTCCTGGCTATTATGGATAAGATTCTACCACCAACATATGGGCAAACCTACTGAGCAGAACTCCTGATCAGAGGCTGATGAGGCTCCACATTAAGTTCTGGTGGATGTTATTCGTGTCCTGCTTTTCTTAGAACATCTTTAATAGTAATTGTACTTTTAACACTCCTTGATTAGGAGTTGACCATCAAAATAGAAAATCAAAACACTATTAGTTAATTAATGCACGGTTGTAGGAAAACATACTCATCAAATCAGCCAAGGGCATCCCTGTCATTTATTCCAAAGAGAATTTAAATTAAAATCTGCCTTCAGTTTTGCTCTCATCCTTTCTTCAAGGGTCACATATTTTTAATTTAAATGAGAAGCAAACATTTAATTCTAATTAAAATCAACAGATTGTAAATTCTCCAGGTAATCACAGTTTTACCTTTAAATAGAGTTAGACCACAGGAAACTACATGGCTTAAGTAATCGTCAAACAGCTTTTTATTTTATCAAAGAAGCCACCGTTATAAAATTCACGTGTGCATTTCCTGCAGAAAGATTGTTGAGGATAGGAGTTTACTCAATATGCCATATATAAAACCCCACATGAGGAGCCCTGTCTTCCATAAGGAGCCACGTTCAAACTCCTGATAATGAGAACTAGAAATTATATCCTATTTCCCTCTTTTGACTTGACTTTCTGGCAGCTCAGGGCCACACTATACACTCAGCCACAGCAACCAGGACACACTTGACTTCCTCATTCTGTCTCTGATCTTCATTATATATATATATATATTATTCTGTAAGTTGTATTGCATATTATACATGATTAGAAAACAGATTAAATAAATGTCTCGCAGGTATTAGAGGTAAGCTGTGATCAGCAAAGCATGCTGTTCATATGTGTCAACTGGTAATTCTATTTTCAAATCCTTTTGACAAAGTGTTAAAGAATAAATTTTTCAGTAAAGTAGATTTTCAGTCTCTCAAAGGCAAAGACTGTCTCATTTCTCTCTTCATTATTCTCTGCAAATACCAGGGGCTCAGTCAATGCCACTGAAGGCAACTAGGGCTAACACTTGCTTATTGAGCATTTGGTTCATATTTCTTGGAACTTGGTATAACCTGGGAGGCTATTTTTTGATCCTGACATGGAGGTGCAGCATAAGAAGTAGACGGAGAAGGCTCTGGTTTCTGCAGCGAGCACTTACCTGCTCTTACCGAGGCAGGGAGGGGGCAGAGGGACTTGTTGGGGGTCTAGGTACATGACGACAAGGTGTCCTGAGGCTCCCGTATCCAGTGCCAGGGGTCGCTGCCAAGAACCTGGCCCCACTGAAGCAGCAAGAGACAACCCTGGGCCCCACCAAGGAGCACAACTGCTCCCATGCCCACCCAGCTCATTTCCATGGCACAGGTGCACAGAAAACACCTCTTTCATATGGGGTTGAAAACACTATGACTCTGGTATTCTTCCACTTTTTCTAAGATTTGCCCATTATTCTGCATCCACGTCTACACAAAGTGCTTCTGGCTATTTCCTTGACACACTCAGGTTACACAAAAGTGACGCAGTTGCCTGTGCTCCTCACAGCCAGAGGGGTTTAAGGAAGGACAGCTGTGACTCCCTGACTCCACCATCTTCTCAAGAGTCAAAATTAACATTTGTTTAGATTACTTCTTTGCCAATATCTTCATACTGTACTGTCAGGAGGAGCCTGACTTCTTCCTAAGGTCCTGTGATTTGGGAGCCCAGCTGTGACAGCTTGTTCCATGGCTGGGAATTGAAAAGTAGGGTTGCTTGCTTTCTTTTTCTAATTTGGCAAGTCGGAAACTATTAGTGTCAAAACTCAACAAATACAGCAATAAACATGCGACTTCCTGCTTAACCTGCGGTACCTGGTGGTGGTTAGTGTTTCCAGCATCAAACAGATGGTAGATATTTCAAAATAATATAGGAACAGCTGTGTTAATTTATTATAGATTTATCCTAAATGTGCTTAATTGTTCCAGAATAATGTTCATTGCCCAAGCTGGGCAAAGTACAAATTTACTACACTGGAACTCAAAGACATGTAACATATTTGATTTAAGGCTCTAAAAGGAAAAAAATACATGAGCAAGGAAGAGGCAACAAGGGATACTAGGCATACTGAAGTTTGATGTTTCTTACCTAAGTAGTCCTTGAACTTGTGCCCCCATCTGGTCTCCACTCCCCAGACTTAGACCTCTATTTTGCAGTTGACAATAGCTAAAGGGCCCTCTTTAGGATGGTTTGCTTGGAAAGCAGGATTTCAATTTTATGTAGGGAAAAAATAACAGAATAATCACCTCATAACCAATTAGACACCAACTCATAAAGTCAGAGGCCTCTGAGTGGCCATTGAAAGGATCTAGAAAGAGATGTGAAAAGAGAGGAGAGCATTTACTGGGTGCCCACTTAGTACTAAATAGAATGATATTTAGTACCTAAGCTAATTATTTCTCCATTTTGCAGGTGAAGAAACCAAGGCTTGGAGAGGCAGAGGGACTTGTCTAAGACTACAGAGTAAGAAGAGGAGCCAAGTTGCAAATTCAGATTGTTCAAATCCTAAAATCCACCTCCACGCATTACAGCGATTTACCTATGATGTCTCCTGTTGTTACTGAAATGGAACAAATGGATTTTGGGTGCACATGTGTTAAGCATCAGCTGGTGCACATGCGCGCGTGCGCGCACACACACACACACACACACACACACACACAAACACATACAGTATTTAGAAAAAATACCTGGAGAAGACTTTTTCAGGGAAAGTGAGATCTGGAAGGCATAGATGTGAGCAAAAGCCCAAGAAGTAGAGGAATGGCTAGGGTGCCTGGCAAGAGAACACTTTCCTTTGCTCCTGGGAAAGGGATGAAAACAAAAAATGTTGGAGAACTGGAGTAAAGCTGGGGAATGAGACCTCTGGGAGGATAGTGGACTTTGATCTGTACCACAAGATCCCCTTTTACGACTGAAATCTCATTCTCCAGCTTTGGGGAGTGGCCCTGGCAGGGAGCCCTCAGCCTGCTGCCCAGTTGGGGAACTGTCCTGGTCCTGGGGCCAGTGATTGGTGGATGCGGGGCTCTCAAGTTCAGCCCCTGCCAGTCAACTTGGGACAACTTTGCAGGGTCATCCCAGCCTCCACCAGTCCCATCTGGTCAAGAAGGCCTTGCTGAGACAGTACCATAGCTCAACTTCTCCCTCTGCCCATTCTGCCTTCCTTCTCTCCCCCATAACGTATGGACCCAGAGAGCCAGCCCCAGTGCTGGAAACTTGCTGCAGGAAAATGATCTCAGAGCCTGCTTCCCGGTGAGTGTATCTGCAACAGGTATACTAAAAAAGACTTCTTTAAGAACAGGGATGCCTAAGTGACTAGTTTGAAGTTGCTTAAGTCTTTGTGATATGATGCCTTCATCACTGGCATCCAGATCGTCAGAAAGGTCTAGTGCCCTCACAGACAATTTGGTTAAGTAGGAGTATTGGGGAACACGGATAAAGAGGCTAGATCTTTCAGTCTAGATCAATATGGCGCAGAATGGGGACAATGGAGACAGAAGATGAGATATTCCTAACTTGTAGGAATTACAGAACTCCCAGGAAGGGCTGTGAACCATCATGGGACGTGGACTTAGGGTTTGAGATAAAGTTGCCCAGACCTGAGAGGCAGGAATAAACTGGCTGACATGTGGGTTAGTGGTGATGAGGCTGAGCTTTACCTTCATAGACAGGGGCTAATTCATGGGCTGGGGAAGTAGGTGTACCAGTTCCACGTGAGGGAGAAGGCATCCTCTGAGCAGTGTGGACCTGTCCAAGCCTTCAGAAGAGATGGGCCCCTCCTTCACTCAGGGGCACGTGACATTCGCCCCAGTCTTGTGAATCATACTTCAAGCTTCCAGTCTTCCTAACGAGAGTATAAGGTGTCTCCCTTGCTTTGTGCCTCATGGCACTTAGCACTTCACATAACAGACTCTTAAAAAAAACACAATTAATTGATTGTGGACCTTGAGACAGCTGAGTAAGAAGTCTGACCAGCTCTGTAAAGGCTTTCTCAAACCTTGTATGTAAATTTGAAACCACTGCTCTCTGGACAAGAAGCCCTCGTTTGCTGGTCACCAAGCCTTCCTTACAGACAAATTTTTGTTTGTTGTTTTGAAATTGAAATGCTGGCTTCAATCAGCAGTTCCTCCAGAAGTGTTGCTGCCTGACACTGACCTTTTATTAAAGAGAGGGATGGCTTGAAACATAACTAACACCTCTTCAATGAGATTTGGAAAGCAGAGAAGAGAACATCACTTCATCTATTTCTCCACTGAAAGGTTATTTCAATCAGTGAGAAAGAATCAGCTTTATTCATAAAGCCTTTGGAAATCCTGAAAGATTTTGTATTAAATAGATTTGACAAAGGAGAAGCCTGGGTTGACAGGATGAGATGCCGTCAAAATACAGATCTCAAATACCTACCAACTAAGAAAGGCATGTAATGGGGCCTAGCATTTGATAGTGGCAGACCAAGCCTGGAAGACAGCTTTGGCCTTGGTCTTGCTTGGCCTTTCTGTAGCCAAAGATTCTCAAAATGGGTTAGGTTGCAAGTACTTATAACTACAAAATGAGAATAAGTAGGTCCCAGAAATGACACGAGGCACGTGAAAGTTTCGTGGTAATTAAAAGGCACCTTTAGAGTTCCTGATAGGACCCAGGCTTTTGTGTTACTTGGCTCCCACTGTCACCATCTGACTCTGGTTGTTCGTGGTTAGTGGCATTAGTTTTGAGATAACCATACTCCTATTCCAAATGTAGTCTTACCACTTACTAGCTATGTGACAGTGGGGAAGTTTCTTAACCTCCTGAAATACAACCTCCTGAAATACAACCTCTCTATAGAATGGAGAGTCTTGCCATCTCACAGGTATGTGGTGAGAGCTGTATGTGGGAGAGGGTGTCTGTCCTAGCATACTTCCTTTATCACACCTCCTCTGGGCATTGAAAGCAAGCTTCCCTTCACAAAAACATGGCTGTGGCTTTGGTCCAATTCAGAACCTGAGCTGACACTATTACAAAACTCCTGCAACTCCATCTTGGAAGCATTTTTAGCAAGTGCTTAATGCTCTACCATCATTTTTCCAAGTAATTGCTACTGTATGATGAGCCGTGTATCAGGTTAACAAGAAGGACAATAAAGGTCATGGGCTTCTCATCTTCAGTTTGACCTTACTCGGTCAAGGTCTTCCTGTGATTGAAAGTGAAGAAAAATTTCAAGAACTTCTGAGCCAGCTAACTGAGACTGAACCAATTACTATGCTTGACCTCAGTGTTACTCGTGCCTTCTGCAGCCTCTAAATAGTTGCCTTCAGCCCTCATCACAACACTCGGCCAGGGCTGTGCTCTGACCTTGCCCAGACCTTTCCAAACAGCTGACATGAGAGCTCAGCAATGGAATCTGCAGGAAACTCTCCACAGCCCTGCAGCACTCAAAGAAGGCTCTGCAACCACAGCAGCTCACACAAGAGCTAGTGCCTTCTGGCCAAGGACAGGCCTCTGATGCACACACGCAAATACACAAACCAGTGTTGAGCATCGAAGCGGCACACGCTGTGTCAGGCATGCCACATGGTAAGTCACGAGTGCATCCCCTAAACACACCAGCACACTGGGCAGCCTCGTAAAAACCACCTTGCTTCCCGTCTTCTTCAACAGAGACTATGCGCTCACTGCCCATGTATTGGAGAGCAATGCCCATCTGGGCCTGATGCCGCACGTGACCACACTGACTCCAGCTGTTCGGCAACTACGCCCACCGACACCAAGGTCAACAGCCCTGGAAAGTGTTCCCCATAATTCCCACAAAGATCACTGGCTAAATGGCTAACCAACCCCCCAACACACACCCACTCATATATCACTCTGTGTTAATCCACGTGAGCGACACCCGTTTGACTCTCCATAAACAATGTTTCTGGGGAAACTGGTTGGAAAGCTCAGCTGAACCCTGAGGTCGAAAGTGGCTTCTTCCCTTCCACTCCAAAACTAGAATTTAACACATTTTCTGTACTAGGCTCTCAAGTGTTGACAGAGATGAAAATACAACTTCCTAGATTCCACAAAATATATCAAAAGCAAAGTTAAATAGACCCCACAGTGAAAGACTACATTTTAAGAGAGACAGAGAGAAAGACAGAGGGAGGGAGGGAGAGAGGGAAAGTGGGGGTAGGGGAAAGAAAGGAAGATAATAGAAGACCTAAATTCTTAAAGTTTGATAACATACTCTGTGGGAAAACCAGAGAATAGGCACTTTCCTACATTGCTGACTGGAATGCAAAAAAGCATTTGAAAATGTCTATGAGAATTATATATGCATTATGTATATACATAATATACATAAATATATATCCATCTTTCATGTCATTGATTAACATTGTCAATATTTCCTCTTAGCTACTTGAACAATCCCACCTCTAGAAATCTATCTCAAAGATAAACGAAGTAAAACAAAAAAGCTGAATGCACTTGGTGCCATTTCTAATAGCTAATGCTAGAAAAATTCGGACGTCCATCTAAGGGACAAGGTCAATGAACAACGGTCTGTCCACACAAAGGATACCATGGAAGCTGTGAAAAGAAATGAAGTCTATAGCTATATCCTGCTATGAAGTAATCTCCAGGATATATTGCTAAGTGAAGTACACAGAAGTGTGTATAATGTGCTACCAATTTCTTAAGAAGTGAGAGATACGACGCCTTTATTTGAATATATTTTCCAAATGAAAGGATGATGAATAAACTGTTTTTTTTTAGATTCCCTCTTGGGGAAGGGAGAGAATAGGGTAAGGGATCAAGGATAGAAGCTATCTTCCTTAAATATGCCTTTTTATAGATTTGAGTTTGGACCCATGGAACCACTTTACATAATTAATAAACAAAAGTAACAAAACAAAAGCTGTTTCTAAATGTTTGAAACAAACATACCTTTATACACCCATAAAGGTATATACCTTTACACACCCATACAGAGACTAATGATTCAGCTAAATATAGATGGGTTGCACATGTGCAACGAAATTACTGAGGCGAAGGAAAGAACCATGCAGAAGAGTTAAAAAGAGAAAAGTACCTGGAGCTCACACAGGGCCAGGAATAGTGCCTCTTCACACCTGCCAAATTGTCCCTTGTTATTAAACCTGACAATTCACTGGCCATTAGGTAGAGTATAAAGAAGGGTCTCACCTCAATAACGGGCAGTGATCAGCCATGGCTAAAAGCTGCCGCGGTCCTACAAGACAAAGCTCAGAAGTAAGACCCAAGTGTATCAAACTGTTTCCCAGAACTTGACTGAATCCTAAAACAAAGTTCAAGACTGCTTGTTGGAATACAAAAATAACCAGCACCAACAAAGGAAAATTCACAATGCCAGACATAGTCAAACATGACCTGGAATACCAGGAAGTAGAGAGATATTACCTACATTTAGGAGAAAAAAAATCAGTCAATCGAAACCAACTGAGAAATGACACAGACATTAGAATTAGCAGATGAGGACATTAAAATGATTTAACTGTATTCTACTTGTTCAAGTGGCTAGAGGAAAAATTGACAATGTTAATCAATGACATGAAAGATAGATATATATATTTAAAGATTCAAACCAAACTTCTAGAGAAGAAAACTTCAACATCTCAGGTGAAAAATACACTGATTGGGATTAACACATCAGACACTGCAGAGGAAAAGACTAGGTAAGCTGAAGACAGAGCCATAAGAACTAAAATGAAACGGGGGGGGGGGGGGGAAGGCCTCAAAAAACCCCCAGAGCGTCAGTGAGCTGTGGACAACTTCAAGAAGCCTGATACATGTATCACTGTATTTCCCAAAGAGGAGACATATGTCCACATAGGCAAATATTTTGTCTTCCTGTGTCCTGTGCACGAATTGCCAATGTAGAGAGTTGTGGTTACAAAGAGCTGCCATCCTTCTCATCAAGAACATTTCTTAGGGCCCAGATGTTTTTCAGGGCATTGACCTTCCAACGGGAAAATGCGCTCAGAAGCTCCCTAAGAACATTAGGCTTTCTCCATGGATGACTATTCTCAGGCTGAGTTTTAGTGAGGTGTCTCCCATCCATAGAATTTGTCCCACTGGACAGGACAATAGAGTCCACCCTTCCCCCATGGGTCCCAGGCATTAAGGTCTCTTGGCCACTGCAAGAACCTGACAAGTCCCTGACAAGGAAACCGGATGTTCATCTACAGAATATCCTGGGTAGTGAGTCTCTCTAATAGCAGGTTTAGTGGGTCCATAAACCTTCAGGACAACTGCTCATGAGGTGTGTGAAAGTATCCCCTAAACCTGGCTCTCCTTGTGGCAATTCTAAGGGGGAACAAAGGAAGTCAGAACTACTAAAAGGGTCTAGCATATAACTATTCATAGATCTAGATCCATATCCACAACTACGATCCAGTTACAATGGGGGCCTATGATGCTAAGTGATGAGCTCATTTCTATGATATTCTGGAAAAGCTAAAACTATAGCAACTGAAAATGGATCAATGGGGAGATGGGTTACATGACAGGACAATGACGGGAGAGATAGGTTACAAAGAGGAAGCACAAGGAATTTTTGGAAGTTCTAAAATCTTCTAGAGAAAATGTTCCATAATCTCGACTGTGGTGATGGTTATATGACTATATGCACTTATTAAAATTGATAGAACTATATAGTATATATACTATATATACTATATACTAAAAAAGTGAATTTTCTTGTTCACATTTGTCAAATTTCATAGAACCGTATACTAAAAAAGGTGAGCTTTATTAAATATAAGTTATACCTTCCTTAATAAAGTAAATAGGACACAAGTAAAAGTCTAAAAAACTGATGCTTTAAAAGCATAAATATATTTTTATGTTATATTTGGCTTTTATTAAGATTGATCCTAATTCATACTCTGGTAACAAACTCCCCCCAGGGTGAAATCCTTTGGATTTAGTGCTTCTCAAATTTTAATATGTATATGAATTTCCAAAGAACTTACTAAAATGCACATTCTAATTTAGGAGGGGTTGAGGGCAGAGATTCCGCATTTCTCAGAAGCTTCTAAGTGATGTCAATGCTTTGGTCTATGGAGCACACTTTAAGCAGCAAAGCTGAGGACACTAGTCATATTACTTGATATATAAAGGCCAGGAGAACTATTCATTCATGTTGAAAAACACCTTTGTGACATGATACATCATCTTGGCCTGTGTGTGTTAAAGGACTGGTCCTTTCCACAACAGTGTCACTTACTATCCTCAGAGCTGGAAGCTGAACAACTGGACCATTCTCTAGCCAGGCCTGGAATCAAATCCAGCTAATGGTTGTAAAGAAAACTTGTCAACAAAAATCCAAAAATCCCTGCCCTGAGGGTACAAGCTTCAGGAGGCCCATGAAGCCACAGTGGCCTATGAAGCCACAAAGGCCATTCCATCCAACCATCCATCATCCATCCTTCCATATATGAAGAAAACCTCTCTTCAAATGTGCATGGAAATTACTTAGTCAGAAAGGAAGTCAATGCTGAACTCTTGAGATTCTGCGGACTATGAGTGGTACCACCTCACAGCTGCTGGGAGCCCAGCACTGCCTGTGGCTCCAGCAGGGAGTTTCATCTGTGGAGTGGTCTCCTAGCAGGAGTAAGAAGTAGCTGTGACAGGAAACTGAGTGCTGGAGCATAATGGTAAAGGGCTGGTTTTATATTCAACAACTTCATGACACTTTCTCAAAGAACTGACGCTTCTTTTTGCATGCTTAAAAAAAAAAAAACACACCAAAACCACTATATAAATATCTTCACAGCTTCTTCGCTCACAAATGCCCTAAAGTATAAAACATCACTTAGCAGAGTAACACATGCCAATGCCTTCAGATACTTCACTTGGGGCTTTTCAAGAGGAAGTAACCACATGTATATTGAGAATCTTATGAGCTATCATTTATTGAGCACTTACTATGTGATGTGAAGTATCCTAAGTGCAAGTCATGCATTCATAATCTCAACAGGACATCACCTCACAACAACCCCATGTAGCAGGAACCATTATTGGCTCTTCTTTACGGAGGAGAACTCTCAGGCACAAGGAGGCTGGTTAATTTGTCCAAGGATGCACACTAGTAATAATAAGAAGGGATATAAACTCAAGCAGCTGCTGTCTCTCTGCCCCATACCTTCCCCCACCTGACCACTATGCTAGGGTCTGCTCTATGTCTGGCACTGCATATGTGCATGCTCACTAAGCCTCAGGGTCTCCCATTTGGGAGAACTTGAAGAAACATGGTGTTAGGATCACCACATGTGTTGCTCCCCAATTTCCTTACAGAGCTTCGCTTTCTCACGGTAGGAGATGATGAAGCCACTGGCCTGGTACCCTTAAATCATCACACAGTAAACCTGGAGGGGCACTGATAACTGAGCCGGAAGGTTTGTTCTACCCTAGATCTTACCTTCCTTTTCTAAAGATGGGGAAGGCTGTGGAGGAGCAGTTTGGGGAGGGAAGTTCGGTTTTGGACATCCTGAGTCTGAAATGCCTCATGTACGTCCCAAAAGGGAGATGTTAAATAGCAAGTTCAAAATCACATATTACTGCTGAGTGAAGTAAGTCAATCAGAGAAAGACCATTGTCATATGATCTCCCTGATATGAGGAATTTGAGAGGCATGACAGGGGGTTGTTGGGGGAAGAGAGGGAAAAAAATGAAACCAGATGGGATCGGGAGGGAGACAAACCATAAGAGACTCTTAATCTCACGAAACAAACTGAGGATTGCTGGGGTTGGGGGGGGTGGTAGGGATAGCGTGGCTGGGTGATGGACACTAGGGAGGGTATGTGCTATGGTGAGCACTGTGAATTATGTAAGACTGATGATTCACAGACCTGTACCCCTGGGGCAAATACTACATTGTATGTTAATAAAAATAAAAAATTAAAAAAATTCACATATTACTGAAAAATAAACAGATGACAAGATATGGTGAATGGGACTCAACATGGGAGAATAGTTGGGAGTAGATAAAGCAAGGTTGATAATTGTTGGGCTGACTGATGAGTCCATTGGGATTAACTATACTATTGTGACTACTTTTGTATGTCTGCAAGTTCCCAAAGTAAATTTTTTAAAAATTCAGAAGGAGGAGTGCCTGGGTGGTGCTGTCAGCTGAGCATTTGACTCTTGGTTTTGGCTCAGGTCCTGACCTCGGGTGGTGAGACTGAGACCCACATTAGGCTTGCACTCAGTATGGAGTCTGTTTGGGATTCTCTCTCCTTCTCCCTCTGCTCCTCTCCCCACACTCCACTCTAATTCCCTCTCAAATAAATAAATCTTTAAAAAAAATTCAGAAGGACACAGAATCACTTATATAGAATATCATACAAAATGTAAAACCTAGATCTAATCATAAAGGAATATGAGACAAACCCAAATTGAGGGATAGCCAACAAAATAAGCCACCTGTACTCTTCAAAAATGTCATGAAAGATAAAAAAGACTAAGGAACTGTTTCAGAGTAAATGATACCAAAGACACAAAACAACTATATGAAATGTGTGAAACTGGGGGCGCCTGGGTGGCTCAGTGGGTTAAAGCCTCTGCCTTCGGCTCAAGTCATGATCCCAGAGTCCTGGGATCGGGTCCCGCATCGGGCTCTCTGCTCAGCAGGGAGCCTGCTTCCTCCTCTCTCTCTGCCTGCCTCTCTGTCTACTTGTGATCTCCGTTTGTCAAATAAATTAAAAAAAAAAAATCTTAAAAAAAAAAAAAAGAAATGTGTGAAACTGGCTTGTATCCCGGATCAGAAAAAAAATTGCTATAAAGGACATTATTTGGTCAATCTGTGAAATCTGAATGTTGATTAGTATATTATATAATATATATTGATTTGAAATATCTTAATTTTAATCATTGACTGAGGTTATATATGAGAATGTCCCCATTCTTAGGAGTTTCACATGTAAATATTTAGGTGTGAAAAATCATGATGAAAAAAATTTATTCCCAAATGTCACAGTAACAATAACAATTATATTAATGTATAAATGTATGTCTACATTATATAGATAGATATGAAGAGATTATGCAAATGTAGTAAAATGTTACCAACCGGTGAATCTAGGTGAAGCACATGTCAGTATTTATCATGCTATTCATTCAACATTTCTATAGGCTTAATCTTTTTCAAAATCAATTTTTTTTGTTTTTCTTTTAAAGATTTTATTTATTTATTTGAGAGAGAGAAAGTGAGAGAGAGCATGAGCGGGAAGAAGGTCAGAGGGAGAAGCAGACTCTCCATGGAGTTAGGAGCCCGACATGGGACTTGATCACAGGACTCTGGGATCATGATCAGAGCCGAAGGCAGTCGCTTAACCAACTTAGCCACTCAGATGCCCCTCAAAACCAATTTTAAAAAAATTAACATGATTAACCTGATACAGCCAGTATCCCTAAAATATATCCCTTTTATTTCCTTCCTTATATTCTTTTGAATAAAAAGTGATCTTCTCTACTCCTTAATGATAGATACTGAATACTTGACTTTTCCTCAAGAAGGCCTCTTGTATGTATCAGTTTTCTCTGCATTACATCACTTACTCATCACAGCAGGCATTGCAGGTACTTTCCAGCCACTGGGGGTACCACTGGTGGAGAACCTTGGTGGAAGAATGTCTTGCTGAGTCACAGTCCCTTCCCAGGACAGCCCACATCCAGTGCCTGTTGACTTAGGGCTGTAGAGGCCTGGCCTTCTAGCCCCAGTTCAGGAGGGTTCTATGGGGCCATCCCTGCTTCAGAGCTCTCTGTAGGGTCCACTGAAGCCTCCAGTGAGACCGTGTCACAGCCTGATGTGTCCCTGTGCCCAGGCCCTTCGTTCCCCTCCTTGCTACATGTGGCGGCCTCATGAACACTCCCTCACAAATCTCCCGCACAGTAATCCCCACCTCCGAGTCTACCTTCCCAGGGACCCAACTGTGACCATTTTGCAGATGAGGAAACAGAACCTTTGAAAATTACTTGCCTAAGGTCAAAAGCCATTTACTGGTGAAGCCATGACTTGGACTCCAAATCTGTTGGCTTCCAGCCTTCCTTCCCTTCTATTTACCTTTCCAAATTCCACCTCTCTCTTAAGGACAAAGCCAAGTTCTTCTTCTCCCAGAGGCCTCCCTGACTTCCCCTTTCTGACCTCAAAGCTCTCACCATCTGCTCCATTTGACACATGGGCATGGTCCCTCTTGGAGGCTCTTCTGAACTGTGATCTCATATTACAAAACCATTGTGTTGTCATTTAGCTTTCCACCTTGAAGTTTAGTGCTTTGTCTGCCTTATAAGTTCCTTGGGATACAGGTCATTCATTACTCTTTATGTCCCAACAGTTGTCCACACGCAGAGCACACAG
The DNA here is from genome assembly GCF_010015895.1 of Lontra canadensis. Taxonomy (NCBI): domain Eukaryota; kingdom Metazoa; phylum Chordata; class Mammalia; order Carnivora; family Mustelidae; genus Lontra; species Lontra canadensis. Next base: position 16,379,024 of record NW_022631032.1, read on the forward strand.
TACATTACTGGGCAAAGAATGCGAAACAATGGCAAGATCCCCTCTCTTCTGGCTGTGTTCTAAGTCTTAGAACAGGAAGCATAACATCCTCAAAAGATACTCAGCCCTGTGGCTTCAATTTCCTTTTTGTCTTTTCTGGAATGGTACAGGGCTTTGTGACGTGGGGTATGAGGGGATGGCAGATTATTCTGCCAAAGAAGCAATACCAACCATGGGGAAAGAACCCAAACTCTACATTAAAACATGAGCCAGAAAATACCTGGTCAAATTCAAATTCAGTCAAGCAACAAGGAAGGGAAAAAAAAATTACCAGGGCTGAAATTGCTAGAACATATCTTTGTCATTTATTTTGCCAGAACTACTTTCATTTTAATTATTTAAAGCATTTCATAATATGCTAGCAAATGGGATGTTATGTACTCTGCAAAATTAATGAAGTCTTAGATCAAAAATCCCACAATACCACATTATTAAATTTTAAGGGCAAAATAGTTAAGTAGCTTTTCTTTGAAGATTATCCACTGGGAGATTAACAAAGCCTTCTCCATAATCTCCTCTGAGCAAGGAAAAGTGGAAGGAAGCAGAGGCAAGAAAGTTTAGTCCAAACCCCCTTTCACTTCCAGCTCCTGGGCGTCACTTGTTGCCATGGTAACTCGGTTACTAGGGGGCCACTCAGACAGAAGCAGGACTTGAAACAATAAGCATGTGAACACATTACCAGCTTTAGGTTTAGAAATAATTTTCAGCACTTTTTTCTCCTTTGCTTTCAAACATGAACCCGTATGGTGATGTATGGTGTTGCAAGAGCAATATAAACACAAATTGACTGAAACATAATACTTGCCAAACTTCTGTAACTGTGCATGAGCACCACCAACACAGGAAGTCAATTTTAGAAAAAAAGTTTCTGATTTGGGACATCTGAGGAGGGGTCTTCAAACTATAGAGCCCACAGACCAAATCTCCGGCCTGCCACCTATTTTTTTACATCTTGTGAGCTAAGAATTGTTTTTACATTTTTAAGTGGTTGAAAAAAATCAAAATAATATTTTGTGATAACTGAAAATTACACAAAATTCAAATTTCAGTCTAAAATAATTTTTTTTAAGCACAGCCATGCTTATGTAATTATATGTTGTCTAGGGCTTCTTCTTTTTTTTTAAAGATTTTATTTACTTATTTATTTACTTGAGAGAGAGAGAGAGAGCACACACACAAGCAGGGATAGGGGCAGAGGGAAAGGGAGAAGCAGACTCCCTGCTGAGGAGGGAGCCAGATCTGAGGCTACCTCAGAGTCCTGGGACTCTGAGATCATGACCTGAGCCGAAGGCAGACCATTAACCCACTGAGCCACTTAAGGGCCCCTAAGCTTGCTTTTGTGTAACAATAGCAGAGTTAAGTAACTGTAACAGAAACCCTACAGCCCACAGAGCCTAAACTATTTACTATCTAACCCCCTGCAGAGAGAATTTGCCAACCACTGATCTAGAGACATGAATTGTACAGGAAAATTTAGACTAGGAGGCTGGGTATTTCTCCTTTGCCAAGAAGTCTGTAACAGGTGGCTGTCTTTATTCTTTAGGGCTGCTGTAAAATACCATAGACTGGGTAGCTTTTCAACAACAGAAATGTGTTGCTCACAGCTATGGAGGCTGGGAAGTCCAAGATCAAAGCACCCACATGCTTGCCTTCTGGTGAGGGCCGCCCCTTCCGCTCTTCCTGGTTCAAAGCCAGCACCTCCTCCCTGTGTCTTCACATGGCAGAAGTGGCTGGGGAACTCTCTGGAACCTGCGCTATAAGGCACTAATCCCATTCATGAGGCGTGATGATTTATGCACTTTCCAAATGCAAACTACTCATACCATCTCCTCTGGAGATTAGGATTTCAACATATGAATTTGGGGGAGGGGTGGGTACACAGTCAGACAAAGCTTTCTTCTAATATTTTTAAGTTTGAGTTTTCCACACAGATGCAGCCCTTTCCAACTGATTTTTTTTTTTTACACATTCCATTCACCTTCACTTCTATAAAAGCACAGCTATTATTTTCAAGACCAAGTGGAATAGCGTTACATGATAGGATCACACTCTATGTCAATAGGGCTCACACTCCACTCTCCTAGGGCTCAGGTGACATGCAACTTACTCCCTCATGTGTTTCATCTTGCTCCTGGCTGCTGGGCTGTTGAACACCATTGGTCTCGGGGACACGTCTGCAGCTGTGCTGGTGACGGTCCTTGTATCTGAAAAATCAATGCACAGCACTTACTGACATCATCAGCACTCCAGCAACTTGGAGGCAGCATTCAAGGGCAATCAGAAAACAGAAGTTAATCCACCTTTGCTACTAGGTAAGGCTACATTAATTGGAGATTAATTCAATTATGACATGAACATTAAGGAGAATTATGCCTAATGACAAGATTATTTATAGTTTTAATACACACAAGGAATTCTAGGACCAAGCCTCTCTCCAAAAGGATTATTTAAATAGAACACCATTATTTAAAAGATGGGCTTTATATTAGCAAACTCGCAGGGAAACGCACTGATGGCAAAGCCAGCGTTCCTCAGGAGCCCTTGGCAGTCACTTTCAGCAGGTGTGGTATTGGCTCAGATGGCTGAGACAGTTTTTCTTCTTAGTTTTCCCTTTATCTTAATCCCACATCTCAGCATTGCTTTTTTGCAATGGAAAACAAGATGCTGACTGGGGGCGTTCACCTACAGCCATGAACTTCCGCAGAATGCAGCAGAAGGTCAAAACTGGGTTCGTGAGGTAAAACATTACTAATGAGAACTGCAGTGTTAGTGAAATCTGCTGAGAGAGCTCCAGCTTCTACTGATAAACCCCGGAGGCTCTTACAAGGCATGTTGGAACCTTAGGGAAGGAAATAGTCCATCAAGTGAAACCACACGATTTTCCATTAAGAAGCCAATGTGGGCCCCTGAGCAAGGGCTGGGGTCCTCCAGAGTAGGGTTTGCATAACCTCTTTCCTGGAGCTGGGGCAGAATCTGCCTGTACATTCCTTATACCCCCCACCAGGTGCCTCATACTCCATCAGGAGAAAAAAAAAACATGGAATGGCCTAATATTCATTTATAAGTTCTATCCACATAGTTGCTATGTCCCAGAAGGGACCCATGTTGGGACATTCCCACTCTTCCCACCCGATTTCTTGTAACACGTGACTGATTTAGGGACCAAATGAGGAAGTGACAGCCAGTTCCCATATTACATATTAGCAAAGCTTTCTTCTTATATTTTTTTGAAAAGTTAAATGCAAATTCTAATATTCTTCAAATATATCTTTCTTTTGTACACCCCCCTGGAGGGCATGCATCTCACTTTGAACCGCTCGCTCTTCCGGCTGTCGTTGAGATGAATACTCTCCTATTTAACTCTTTGTCAGAATCTCTGATCTTTTCTCAGCCTCTACCCCTAGATGTGGAGGGACTGGATTGACAGGTATGAATTCTATAAAGGGCGCCTTCACACATAGTTAAATAAACACCCTGCTCTTCCTGGTACATTACCAGTTATGGTCCCACTTTAAGACACAAGTGCCAGTGAGTGATTGCTCCCCTTCTCCTCACTCCTGGAGATTACCCCTTCTACACAGAGACCTGCTCAGCCTTCCCTGGCCTCAGATAGAAGCTTTACTTCAGCTTTCCCCTCCCACTAGCTCTGGCCAGGACAGCTGCTTTTCCCCAAGGAAAGCTTTTGTGAGGAGGAGAGGTGGCATAGAGGGTTCGTTTCATGTTCTTGTTGGTTGCTTTTTATAATCATCTTTCCTAGATCCTGAGAAGTTACTAAAACAATAAACACGCCATGCCCAGTAAAAGGCAAGCTCAAAAACCAGTTCTGCCAAGACTGAAAAGAAGGCACTGCTTTCCCTTCTCTTCCAGAAAGCTGGTGAGTCCTGAAGACTTAATGCAAATAAAGGCCAAAGAAATTTTCAGGAGAGCTGCAGTTTATTCTAATGTGGCCACGATGCCCCTCAGTAGGGCTGTCAGCATTGCTGGGAAAGATGTTAAGCCTTGAGCCCAAGAGTAGAAAACAGGGCAAATAACATTTCAAGCACCAGGGCTGGCAAAGCCTGGTGCTCAGAGCAATTCCTTTTATAGTTTTTCTTATTGGCCAGGCTTTTCCCTCTCCATCCCACCTTTCACCATGAATAGCAGTTGCTTTATGTCAAAGAGAAGGGCAACACATTTAGCAATCACAATAAAAATGACTACACTATAATCATAAACTTCAGCTTATTAGATGAATCCCAGAGTCACCGAATCCGAGTGTGTTCTAGACCCCTGCTTTCAAACTTCAATGCCATCTGAATCACCTAGAGATCTTGTTAAAAATGTAGATTCTGCCTTAGTAAGTGTGGGTAGGACCTGGAATTCTGCATTGCAAACAAGCTTCCAACTGATACCAATGCTGTTAGTCCTCGGGACACTTTTTGACAAGGCTCTAGGTGGGCTAGTTACCTAATGTGTGGGGCCCATAGCTGAATGACAGTGCAAGGCCCCCGTTTCAAAAGGCAAGAGAAAAGCTGATTTCTTTCTTCTGTTTCTCTCTGTGGACTTTTTTTTTTTTTTTAAGAAACTAGGACATTATGTTTTTTTTTTAAAGATTTTATTTACTTATTTGAGAGAGAGAGAATGAGAGAGCGAGCATGAGAAGGGGAAGGGTCAGAGGGAGAAGCAGACTCCCTGCCGAGCAGGCAGCCCGATGTGGCACTCCATCCCGGGATTCCAGGATCATGACCTGAACCAAAGGCAGTCGCTTAACCAACTGAGCCACCCAGGCATCCCTGTGGACCTGTTTTTTATGGGGCATTTAATATTCTTCCTCAGGAACAGGGACAGATACTCGCAAGGAGGGTGAAGACCCTTGCAGGGGCTCAAGGGCCCCACCAGCCCCTGATCCCTCCTATCTGTGCACAGGCCCCCATAGGGAATGGAGGGTGGTGGGGCCCAGTAGTTAGGGAGTGGGTGGTGGTGAACTTTCCCAAAGGGGGGTGCCTGGAGGCAACATACAAGTGAGGCTTCAAGCCCCCAGCATAGGTTCCATTGTCCCATTAGACTTCACTCATAAAACCACAAATCCGAAGGTAAAATTATTAGGGATTTTACTAAACGCCAAGTGCAAAGCCCTCCTCCTGAGTCTGGGACACCAAGCAACCGCACTGGTTGCAGGCCCGTGAAGCTCCAGTTCCAGAGCTCTGCTTTCTCAGACTTAAAAAGTAGATGAGTCCTTAATCCTTGTGATTTTCTAAAATTAATAGTTTTTTAATTAATTTCAACAGAAGGTTCATGGCCTTGGAAATAGTACATATATGCAAGACACGTAATGCTAGGTGCATGTATGGATTCACAAATTTTCTACGAGAACAATAGAACTGGCCAGTCTATTCCACCAGGGGTGAGTTCTGAAGATGTTTGACTAGGGTGCGCCTCTGGGGAAAGCCCTATGGTAGGTGTTAAGTGGCTTTGACTTCAGCCTCAAGCCAGAGAAGAGCAGGGGATCAAATGGCAACCATGTCCTTCTTCCTTCTACCCACTCACTGCGTGGGCTGTGTGTTCCTTACAAGGGGACTGTGACCCCATTAGAATAAAGGGAGGGTGACTATGATCATGCCATGGAGAATTCCACTGTGCTCCTGGTTCAGACTATGGGTCCATCTTAAAATGGAGGGTCCAGACATTTTGAAAAGAACGTGGTGACAGGAAATGTAACATGGAAGATTTCGAGTTCTCGCTTCCTTCCTCCATCCCCATCCTTCCCTGGAAGAGGTAGAACCTGTCGCATTAGGGAAACATAGCTGCAAACAGATGCCACTTGGCGGTTCTGGTGAGTTTCCTTTTAAATCAACTATGCTCTTCCCTCGAGTCATTGAGCCAAGGGTCTGTCTCCCTCAAATTCTCCTCTCTCTCTTCTGAGCCCTGTCACGGGCAGCTCTCTCCCGTTCTCCTTTCCTGGGTCCCATAGATCCACAGCTCACCTCAGCTTTCCATCCTTAGTCCCTGTACCTTCCTGTCTCTGGTGGAGGACTTGTATTTCGGTACTTAGTTCATGGTCTTTTAAAAATTTAATTTCTATCCAAATTCATCCCAATTCATCATTAAAAAAAACAATAGTGACGGTTAGCCCCGTTTTAGTAGACAAGTGCCAGGCCCTGTGCTGAGCGGCTTCCCTGTATCATGTCCTGTGAGGGTCCTGGGAAGTGGGCATATTTTTCAATGAGTGAGTTTTGACACAGTAAGTAACTTACCCAAGTTCATTACAACTGACACATGATATAGCTGGAACTTGAAACCAGGCTTTTTTTTTTTTTTAATTCCACAGTCCTAGGTGTTGGCGACCCTACTAGAACCTTCTCAGAGCACACATCCATTCTACAGCACCCACTGTTAGCTGAGGCGCTCCCTGCCATGGTTTGCTTTCTAACACTCATAGTCACAGAGATGTATGTTACTCCACTCCCTTATACTTTTCCAGCCAGTTAGTAAGCTCCCTGAGTATACAGATTATGTCCTATTCATCTTTATTATTTTTTTACTTCTTAATCCATTTTTAAGTGTACAATTCAATGGCATCAAGGACATTTGCCATGTGCAACTATCAACACTACCTATTTCCAAAACTTTTGCATCACCCCAAACAGAAACTCTATAATCATGAAACAATAATTCCCCACGCACCTTTCCCCCAAGTCCCTACTCACCTCTAATCACTTCGTGTGTCTGTGAATTTTACTGTTCTAGATAAATGATTTCATGTAAATAAAATCATACAACATGTGTCCTTCTGGATCTGGCTTATTTCACTAAGCATACTATTTTCAAGGTTCATCAATGTGTGGCATTAGCAAGACTTCCTCTCTATGGACAAATAATATTTATTGTATGTATACATCATATTTTGTTTATCCATTCATCTGTTGATGGACACGAGTTGTTTCCACTCTTTGGGTATTATGAGTAATGCTACAATAAACATTGGCATACAAGTATATGAGTACCCATTTTCTATGGTTTTGAGTGTATATCTAGGAGAGGAATTGTTGGGTGGTATGGAAATTCTATATTTAGCTGATTGAGGAGCCACCAAACTGCTTTCCACAGCAGCTACACCATTTTACCTCCCCACGATTAGTGTGTGAGGGTTCTCCACATCTTCACCAACACTGTCATTTTCTGGTTTTTAAACTATAGCCATCCTAGTGGAAGTGAAGTGGCATCTCATTGTGGTTTTGATTTGCATTTCCTTAATGACTTTTCATGTGGTTATTGGCCATTTATATATCTTCAATGAAAAAATATCTATTCAAATCCTTTGCCCATTTAAAAATTGAGATGTTTGTATTTTTGTTGTTGAGTTATAGTTCTTTATTATAGATATTAAACTTCCATTTAATATATTATCTGTAATATTTTTTATTTTGTTCATCTTTGTACCTCCAAAGTTCATCTCAGCATAAGGCATGTATCATATTAAATTTATACCCAAGTATTTTATTCTTTTTTGGGGGGAGGGTCACTTTTCACATTTTATTGGCCACAGGGGAGGCCACCAGGGAGGGGGCCACAGGAGACAGGGCCATATCACTGGAGGTGCTCACAATTTCTTTAGCTACTCCAAGCTTGGGCTCTGGGGATTCTGGGGGTGGCTGGGCACATTGGACATGTTTCCATCATCTCTGGGGATGGGCGCCACTGGATAGTTGTAGGGTGTGGCCTGGTTGATCATGGTGTATATTTGGTGAATGGGCTGAGAGTTGGCAGAATTATAGTGAGGACCCCACCAGCACCAGCATCTTGGCCCAGGCATCTTTGAGGAAGGGAGCCAGTCTCCTGGCCATTGTCGTCACAGCAGTGACCTATACCTAAGTATTTTATTCCTGATGCTATCATAGATGGAATTGTTTTCTTAATTTCATTTTTGAAATGTTCACTGCTATGTATAAAAATACAGTGGTTTTAGTTTATCGATTTTGTATCCTGCAATCTTGCTTAATTTCTTTATTAGTGCTAATAGTTTCTAGTGGATTTCTTAGGGTTTTCTATGCACAAGAGCATGTTATCTGCAAATAGAGGTAGTTTACTTCTTTTCCAAACTGGATGCCTTTTATTTCTTCCCCTTGCCTAATTTCCCTCTAGCACACTGCTAAATGGAAGTGGTGAATGAAGTCTTTGTCATGTTCCTGTTCTTAGGGGGAAAACATTCATTCTTACATCATTAAGTATGAATTAGCTATAGGTGTGTTCATAGATGCCCTTTATTAGGTTTAGGAACTTCCTTTCCATTCTTAGTTTCTTGAGTGTTTTTTATTAAGAAAGGATGTTGGAAAGTTGGGATTGGGAGGGAGACAAACCATAAGTGACTCTTAATCTCACAAAACAAACTGAGGGTTGCTGGGCAGAGGGGGGTTGGGGGGGGTTATGGACATTGGGTAGGGTATGTGCTATGGTGAGTGCTGTGAAGTTTGTAAACGTGGAGATTCACAGACCTGTACCCCTGGGGGAAAAATATATATATGTATGTTTATAAAAATAAAATTATAAAAAAAAAAGAAAGAAAGAAAGGATGTTGGACTTTGTCAGATGCTTTGTCTGCATCTATTGAGAGTATCATATTGTTTTTGCCATTTACTCTACCTGTATGTTTTATTTCATTAATTGATTTTCTGATGTTAGATGACCCTTGCATTCTTCAGATAAATCCTACTTCGTCATCAAGTACAATCCTTTTTCTTCTTTTAATGTTGCTGGATTCATTTTAGTAGTATTTTGTTGATGATTTTCGCACATATATTCCTGTTGGATATTGGCTCTTAGTTTTTTTTGTTCTTGTGATGTCTTAGTCTGGTTTTGGTATCAAAGAATGGCTTCATAGAAGAAGCTGGGAAGTGGTGGCTCATATTCCACTTTTTGGAAGAGCTTGGAAAGACTTGGTATTAATTCTTCTTTGAATATTTGGCAGAATTCACCAGTGAAGCCTTCTAGTTTTTAGTTTACTAATTTGATAAACTTGTTAGAGATCCATTCAGATTTTTTGTAATTGACTCAGTTTTGGTAATTTGTGTTTTTCTAGAAATTTTTCTATTTCCTCCAAGTTATCTAATTTGCTGGCATACTATTGTCCATAGTATGCCCTTAAAATGTTTCATTTCCTTAAGGGTAGTAGTAATGTCCATCCTTTAATTCCTGATTCATGAATTTGAGTCTTATTTCTTACTTCTTTGGACATTATAGCTAAAGATTTATTAATTCTGTTGATCCTTTAAAGGATTTTTGGTCTTGTCGGTGTCTTCTATTGATTGTCTAGTTGTTATTTCATGTATTTCCACTCTAGTCTTTATTATTTCCTCCCTTCTGCTTGTTTTGGGTTTAATTTTCTCATCTTCTAGTTTCTTAAGGGAGGGGTTCTATTTTAGATCTCGAAGGTAGGAGTTAAATTCAAAGGTAATGTAGGGGCATGTGGGTGGTTCAGTGGGTTAAAGCCTCTGCCTTCGGCGCAGGTCATGATCCCAGGGTCCTGGGATCGAGCCCCACATAGGGCTCTCTGCTCAGCGGGGAGCCTGTTTCCCTTCCTCTCTCTCTGCCTGCCTCTCTGCCTACTTGTGATCTCTCTCTGTCAAATAAGTATATAAAAATCTTAAAAAAAAATTCAAAGGTAATGTAAATAGTAGCCATTGTTTTTAACCCAGAAAGAACTTGCAATATACTGGGGAAGACAGAGTATCTGTCTAGATGGTCACCAGGAGGGCTTTGTACGTTGACATAAGACACCATGCTACAAAGAAGGGTACTAAGGGTCTGTGGAAAAAGCACTAACCTTCAAGTTAGAGGACCACAGTTATTGTTCTAGTTCTACTCTCACTGGCTACAAAGCCCCTCAGGTCACCTCCTTGAGCCTCAGTTTGATCATAATATATTTAAGCATCTTCATTAGACAGAGGACCTTCTCTCAGATGGAACTTTCTATGATCTGGTATAAGACATCTCCCTGGACCTCCAGTGGAGTGGAATTTCTTTGGGAAGGCAACACTAATACTAATTACAACATGAAGAGCAACCAGAAGGACCAAATATTAAGAGGCAAATGGCTGGCAGCAACAGTCAGTGCTGCAGGCACTCTGAAACATCGGCAAAATCATCTTGAAGTCTTTCCCCACCTGCCAAACACAGGATGAGGAGGATTAGAACACTTGACACTAGCCCTGTGGGATGTTTTGACAGTGAGATGAACACAAGACGATATGAAGACACAGTCAGCAACTAGGAGCTGTGTTCTGTAAGGGGGCAGGACATAGCTCATCATAGTAATATTGTCAGGCTTCCTCCTACTTCTGTGGTCTCTTACCAGCAGAGCTCTCTATTCTCCCTGAAGGAGCGACAGCTTGATGACTGTGATATTTCACCAGCAGAGAGAGATTCTTCTCTCATTTCCTTCAAAATTTCCCTTTACACATTTACTCTACTCATTTACTCCCTCCAGCTCTGTGCCTGGATGGAGGACCTTGATAGTAAAAGTGAAAGCTGCATTTGCCCTCCCTGCAAAACCTCTTCCCACGTGGGCGATAAAGAGCTGATGCAGGGACTACAGGGCTGGACATTTTGGCAAACGAGATCCCACGTAAGCACCTGGGACACTGCTTACTCAGGAATCCTTGCAGACACTGCCCTTCATGCACTGTACATGTAGGATGTTTCTCTCCTAATCTTTTACCCTCTCCTGTCCTGCAAGTGCCTCAGGAATACTCCAGAAATACAGTTGTCCCCTTGGCCCAAATTTTTGCAAAGGCATGTCCTCGTGGCCCATATTGTCCCCCCTACTCTTTGGAATGGAACATGATGGAAGATTTGCCAATGGGCTGGCAAACTTTTTCTGTAGAGAGCCAAGTAGTTTTAGACTTGCAAGCAAACAATCTCTGTTGCGACTACTCAACTCTGCGGTTGTAGCATGAAAACAGCCATAGACAAGAGGTAAATTAAGGAGCATGGCTGTGTCCCAGTAAACTCTTATTCAGATACTAACACAGATTTGGCCTGTGGGCTGTAGTTTATCAACTTCTGGCCTAGACGATGGAGAAACTTCATGATTCTGAGCTGGAAGACTATAGACCTCTTCACGCCAACTTGTCTCATCTTATGGATGGGGAAACTGAGGCCAAGAGAGGCTGTATGGCTTGCTTAAGGTCACAGAGCTATAAAGAAAGAGTCAGAGTCAGGACTAGAACTGTGGTTTCCTGACTGCCAAATGTGTGACCTTTCTAACCCCTCATAGAAGTGACACATCCAGATAAGGATTTTCATGAGCTGATTTTGAATAATCAGGAAATTATCAGACAAAAATCCCTCCTCCAAACGTTGAAATTTGGGGAGAACATGCCATCTGTCATCTCATCTCTCCACCTCTTCAGACGATGGCTCAGGGCTTGTTATGAGGGGCCACAAACCAGTAGGGCATGTGAGAGCAGTGCCACTCTGCTGAGAGGCTTACCTGACCCTCATCTTTGTGAAGAGTTTTCCTTGAGTTTCTCTTGTGATGACAGCGGACCTCAGGATGTCAATAAAATTGCCTCAGAATCTGCAAAGCAGGCTGCTCTCTGTCTTCACCATGTTACCTCAACAACCCAGGGATATCGACACACCACCCCAATTTCCTTTCAAAGAAGGAGCTGCTCCCCAGCTGCCTAGAGCACCGCACACAGCCAGCCTCCAGCTGTGACCCCTACAGGACCTGCCTACGCCATAGAAAGCTGCCTTGCCCAAGATCATGCTGTTCCCATGTGGCCCACATTTAATGACTGAACATGGAAGAGGTAGAAAGCCTGGCCATTTTGGCCCAAGCAGACAATTACAATAAGTCCAAACCCCCCCGTGGATCTGGGCCAGGATTGTTGGGACTGCATCACTGCACTGTCCCCCCTCTGCCTCACCTGTCCTTTCTGCAGGGCTCTCCTGAGGGCACTCCCAAGTAAGCATCCTGCCCACTTGATTTCATATCAGAGGCTGCTTCTTGAAGAACCCCAGGCACAACACAGGGGTGCTGCGTTTGGGAAGAAGTAGAGGCATGGAGGTGGTTGTCTTGGCGACATGAACAAGTTGAGCATTAAACATGAGCAATAAGAAAAATACTGATGGAACCCTTTTACCCCTCCCCTTGAGTGATTCTTTCGGTATTGGCACAGGGCAACTCCATAGGCACAGGACAGCCGACACCACCTAGAGGAGTTGTTGCCAACTGTCAGCAGCAGCTGTGTCCAAGCCAGACCCCCTGAGGAAGCTGGTGAAAGAGGCAGTCAGGAAGAAAAAAGAAGGTCCAGGAAGAACAGCTTCCAGAAGCTTCCAGTGGAAAGGGAGCAGGGGCAAATTCAGAGGAGCACTGTGAGCTGCCTTAGAGTTCTGACTCTGTGATGTTTGCTAAGTTATAAAACGTTTGTGACTTCATTTTCTCACCTGGGCAAAAGAACCCTGTGCACAAAGCTCCAGTAAAGCTCAAATGCAATGATACACAGAAAGGTGCTGTTGTTGGTAGAGGCCCAGGACAAATTTACGCTGCCTCTCTCGACCCCACGGCACCCAGCCCAGTGTTTTGCACAGGGCAACTTCCCAATAGCGCCCCACCGTCTCCACCAACACTACATTAGTTGGAAAAAAGTGGGTCAGCCTGGGAAATAAACTTGCTACTCATAGGGGAGATAATAAATACCAGAAGATGGGAGATAAACTTTCTATTTTTACTACATGGTTATTTCACACAACAAATATTTAGCTGAACTGTATGGAAGATTAAAAACAACAGGAGTTCGGGGGTTTGCAAACGTTCATTTCCTTTTGAATGTACCAGAAGAGGCCTCTAAGAATAGCACCTACCAGTACAGAAAAAAAGAAGAAGAAGAAGAAGAAGAAGAAGAAGAAGAAGAAGAAGAAGAAGAAGAAGAAGGGTGTCTGTTTTATTTTAATAAGCAATTAAATGTGGATACAGGTTGAGAAGAGATTTGTGGAAGCCCGACTCCCAACTTCTTTGGTTGTGCTTACCCCATGGAGCCAAAAGCCAGTATTTGGGGAGTTTAATTATTCTAAGCTGCTAATGTAGAGAATCCCAGCTTGAGAAACAAAACCTACTTTTTTGTGATGGGACGTTGGGCTGGTTCAAGACTGGCTAAAATACTTAAGGTAAACGTGTCAGTGCTTCCCTCTTCTTTTGGGAGAAAAGAATCACTAAGTCATCCATGCTCACTGCAGACAAATTAGAAAACACGGAAAGGAAGAGCTGCTTAAGAGAACCATTGCTAACACTGTGGTGTTTCCAAATGCGTGTGTGCACGCACACACACGTGTGTGTGTCAACTACAACTTCGTACACGTCATTATTTTATAACACCTTGTGTGCCAATGAATATGTAATGACACCATCATTTTTAATCAACTATAAAAAACTTCTTTGTTCTAGAAGCTATACTAGTCTCCATTTCTAGGCATTTATTTTGATTCCAATTTTTCACTCTTGTGACCAATACTGCCATGAAGACCTTCATACATTTATCTTTACACCCACCTCTATCTCTTCAAGATAAATTTCTAGACAAGAACTTACTGGGTCAAAAAATAATTTGTTCTTTCAGGTTAATGTGATCTAAATGTTGAAAGAACATCTTTTTCTGGGTTGTAAATACCATTCGCTTCAGTGGGGTCATCATATATTAAAATTGATTGTGAGGCACCTTTATTAAAAACTTGATTCAATGTATCAGAATTTGTCAAAAGTCAGAATTTTCTTTCTAAAGCCATCACTGGAAGTTAGAGCACTCTCTTCCCTGACTTCCTAGCCCAGTGGATCTCAAAGTAGAGTCCCTGGACCAGCAGCAACAGCATCACGTGGGAACTTGTTAAAAATGCAGATTCTCAAGACCTCCCTCAAACCCACCAAAGTGGCATCTCCAGGGGTGGGACCCAGGGAGCTGAGGAGTCTGATGTTGCCCGCTTATCCTCATTGATGCTCATTACCTCCTGCCTGCAGTTCTGGTCATTTGGTCTAGAGATGTTCATATCCCAAATTACCTGGAAATTCCCTGAAAATATGAACCGCGACTCAGATTCCTTTGTGCCCTACCCCGGTTCTGTGCCAGGAAATGCTCACTCTAATTGACTTGTAGTTAAATGCAGTCTTACTCACATTTCCAACTTGGGGGCCCTGGAGCAGCCACCTCACGTTGGAAGGCACAGCAATGGCCATCTGCGTTGCATGCAGCCAGACATAGCCAAGAGCATTCAGGAGCTGCTTCTGGGGCTGAGATGGACAACAGAGGGTCTATGTCCTCCCACCTCTTGTCAGCTGAATGCTGTGGAACTGGGGTCTCAGCTGAGCACTCAGGAGCAAGTGCCTTGGTTTTTTCTATAGGCAGGTGCACACTCTGTGGAGTTGGCCCCCCAGGTGGCAGGGCCACGGCACCCCTCATTCGGGACAAGGTTGCACCTTTTACTAGTGTCAACCCTGACAATTGCTGTCCCAAGCAAATGGCTCCCTCTACAGTCAGCAACACAGAAGATAAATTGAAGAAGGATTCCATTGAATCATCTACTCTTTCTGTGAAAGCCGAAAGAGATGTTTCCACAGAACACCTAAGGGCCATCTCTCCCTCCACATCTCTTAGAACCAGAAAGTTCATTACTACAGTAGATATTTATTATTATGTCTGGCCTCACATTCCTCTTCCTTTGTTAGAAAAATCTTCTAATTTGTGAGATGGAGTCTGGTCCCACTGAAGAAGATACCACCTCGCTACCCCCTTTCCCAGCCTCCCTTACTGTACACCCATTGCGTTGACAAATGACCAGCCTCTGCCAGTGAGACATATCCTCCCCAGACTGTATCCGAAGCTGGTAATGAGAAGGGTAGAGGTCACATGGAGTCCATCCAGGCGAGGCCCGGGCAGGAGTAGCGGCCATGGCCAGGTTCCCAAGGTGGCAACGGTAGTCAGTCTAGCAATGACGCCCAATGTCCAGCATTAATGGCCTTGAGGGCTCCCAAGCCGCCTTGGGAAGTGGCCCACGTGGAGGGAACTGAGGATCTCCCCCAACTTGCTGCTGTACAAGGCAGTCATTCAGCCTTCAGATGACTGTGGTCCTGATGTCTGACTAGGACCTTATGGGACCCTAAGCCACAACCACCAGTTGATCCACTTTTAAAATTCATGACCCACAGAAACTATGGAAAATGGTAAATGATTATCATTGCTTTCAGCCAATAAGCATTGGAGTACTTTTTTTATGCAGCTATAGATAAGCAATATAGGCACTGACTTCTATGGAGAATCAGAAGAAGAAACGAATATATGAAGACTGTTAATGCATTTACCTTAAAACCAGTTCTAAAATCACTGGATTGCTGCACAGTTGTTTAGAAATGCTGTGCTATTAACTTCCTAGAACTTATCAGTAGGAAAAAAAAAAGGTGTCCTTTGGAAATGGATAAATGATCTTAAAATCCATGTGGGAAAATAAATGTCAGAGGATAAGAATCTTTTGAGAAAATAAGAAAATTGGAAGATAATTGTCCTATTAGACATTAACACATCCCACAAAGGCAGTGTAATTAGAACACTCTGGTACTGAAAGAAAATTAAGAAGGGAGATCAGTAGACCAAAATAGAATCAGAAACGGACAATATCCAGGAGTTATGATATGGCAAAAGGAGAATTTAAAATTAGCTGAAAAAGAATAACTCACCTGGCATAAAACTATGAAAATAAGACAATAAGGATCATAGAAGAAAATTCAGGAGTTCGTATATATTTATTCGTTATTTATTTCTTTAAAAGAAATAAACAGGAAAGCTAGAGTCTATAAAAATGAGATAGAAAAGGGAGCAGTGATATCTTTATAATTATTGAACCTTAAATCAAGTGCAAGTAGTAGTGAATATTTCCCTCTACACAAAAGGATACTGGGGTACTAAAGACCCTAGTAAATACCTTTTACAAAGAAAAGGAGACCTTATTTGTTTAAGAAAAATAATAAAAATTAGCTACACAGAGAGTTCATGTCTTTTTTTTTTTTTAAAGATTTTATTTATTTATTTGACAGACAGAGATCACAAGTAGGCAGAGAGGCAGGCAGAGAGAGAGGAGGAAGCAGGCTCCCCACTGAGCAGAGAGCCTGATGCGGGGCTCGATCCCAGGACCCTGGGATCATGACCTGAGCTGAAGGCAGAGGCTTAACCCACTGAGCCACCCAGGCGCCCCGAGTTCATGTCTTATTAACAAGAGAGATGACTCAGGCAAATAACACTGAATGGAATCACTCACCACTCAAACACTCAGACAGGAGCAAGGCCTGTCTGCTTCTGCCTATTCTTTTCTCTGGGTTCCTTCTTACCCTGTCCCTTCTACCCACAGGACCTTCAGCTCCTCATGGGCAAATCTATCCTATGGCAGGAATAATCTCAGTACCTTCTCCATGAAGCTTCCTTGATGACTTCTATTCCCAACTAAAAGCAATCTCCCCATTTTCTGGATCCTTACTCTTTTGTTGTATAGTTATTTAGTCCCATGTCTTAATATTCCTCTGAAATCACAAGTCTTTAATGGCAAGATGCAGGCTTAAGATATCATTATGGCCTAATAGCATTCCTCTACAAAGTACACTGTTGGTAGAGGTCACTGAGAAGATCTTACTGCCAGTTGATCAGGGAGCTGGACCCCAGAAATCAGAAACCCCTCATCCTTCCCCAGTCATTAGAATGTACACTCCACTTGCCTTTCCTGCCCCCCCAGAGCCTGCTCTAAGGACACGGCCTTGAGGTAATGATATAGTTTTGAGATATTTTGGTTGGTTGATGTATGTGACTAAAACCAGTTAAAGCCTCTACATCGGCAGGTGGTTACAGAGATCTAATCATCTTGCAGCCACCCCAGACAAGACTCATATGTAAGTTCCCTTGCTTATTAAAGCTGTCACCTACCAGTCTGGAGTAGCCTCCTCTTTCTTTGGCCTCTCTTTGCCTGCCTAGGTATAGGAGCTGGTTTCAGATCATATCAAGGAAGCTCCCAAGGAACTTACAAACCAACCTATAGTAACATGGTGATATCCTAATGTATGAGTGATAAAAGAAGGCATGATTGCTGAGTTTCTTTCTTAGTTAGGCAAACTCAATCACTGGCACTTCTCTTCTAGATAGTAGTGATATACGGAATGGTTTTTGTACTCTCTAAGATTTTGTACTCTCCTCCAGGGAGTATACTACTAAGAATTAATAATACTACAGTTTTAGGGATTTCTGTATATTATAAAGCCCTTTCTCTGCCCCTGTTCCCTCACCACACATCTGCTAAATGACTTTGTCTGGCATGGTAGCAGACACATAGTGAGTTCTCTATAAATTGCCACTAATTCTGAATCTGTTACATCCTTTCAAGTTTTAAAGAACTTACAGAAACTATTAAATTTCCCTAATACATCAACAGAAGGTATAATGGCAAATAGATATCGTCCATTGGGTATCTGCATCAAAATGATCCAAGTGGTTTGTGGTCCAAAACATCCCTCCTCTCCTCAAATGTAGTGGTTTCAGTATGTCAGTAAGGAAAGATAAAATGCTATGTTGATATCCTTCTAATTAGTATGAGAAATTCATTACTTTCAAGGTGAAAAGCATAATATTGCAAGGTTAAATGACTGTCAGTAAACCTTACAGTTAACAGCTTAGAGTTTGAAGAGCTTAAGCAAAGGAAGATTCTAAAGGATTCAGAAGCCCTGATGCCTTCTCTGGTCTAGAGCAGTCACACTGTTTAGTGGAGAGAGAGAGAAAACTGAGAAAAAGGAGGGTCAGAGGGAGAAGCAGACTCTCTGCCAAGCAGGGAACCTGATGCTGGACTTGATCCCAGGACTCCAGGATCATGACCTGAGCTGAAGGCAGTTGCTTAACCAGCTGAGCCACCCAGACACCTGAGGGGTAACAATTTTCAAAAAACCAAACTGATCAGACAACTCAACACACTAAGGGGATCTTAATGGGCAGAGAGGTTCTGAAGCATCTGTTATGTTCTAATTGCTTCAATGACAACATCCAGACTGGATGTACAAAATGAGCCTTCTTGTAAGTATAGTTTATCAAGGACTTATATCATTCTGCTGATGACTCCTCTCTCTAGAGGTACAGCCAATTTCATAAACATTTAAAGATGTTAAATTTCATATGTTGCCTTGATTCATAATCTGGTTACTAAGGAAATGTGGAGACAGAATTTTCCTTTCTAAGTTCAAAGAAAAGGAAGTGAGAGGTCATTTCTGTCCTTACTGAATAGTGATGGGCCTGAACGGTTACTATAGTAACACTATCTATTGTCTGTGTAATGAGAGCCCATAACCAGTTTCCCATCTCAAGTGACTCCTTTCAAAGCTACCTCCTTATCATTTGTTAAAGGTAATCTTTTCTGACCATGCTTAAAAACCAGTGGTATTCTAATCCAGAGAATAAAATCCAGGCTCCTTTACCTAGCATACAAGATTATCCATGGGTTTCGCCCTACATAGCCAGGTTGGCTGACCCCTTCCTCACACCTTATTCTGGTAATACCAAACTCACTGATAGTTCCATGAATGTACCCAGCTCTTTCCTACCCCTGAACTTTCATGCTGCTTGATTCTTTCTGAAGAATACTTCCCCTCCCCACAACCCCTTGGCAACTCTATTCATCTTCCTATTCATTCATCAAATGATTATTGAAAAAGATATTGTATACTACGCTTATATTAGACTCTGAGAATACTACAGTGAATAAGATCTTGTACTGCCCTGGGGTGCCTGGGTGGCTCAGGAGGTTAAGCGGCTGGCTCTTGATTTTGGCTCAGGTCATGATCTCAGGGTTCTGGGATCAAGCCCCAAGCTAGGCTCCATGCTCAGCGAGGAGTCTACTTGAGATTCTCTCTCTCCCTCTCCCTCTGCCCCTCCTCCCATTTGTGCTCTCTCTCTCGCTCGCGCACTCTAAAACAAATAAGTAAATCTTAAAAAAGAAAAAAGATTTTGTACTGCCCTCACTGACACAAGAAATTACAAACCTCACCCTCGGTAAAGTCCTCCCCAGGCTGTATTCCCATAGTGGACCTTTGTCTTCCACCTTCCTTGTTTACAGTATGTCTTGTCCTCATCATGGTATCCTATAGTTATCAGCCTCCCTGACTACACTGGGAGCTCATTAAGACAGGATGTCATTTTCTTCATCCCTCTGTAATATCTGGCTTATTATACAGGGGAAAGGGAGAAAGGCGGGATACATATTTAAACCATGGAAATTTAATGTTTTAGTGTATTTGCCCTGGTGAAATGGCCTGCATTCTTGGCCATCTCCTCCAGGCCCTGATTTCTGGCCTTTCCTGCTCTCTCTTTAATTTCTTCTCTCCCTCCCTCTCTTTTTTTTTTTTTTATTTTATATTTATTTGACAGACAGAGATCACAAGCAGGCAGAGAGGCAGGAAGGGAGAGAGAGCAGGGAAGCAGGCTCCCCGCTGAGCAGAGAGCC
Source organism: Lontra canadensis (assembly GCF_010015895.1). Classification (NCBI taxonomy): domain Eukaryota; kingdom Metazoa; phylum Chordata; class Mammalia; order Carnivora; family Mustelidae; genus Lontra; species Lontra canadensis. The sequence continues at coordinate 16,398,554 of NW_022631032.1, forward strand.
CGATGCGGAGCTCGATCCCAGGACCCTGGGATCATGACCTGAGCCGAAGGCAGAGGCTTTAACCCACTGAGCCACCCAGGCGCCCCTCTCCCTCCCTCTCTTAATTCCACCTGGGATCACTCAATATCCTGTTCATGACTGGCCTTTTGTCTTATATGCCATGGGGAATTTCACGGGGGGCAGAGATTTAGGGCTTCGGAAGTGATGTGTCTCCATTTGGGACAACAGGTCCTCTGTGTGTGAGAGAAGCACCTAGTGGTGTTCTCTGGTATGATGACAAAGTTGTGCCCTGGTTTGTCCAGGAGCCTACCTGGTGTCTGAGACCATGTTCCAAATAGGTCTCAACATCTTCAACCTCATCTAGTGCCTTGAGCCCACCGGACCTCCCTAAATATTGATGCAGATGCTGAGGATAAGGCAAAAATCAATACTGCTTCCAGGGATGCCCAGTAACTCCTGTATACAGTGCCAAATAGCCCAGCACACAGACAGCACCCCATAAGGAGGAGAAAAATGTAGAAAGGAGCTATCTTCAGTTCAGCTCATAGGCAAATTATAATTTTAAGAAATGAAATTTTTATTTTATACTTCAGCAATATTTTGTCTGGACTATAAATTGGGGTGGGTGCACAGTAAGAATTTCAGGGCTTAAGGACTTTAAAGCTATTGTTCTCAAAATGTGATCTGGGCCTGGAACATCAGCACTGCTTGGGAACTTGTTAGAAATACAAATTGTTGGCCACACACCAGACCTGCATTTTTACAAACCCTGTAAGTGATTCTGATGCATGTTCAAGTGGGAGAACCACTGATCTAAAGACTTTAAAATGGTCTTGATATAGAGAGGAAACTAATATACTGAACTTGGAATTCAAAAGGGTCCCTTCAAATTAAGGATCTCTTGAAGTTATACAAATGCTAACTCATTCATTCTCTCTACTCCTTATTGATATAGGCAGGGAAAATATCACTGCCCCACTTTTAAATAGAAATAAAACTAAATCCGGGGTTGGGTTGGGGTCAAACCACTGCACATAATGTTTTCAGGGCTGCAAAGCTCAAATTTGCCTGGTCCAAATAATCAGAAAGGACATTTGCACCTGATATTTTTTCTCTCTTGTTGAGGTTTGGGAGAAGTTCTTGAAAATATTTGTGGAAGACACTTAACATCTTAACCCGCTCCACAGGCAACTGGACATTTCCAAAATGCATAGGCTGATGCTGTGAATAAGCCTTACTCAATTCACAGAGGTTTCATTTCTTATATCTGGCACATTTTCATTTACATTGTCCCCCAGATCCTGTTAATGTTCTGATATATATTAACGCCACAGTGATTACTGTATCGTTAATCTCCCCCCAAAATGTAGTTAGAGTAAAACAGGTCCTAGCTCCCTGAGCAGTCTCATCCCTGTAACACTGCATAAGGAGATTTCTTCATGACTTCTAAGTAATGCTAGAAGCTCAGAGTTCTGCAAGTAATAATATTCTCATCTGTGATGAGGGTCCCACTATGAGCGCCTCCCCAGACAGGTATTTCAAAAGCATGCTCCCCATCATCTCAAAGTCTGCTAGCCCACCCCTTAGCGGCTCTCCTTTCCTGCACACATCTTAGGCATGTAACTTTCACCTTGTCTGTCTTCGAAATTGCTCACCACACATCCATCTGCTTCCTAGCTTCTCAAATGAGCTACCAGCTCTCACCTGCTCCCACCTCTCTTGTTCCCTTTGTCCTGTAAGTTTATGCCAGCTTTGTTCACTTTCTGTCACTTGAGGGGAGCTCCAGGCAGAGAAAAAATGCATTTTTTATTCCATGTTTCTATTGCTCATTTTTATAAAAGCATACAGTTTAAAAGGGAATTTAGATATCATCTCTCCAATCCAGTGTTAATTTCCTTTTTTGCAGTGGAATCTATCTTTTCCAAGACACAACCTTATGTATAAGTCTAATTTATAAAACAGATACAAGTGAAACTATTTTGGTTGAAGCTGGTAAAGGAACAGGGTGTGCATCTCATTTCTCTTAAAAATATTTTAAAATATCTGTTAAGGGCCTCCTCTGCACCAGACACTGTGTCAGACTCTGGAGAAACACAGATGAGCAGTGTAGACATAGGTTCTGTTCTCTAGCTGCTCAGAGACTTATCTGCTCTTGGAAGTCCCCAAGGAGCCCAGTCTGAAACTTACTGATCTAATCCAAGGTCCGGAGAAGAAAAGTGACTTGGCCAAAGGAAAGCCTTCCTGGTCTTCAAATCCATACTTGGATTTGAAGTTAATGTACCCAGTAAGTGTTACTGATGTGCAGTGGAACAGATTGTAGAGCAATGATCTGGAGAAAAACCCAGGAGCTGTTTATGACTGAGTCTTTGCAGAGATATGGAATAAGCTACACAGAGGGTATAAACTGTGCGTAAAGCTCCTAATTAAATATTGGTGAATGTTTGCACACCTGAACACTTCATCTTTATTTCTGCCATTCCCTGTGAGGAGATTGTTTTGGCCATGCAATAAAAAAACTTAAAAAACCCAAACCGAAATTTAAAGGAAAAAAAAAAAATCCCAGCCTGTTTCACCCAGGACCTGTAGGTATATCTTCTGTCCTTCTACAATGGCAGGTGTGACAATTCATCATCTATTGCTAGAAGTTTCCACAGTTGGCTTTTCAGATTAAAGAAAAAGAAGGAGAAACTAAGAAATAGGGTTTTATCCTTGAAGCACAGTCATCCAATTTATTGAAACTGACAATGCTAAAGAAATTTCAGTTTTGTTTTTCAGACCAAATCGCTTCTAGTAACTGACTGACCTTCCGAGTGATGGTCCTTGCAGCTTGACTGAATGCAATCTCTTTCTACAGGAAGACTGAGTTTTATTATGCACTGCCAGGCCACAGCTTGATCACAATGGACCACTGAATTCCAACTCTTTCATCCTTACAGTAATAAACTTTGAGTTGTCTGGCCCTGGGCCAGACTTCCACCTTCTCTTGGCCTCAGTTTCCTCCTATATAAAATATAAAATGAATAGGTTGGACTAAAGTATCTGTAAAATTCCTTCCAAGTGGGGTGCCTGGGTGGCTCAGTTGGTTAAGCACCTGCATTTGGCTCAGGTCATGATACCAGGGTCCTGGGATTGAGTCCCGCATAGTGCTCCCTGCTCAGTGTAGAGCCTACTTCTCCTTTTCCCTCTACTGCTCCCCCTGCTTGTGCTCTGTCAAATAAATGAATAAAATCTGGGGGGAAAAAAAAAAAGATTCCTTCCAAGCATTCTACTCCTCAGATATTCCATTGGAATCAGCAGGTAGCATTACATTTTGGAATCTGAAGCAACTTACCTAGAGAGGTGCAACCCAGGACATTTTCCAGACACCTGACCAGTGCTTCAATATCACTGTCCTGTCAAAACAAGAGGGATTTACTTCCGTGTATGATAGAAGAATATTTATTGACATAGAAAAATGTTCTTGCCACATTTAGGCAAAACAAAACAAAATATGGTGACAAAATTATTTGACAGTATGAGCCCATTAAAAAATTTTTTGCAATTGAGGTATAATTAACATACAGTGTTACATTAGTCTCAGGTATACTATATAATGATTCAACATTTCCATACATTACTCAGTGCTCATTAAGGTAAGTGTAATCTTAATTCCCTCATCTGTTTCACCCATCCTCCCACCCACCCACCCCTCTGGCAACCACCAGTGTGTTCTCTGTATTTAATAACAGCTATTTGTCTCTTTTTTTTTTTGTTTGCTCATTTGTTTGTTTCTTAAATTCCACATATGAGTGAAATCATGTGGTATTTGTCTTTTTCTGACTTTATCTTTTTCTCACTTAGCATAATATCCTCTAAGGCCCTCCATGTTGGTGCAAATGGCAAGATTTCATTTTTTTTGATGCCTGAGTAATATTCTATTATATATAAATTATATATATACCACATCTTCTTTATCCATTCTTCTATGGATGCACATTTGGGCTGCTTCCATATTTTGGCTATTGTAAGCAATGCTGCAATAAACATAAACATAAGGGTGCATCTATCTTTCCAATTTTTTTGTTGTAGTGGAATTACTGAATCTTATGGTAATTCTATTTTTAATTTTTTGAGGCACCAAAAAATGCATGGTGGACTGTTTTCCACCATCGTTGTACCAATTTACATTCCCACCACCAGTGCATGAGGATTCCTTTTTCCTCCATATCCTCATCAATATTCGCTATTTCTTGTGTTCTTATTTTAGCTGTTCTGACAGGTATAAAGTAACATCTCATTGTGGTTTTGATTTGCATTTCTCTCATGATTAATGATGTTGAGCATCTTTTCATGTGGGCCGTTGTATGTATCTTTTGGAAAACAGTCTATTCAGGACCTCTGCCCATTTTTAAATTGGATTGTTTGGGTTTTTTTGGTGTCGAGTTGTATAATTTCTTTATATATTTTGGGTATTAACCCCTTCTCGGGTATATCATTTGCAAAGATCATATCCCATTGAGTAGATTGCCTTTTTGTTTTTGTTGATGGTTTCTTTCACTGTGCTAAAGTTTTTTATCTTGGTGTAGTATGATCCAATTTTTTAAAAGAAAAATATCTATACCTATATTTATATGTATACATATATATATTTCAATCTCTCCATCTCTGTCAATCTGTAGATCTATTCCTCTATCTCTCCGATGGGAAGAACACACACTGAAAATGTTAACAGTGGTTTTCATTATAAGGTAAGATTATGGATGATCTTTATTTTCTCCTTTGTGTACTTGTGTCTTTTCTAAGTTTTTTATAATAAATAAATATTGCTTACTCAATGTACAAAATACTAAATGCTACTTGGAATGGGGAAAAGGGTTTTAGTTCATCTATAATCTATTCAATACATCAAAAATCAAGTGAATATTTTTTTTCTAAGGAGTGTCTCTACCAATTCTTCTTTGGAAATGTATGGTCTTCAAAGGGTCATAAACCTAAGAATTGCACTTCTTATTTACCTTAGCCCTCAATAAGAGTCAGATACCCTCATGAGAGCTGGGGGAGGGTCCCAGAACTGTATTTGGCAACAAATATTGTCTTTACTACAAAATAAATGTCTGTCCTCTATCCAGGAGGCTGGGGATATACACAATAGCATCATAATGATCTGGGAAAATGGAACCATTTAATTATTTTCAGGTTTGTGGTTACATTGAGGGAAATCAATAATTTGTGGCTCACCTGCTCCATTTCAAAACAAGCAACACATTTATATTGAAGCATTTGTTAACTTTTAAAAAAATGCACTGTGGTATAACAGAGTACTCTAAAACATTGCATAAATGTGTGTTTCAAAATATAACATCTGGTGGGGTTTGAGCAGCTTTTCATGCATGTGATGAAACCCAGCATCATTTCATGTTCTGATGTATAGAAGAGGCAATAATGAAGAAGGTATGTTTGGCCAAGGCTGGTCAATGAGGCCAAAGCACTAACTGAAGACCCTGTGTCCAGCCCAGTAATAGGGAGGCAGGAAGATTCAGAAGGGGAAAAAACAGATCCCTTCCTTCTTCTGCACTCTTGTGGTCTCCAAACTTAACAGGGACAGCCTTGACTCAAAGAGAAACCCAGCAGAGACATCCTCTGTTGGAGGTAAAGCAAAGCACACATTGGCATACACAGGTGGTGACACCAACCTCTTGTTCCTCCACTAAATGTGCTGGTCTGGTTTAAGTGGCTTGACTTCCCAGGTCTAAGGTTCTGCATCTATGAAACTAGGGGGTTGAATCAGATGATACTTAAGGGGCTTTTCAGCTCTAAAACCTGGTTCTTCCACAAAGAGTTAGATGGGCAGTAAGTGTGTGGATTGTTTTCCAATATGGCTACAACAATCCTTCCTATTCCTTTGTTCCTATGCCATTCCTCACATCAAAAGTTACATTCTCTTTCCCCATGCCTTAACCTGGCCTTGTGACTTGCTCTGGGCCTCAGAATGTGGCAGAAGTAATGTTCTGTGACTTTTACTACTAGGCCTTAAGAGGTCATGTAGCTTCCATTTTTATTATCTTGGAAACCAAAAAAACCATGTAAAGAAGTTCAGGCTCTCCTACTGGAGAGATACCACGGTGAGATGCCCTGCAGCATGAGAGGCCATGTGGAAGGAGACAGAGGCCCCCAGTCACAGCCAGCATCAATTGTCCGACATATACATGAGGCCATCTTGGACCCCTAAGCCGAGGTCCCAGCTAAATGCAGCCACATGAGTGACTTTAAACAATATCACACGGAACAGAAGAACTGTCTAGTGAATCCAGGCAATCTACCTAGAGAATCATGAGAGACAATAAATCACTGTTTTAAACCATTAAGTTTTGAAGCATTTTGTTACACAGTAAGATAGCTAATAACTGAGACGCTAAATAAACTGAGATTGCTTACCAAGTATTTCACATTTTTATGTCTCCAGCACCCAACATGGCCCCAGGAGCATGAGTAATGCTAAATGCTCACCTGTGCAGGTCTCTTCCAGCCTCAATGATTTCCAAGGAAGTAAAACAGAAGAATGGCATTGACCATTTAGATCATAGCCTAACCCTAGATGGACAGCAGGGTTCTCCCCACTCAAAGTACATCCTTACTGGGATAGTAGAGGAAAAAGCATACTACTACTTCTTAACTCTGTGGCCTCAGTCAAGTTGGTTAACCTCTCCAAATGTCATTTTCCTTCATTGCAAAAGGAGAATAATGTCTTCTATCTCACACAGGGTTCTTACGAAAAACAAATGAAATAATAAAATGCCTTTAGTAGAGGGTATGGCTTGTTGGAAATACCAAATGCGTGGAAGAAGAGAGTTGGATAGAACAGGGTGGGATGGGAAAAGGACAGAGATATAAAAGGTTAAAAAGTCCCAATCACTGTGCCTGCTACAGGACATGGAGATTTGCAATAAGTATCTGAGTTGAGTCAAAGCAACAGAAACAACAAGCACCAGAGTCAGGCTGTAGGAAGCATCTGGGTGGCTGGGACATATCAGTTCTATCCTCCTAACATAGAGGACAGGGAATCCTGTAGAAGGGTGTGGGAAGGGTGGAAATAATTCTAATAAAATTGAATGAATGAATGAATGAGTGAGTGAGTGAATACTAACTTGTACTGGAGTCTTAATATGTGCCATTGTTCCACCAGCTAACATGTGTTAATTCATTTAAACTCAACTAAGTGGTTCTATTTTTCTCCCCATTTAACAGTTGAGAAAACCAAGGCACAGACAGGCTCCATATTGTGACTAGGTTCATATAACTAGTAAGAGGTGGAACAGGTGGTGTTCTCCAGAGCCTGAATTCTTCTTAGTCACTACAGTACACATACATATACATGTACATATACAGTACACTACGTAAAGTAGAAGGCAGGGCTCCAAACCCAAGCAGAGCTTCACAATATTACTGGAGGAACCAGGTGCAAGCTCATGAAAAAAACTCAAAAATAATTCTTTGCTGAGATATATATGCAATATAATGCAGCCTGGGGACAAATGCAGCTACAGATGGGCTGGGTGCAGAGGGGTGGGCTCTTCATCAATGGCTTCCAACTCCAGGTTCTAAGAGAACTGTAAGCAAGGCATCAGTTCTCTGTCTAAATTCGGCCTCAAGAAGAGTCTGCCAATTTCCCTTCTTGCCCTGAAGATTAGGGCAGGAGAAGTCATGGACAATGACTGAGCTCAACTTACATTCCCAACAAAGGACAAGTTACTTTCTGCCTCTAAGATGCAGATTAATTAGGGCATTAAGACCAAAACTGCAATTGTACCCACTGAACAATTTTGTTTTTAATTTTGAAATAATATCAGACTTACAGGAAAATCTGTATCCACAAAGCTGATCCTGTGGGTTACAAAATGCATTCCCTCTTTCTGCTGTAATTCATCACTGCATTTGTTTTGTAGCTATGCATATTCTGCTCACCTTGTTTGATTTCACTGTAAGTTTCAAGGAAGATATTTACAAGGAAAAGCTTCAGTGGTGATAGTTTCTTAGCAACTTCTATTCTTCCTTTAAAATAGTTTTTTTTTCATGTTATTTAATTTCCCAAGTTTCAGATTTAATATCTATTATTTCCTAATATACTGCTACCAGAACATTAGAATTTGCCTAATTGTTTGTGGTGGGTAATAGTAAGTTCTGGTTAAATTACAATTTGAAGGTTTTTAAAAGTGCTTTGACCATATGTATGTTTACATTTAGTAACAAATCATTTAAAAACCATTCACAAGTTTTGGGGGGTTTTTTTGTTTGTTTTTTTCATTTTTGCTGACTGTAATTCAAAATAAAAGCTTTTTGTTCTGGTATTTAACCCTTTTTTATAAGCAGCTGAAGACACCATATTTAACTTTATATCTCAGTGATAGGAAAATAGTTGCATCGGTCTTGCATAAGACATTAATTCTCATACTTCATATAAGGAGTACAGTCCCTTTTTATTATGTTTGAGTTAAATTTGCTCTAAGGAAAACTGCAATTCTTAAGCATCCCCATTATTAAATTTGAAGATTCTTTAAAGATCACAGCAAAGTTCATTATAAAACTGTTATGGTGTCTTCAAAGACTATAAAATCTGAGACACTGAGAGAGAATTGGTCCATTTGTATTCTGTATTTCCACTATTTGCCAAAAGGAATGGGGTTAAGATTACATTTGTTTCCTCTCTACTTCCTATGGATCTACATCCCCATGTTTAACTGACATACTAGGGGCTCAGTTGTGTACTGTAATGTCTTATTAAAGAAGATATTAAAGAAAACTTTTTTAAAAAGTTGCAAAAGCAGTACAAAATTCCCATATACCCTTCACCTTGATGTTGGTGCACCATGTTCACATGCTCATTCCCCCATCTATCTATACACACCAAGGTTTCCCTACCTTGGTGTCACTGACATTTTGGGCCAGATAATTCTGTGAGTATGTTACAGGATGCTTAGTAGCATACTTGGCTTCAACTCACTAGATGCCAATAAAATATTCCCATCACCCATCCTTCAACCCTGGGATGTGCAAACCAAAAAAGTCACAAGGCACTGCCAAACATCTCCTGAGGGGCAAAATCTCCCCTGATTGAGACCAGGTGATCTACATATATAGATCTATCTTTCCATACATATTTTTTTCTCCTAGTTAAATCTGAACAACTTGGTGATCAAAATAAATTACATTAATAGATTAATAAACTACAGAATTAAATAAGATGCCAACTATACTTTTTAACATTTAAATGAAACTTTCTGTATTTTGAAAAAGAGACAACTCATTACAAAGACCAGCTTCTTCCTTTTTTTTTTTTTTTTACATTAAATAATTTAGAAAAGGAGTTAGGGAACTTGTTTTACTGCACTGCAATTAATTTAGCAATAAAATCATTCCTTGTGTTACAGAAATTATCATTTAATCGAACATAAAAGACCCCAGTAGAAATATATCCACCCCCAGGAGAAAGGAAGAAAATGGAAATGAATACCAACGTCTTTTTAAAAGATGATTTGCACTATTCTGTGCCATGTTTGTACTTCAGCAAGAAGTTCAGTCATGGAAACACCTTGCAGGAGCATATTATGGCTGGTACAATGTGGGGATTATGCTGTTGTCTGGAACCTGTGCATTTCCTCACTGTTTCACAATTTAAATTGATCTCTGCCAGAGCTAAGTGGCCTAAAAGAGCAACCACCTCCAAACAGAAGCCAAATTACAGTGCCACCAGCCTGCACTCATTTCAGCCAAGGGCCAGGGAGCCGAATTTCAAATGCTGTGCAAATGATTTAACGGTTCTTTTGCTGATGAATGTAGACAGTCTTCAGGCCTCCTTCCCCCATAACCACCAACTCCTCCCTAATAGGAATGGGTCCCTGAGGCATGAGGAACATCAGATAAGACTCAGCTCTGAAAAACTGTCCCACAGATTCAAGTTCAGTCAAACACCCAGATTTTTTCCAGAAGTAGATGCAGTAATTTGGCCAGTATATTAAAAAATTTCTCCTAAGGGGGCAAAGGCAGCTGTTCTGAAAAGGTCAGTGGGATCTGTAATGTACGTGAGACCTACCAACACCTGCCCAGAGGGCACAAAGAAAGCCATGATATCTGGGGCAATCTCTCCTTTGAAACAATGTTTATACAGAGATATTAAAAATAATACATCCTCTAATAATTCATATTTATTTTTTATTCTGGAAAATAATAGAAAATTATCAAAAGAAAATAATATCACCAAAGTAACCCATCACTGTTGATGCAACTTTCACCAATATATATGCACATATCTAGTCAGTCTTTTCTCCCGAGACCTTTCAGATATTTGAAATTGTACTGTAGATGTCTGGTATACATGGAACACACAGACAACCAGGCATTTTCGTTTGGACATTCATCCCATGTTATTAAGAATTCTCCAGAAACATAATTTGAATAGCAGCACAAACTTGCGCTGTATAGCCATATCACATTTCTTTATCCCGTGCCCCCATCACCGGACATCTTGTTGCCTCCACTTTTTTCGTTGCAAGTACTACTGCAGTGATTATCATAGGACATAAATCTTGGCCCCATGTATAAATTATTTTTTAGGTTAGTGGAATCGTTGAGCCAAAGAATGTGAACTTTTAGAAACTGTCCTCTTTTCTCTGTTCTCGCTCTTTACTTCATGCTCCCACCCATCCCAAGGAGTGCATTTTCTCCACAAGGAGCTCCTTCCTACTTTGTTTCATCCTCCTCTCATGGAAATTTGCTCTCTCTCAACAAAAGATACTGGAAAAGCCCAGGACAATTGATAAGGCTCATGTGTTATCTCAGGATACTTGTGTTTCGATAAGGAATACAACCTCATATCAGAGGAATGAATTTCTAATAGCAAGTTTTAGGCAGCAGAAAGCAGGCATGTCAAAGGAGAAAATCACGTGGTATCATTACAGGGCTATAAAAATCATACTGCATAGATTCTCACTTATTCATCAGCAAGTTCTGTCTGATTAAATAATCCAGAATATCTCCTCATCTTAGAGCTAGCCATGGTGAAAGATTTAGTTCACACAGACAGGTGTCACTCCATTACCCAGTTTATTCCATTCAGGAAACATTTACGGAATACTGGTTATGTGCCAAATGCGTACAAAGCTGAGGGAGACAGATGTAGCTTTAGCTCACTATTTGGGGACAGATGATCCATTTCCATAGATGGGAGAGAAGAGAGGGCATGAACAGAGGCTGGGAGGGATGATCTTGTGTCCCAGGGTATCCCAGACCATCCTCTTCCAGCAGTCAATTCCCTCATTACTTCCCCTGCAATACACACTCTCTACTATCAGGTGGCTGGTGGGATCACAAAAGCTAAACTGGAAACCAGTACAAAGGCCCTTCCTTTCTATTAAAAGAGAAAAAGCCACACATTAAAAGTAAACAAATAAAAATCCAACAGCTACCGTAGCTTGAGCCACCATCAGCTCTTGCCTGGACCATGCAACAACCTCCTTACTTCTCTCTGCTGTGGCATCGCTTTGATCCATTTCCCCCACAAGAGTCATTACTTTGTTGCTGTGCGTGGAATACAATCCAGAGCCCTGTATATGGAAGGAAATCCTGTCATGGATTGTCATGCCCCGTTTGATCCCGCTCCTCTCCATCTTTCCAACCTCGCTTCCTCCTGCTTCTTTCCTGTTGACTCTGCTCCAGCCGCACTGCTCTCTTTTTTCAAAGGCACCAGGATCTTTTGCACCTTGGGGCCCTTCTCATTGGCTGAAAATGCTCTGGCTTCACATATTTAAGTGATTGTCTTCCTCCTCCTTGAAATCTCAACGTTCTGTCTAAATTACGTTTCCACCACCGCTTTAGTCAACCCTCTCGCAGTGCTGTTTCTTTTGATTCACTTATCCAAAGACAAAATTAAATGTTTTTTTTAAAGATTTTATTTATTTATTTGACAGACGGAGATCATAAGTAGGCAGAAAAGCAGGCAGAGAGAGAGGAAGAAGCAGGCTCCCTGCTGAGCAGAGAGCCCAATGCAGGGCTCGATCCCAGGACCCTGGGATCATGACCTGAACTGAAGGCAGAGGCTTTAACCCACTGAGCCACCCAGGCGCCCCAAAATTAAATGTTTTTTTCGTTATTGTGAGCTCCGTGAGTGCAGCACCGTGCTTGCTGAGTAATTATTACCTCGGAGCTGGGCACATGGGAAGCAATCAATGAACAGAAAATTCACACCAAGACAACGAACAGAATATTCCTGTTTCTACCTGACCATGCAGGTTTTACGCAAATTCAGAGTTCCCAGTCCTGTGCAAATTTGAATGCATTTAGACTTTGAATGCATTTCCCCCATTCAATTCTTTCAGCGGCTTTTATCTGCTGAGCTTCCTTCTGAGACACCTGATGGTGCATCTTCTGCTTCCATCTGTCACTTTCTTTCTTGGCTCTCAGATGTTCTCTCATAAGGCTATTCCCTGACTCCTTCTGAGCTGACCCCAGGGACAGATAGAGCTCACAGGCTACTAACCCCAACTGGAACTTCCTTTGGTGAGATCCCTCTCCTGAGCCTTCTGGGAAACTTCCTTCCAAATGTCCCAAAATGATGAATGTGCTTTCAAAGATGAGCCCACTGTGGGCTGAAGCCTTGCACCAAGTTCTCCTTCCCTGTGACCACCACAGGGTACAAACTGCTAGGTACTGTGGGACACACAGCTACTGAGGGATAAAAGCCTCACGTGGAGGATGTGAGTGTCAGGTGTAGAATTTCTCAGCCCAAATTTAGGTTTCTGCTCATTAGTTTCTCAGGCTTTCCTTGCTTCATGGTTGGTCCTTCCTGGGGCTGGTTCACGAATCTTCCTAATTCCCCATTCTAGCAGGCCCCATGTTATTTGTCCTACAGATCCTATGACCCATAAGGAATTGGACCCTTTACTCTCTGGGTCACAGATTTATCTACCTTGGCCTCGACGAAACTGTAACTCATCGAGGCAATGTATGAAAGCATCCCTGCTGCTGTTACTAAACAACATGTACTGTCATTTATCAAAGTATGTACCAAACAACTTTTTAAAATGAATCTATGAAAATATGTCTTGGCAACGTGGTCTATGGTATCTTAAGAGTTTCATAACCTTCATGAACATATTGAAAGCTTTGAAAAGCCTTCTAGTAAAGATCTAAAACCTTGTTTAACATTATGCTTCCCAAGCCTAATTGTCTGTGAAACCCAGTTTATTCTGTGGAAGTCCCAGGAAGATTCTTTGGGAACTCCTCATGTGGGCAAATACCTTAACAGACCTTCCTGTTCTGTACACTCTGGGATCCTCAGTGTCTTTACTGAATTTAGTCCTGGGACTTTGCAAGCTATCTGTCCTTACTCTTTTGTTCAAGTAAAAATTTTCTACTATGAGAACCTCTATTCTATTATACATAAGTTCCTCTCATTAGAAGAAAGATTGCTTTAGTATCTTTAGCTCTAAAATGCCTTTAATTTTTCAACTAAGACATGTCCTTTGTTCTTTCTTTGAGATTAAAAAATAATGTTTCTTTCCCACCCCTGTCCTCAAATCACCTTTATGTTTCTTTAAAATATTTCTTTAAAACATTTAGCAAGCACTAGCATTTCAACTAGTAGAAATTTATATGTAGTTATTTACATCTTGCTACTTCATATTAGAATCAGGATTCCTTAGATTGTGGAGCAACTTTTAAAGAAAGGATGGAGTATACTTTGCTTTTTTCTCTACGGAGGTTAACTGAAAGGATTTTTATATGTTAGCCCCACAAACATAGGTCACAGTTACCCAAAGGGATTTTAGGATGAAACTGGAAAAGTATTTTTGGAATCAGTAACTCACATTTGGTGATAGCAGATCTGTATCAAATCCTGTGTTAATTTAAATATTAAAATTCAGTGTGCTTCGATGAATTTCTTAGTCTCCTTTTTTTAATGAAAGTGTAGTTGACATACAGTATTATATTAGTTTCAGGTGTACAACATAGTGATTCAACATTTATACACATTACAAAGTGATCACCGCAGTAAACTAGTTACCGCCTCACTCTCCTTTTAATTGCTGACCTGTGGAGAAAAGCCTAAAAGGAGCAATGGAAACAGTTAACAGGAAACTTTTGCATGGGGTAATTTCTACCTCACACCTGTGAGAGGGAGGCTTTCCAACCTTATTTCTTATTCCTAGGAAGTGGAGCTCTTGGCCTGTTTCCAGGCACAGATCAGCTTTGGAGGTAAGGTGTAGATACACAGTCCTCTTACGCAGTGATTCTCAAATTTCACTGCGTGTAGGACTCATCCAGGGATCTGGCTAAGAATGCAGAATCTGATTCAGCAGGTCTGGAGTAGGGCTGAGATTCTGCAGAATCTGATTCAGCAGGTCTGCAGTAGGGCTGAGATTGTGCATTTTAACAAGCTCTCAACAGCGACTGATGTTGCTGGCCCGTGGACCACAGATTCAAGGGCAAACTTTAGCCAACATGAATGATTGGTGATAGTCTACTTTAATGAGCTTGCCATGAGGATTGTTCTAGAAACATTCTGTTTGCCTTAGAGAATTCTCACTTATTCAATTAGTAAAAATGTGACTTTAAGCTGGGAAGAATTTCCACAAGCACCTATTTTGCTAACTCAAGACTTTTCAACTTCAGTACTAGTGATGTGTTAGGCTTGGTAATTCTTTGGGTGGGGGGCTGTCATGTGCACTGTAGGATGTTTAGCAGTATCCCTGGCTTCTACCCACTTCAGTACCCTCCCTCATCCAAGCTGTGACAATTAAACATGTCATCAGACATTTCCAAATACCCTTTGGAAGGTAATACCCCCACTGTACTGACATGGAATCACTTGGCATCATATTTGTTACACTGTATTATAGATATGAGTTTACAACTTTTAATTACAATGTAGATACATTTCACAACTCTGACATCATCTTCATGTAAAAATCAAGATGACTTTCAAGAAGGACTATTTAAGCATTAAGACTAAGACATCTGTCCTTCCCTGCATGGCTTCCAGAATAAGATGCCTTTTCTTTGCTCAGCTTTACATTTAGAATAGTGAGATGTGTATGTCCAAACATATATGTGGGGGGAGGGCCTATAACTATAGAACTTACATTAAAACCAAGGATATATGAAGCAATAGCAAAATCTCCCCTTTACTCTTGTTTTCATTCAAGAAATATGTGAAAAACTTCGGTGTGTATAGTACTAGATATGTTCATGATGAATTAGAGAGTGACAAAACTCAAAAGAATCACATTTATCATTGAAGTCTTCTGTGTCAGATACTTTAATATTTTGAACCTTGCATACACTAGAAATCAAAAGTTCAATTAAATGGCAGCTTTGAGTTAACATTTTTTTAATGTTCTAAAGCCTTTTTATGGGCCATTAGAAAACAAAACAAAACAAAAAACCAACCACCTAAAATTGCCAACCACTTCTGATGTTTTCCTAGTCAACTTAGTATTGGTATAATTAGAGAATTCTGACTCCTGAAAAACATAAAAATCTCCCAACCATGAAGAATTCAGTGGTGTACACATTAATAAAAGAAAGGATAAGAACCATATAATCCCATTAATAGATGCAGAAAAAGCATTTGACAAAATATAGCACGGATTCTTGATAAAAACCCTCAACAAAGTAGGGTTACATGGAATATACCCAAACATCATAAAGGCCATATACAAAAGAATCACAGCTAATATCATCTTCAGTGAAGAAAACTGGGAGCCTTTCTCCTATAGTCAGAATTAAGACAAGGATGTCCACTCTCACCAATACTATTTAACATAGTACTAGAATTCTGTCTTAGGCTCAGCAATCAGACAACAAGAAAAAATAAAAAGCATCCAAGTCAGCAAGGAAGAAGTCAAACTATCGCTATTTGCAGATGACATGATACTTTATGTAGAAAATCCAACAGACTCCACCAAAAAATTGCTAGAACTCATACATGGATCCAGCAAAGTTGGAGGATATGAAATCAATGTCCAGAAATCTGTTGCATTTCTATACACCAATTACAAAGTGGCAGAAAAAGAAATCAAGGGATTGATCCCATTTGCAATTGCACCAAAACCAATGAGATACTTAGAAATAAACTTAACTAAAGAGGTAGAAGAACTGTACCCTGAAAACTATAGAACACTTATGAAAGAAGCCGAAGAGAATGCCAAAAAAATGGAAAAGCATTCCATGCTCGTGGATTAGAAGAACAAACATTGTTAAAATGTCCATACTACCCAAAGCAATATATACATTTAATGCAATCCCTATCAAAATACCACCAGCAGTTTTCACAGAGCTAGAATGAACAATCTTAAAACTTTATGGAAACACAGAAGACCCCCAAATAGCCAAAGCAATCCTGAAAAAGAAAAACATAATGGGAGGCATCATTATTCTGGATTTCTATATTTCTATATACGGTATGGTACTGGCACAAAAACAAACACATAGGTCAATGGAACAGAATAGAGAACCCAGAAATGGACCCTCAACTATATCGTCAATTAATCTTCAACAAACCAGGAAAGAATATCCAATAGAAAAATTCTCTTCAACAAATGGTGTTGGGAAAACTGGACAGCAACATGCAGAAGAATAAACTGGACCATTTTCTTACACCACACACAAAAACAAACTCAAAATGGATGAAAGACTTAAATGTGAGATAAAATCCTAGAGAACGCAGGTAGAAACTTCCTTGACCTCAGCCATAGCAACTTCTTGCTAGACAGATCACCAGAGGCAAGGAAATAAAAGCAAAAATGAACTATTGGGACTTCATCAAGATAAAAAGATTCTGTACAGTGAAGGAAACAATCAACAAAATTAAAAGGCAACCTACGGAATGGGAGAAGATATTTGCAAATGACATACCTGATAAAGGATTGGTCTCCAAAATCTATAAAGAACTTATCAAACTCAACACCCAAAAAAACCCCAAATAATCCAGTTAAGAAATGGGCAGAAGACATGAATAGACACTTTCCCAATGAAGACATCCAGATGGCTGACAGACACATGAAAAGATACTCAACATCACTCATCATCAGGGAAATACAAATTAAAACCACAATAAGATACCACCTCACATCTGTCACAATGGCTAAAATCAACAACACAAGAAACAAAGGTGTTGGTAAGGATGTGGAGAAAGGGGAACCCTCTTGTACTGTTGGTGGGAATGCCCTCTGGAACACAGCATGGAGGCTCCTCAGAAAGTTAAAAATAGAACTAACTTACGAGGGGTGCCTGGGTGGCTCAGTGGGTTAAGCCTCTGCCTTCAGCTCAGGTCATGATCCCAGGGTCCTGGGATCGAGCCCCGCATCGGGCTCTCTGCTCAGCAGGGAGCCTGCTTCCCCCTCTCTCTCTGCCTGATATTCTGTTTACTTGTGATCTCTCTCTGTTAAAAAAACAAATAAAATCTTAAAAAAAAAAAAAGAACTAACTTATGACCCAGCAATTGCACTGCTAGGTACATATCCAAAAGACACAAAAACACAGATTGGAAGAGGTACATGCACCCCAATGTTTATAGCAGCATTATCAACAATAGCCATACTATGGAGAGAGCCAAAATGTCTACTGACTGATGAATGGATAAAGAAGATGTGGTATATATACACAATGGGATATTACCCAGTCATCATATATCAAAAAGTATGAAATCTTGACATTTGCTATGATGTGGATGGAGCTAGAGTGTATTATGCTAAGAGAAATGAGTCAGTCTGAGAAAGACAAATACCATATGATCTCACTCTTATGTGAAATTTAAGAAAGAAAACAAATGAACTCATGGAAAGGGGAAAAAAGAGAAAGAGGGAAACCATAAGGGACTTTTAACGATAAAGAACAAACTGAGAGTTGAGGGAGGGAGGTAGAGGATGGGCTAGATTGGGCTCTTGTGATGAGCACTGAGTGTTGTGTGTAAGTGATGAATCACTGAATTCTACTCCTGAAACCAATACTGCACTGTATGCTAACTAACTAAAATTTAACTTAGAGAGAAAGAGAAAGACAGACAGAATACAGTGGTGTAGAATAAGCAGTTTCCAATCCAGGAAGAAGAATTTCTAAGAGCGTTATTTTGTTGGGATCTAATACTCTGATAGACTCAAAGGACCAAATTCTCAATAACATCTGAACATGGATATTCAATAACAGACCAGGTTTATACCAAACCAGAACTACACAGCATCGTACATTTTCATTGTTAGTTCTTAGAGGCAAGCCCCAAATACTGTCATTTGTGCATATCACAAGTACTGGCTTGTTCCTTAGAATTCAAACTTTTATATGAAAGTGTACAAGAAGCTGTCTTGAAAATATAATCCAATAACTACACAACTATATTTCTATGCCAATATTCCTGTTAGAAAATGTATCTTAATTTAGCATCTATATGACCTAGGAAAGTTTCAGCTACAAGTAACCAAAAATCTCCATAAACCACCTTAAAAAAGAGCCCCAATATGCTCCTTTCCATGCACTCTCAGACCCCCTCCTCCCCAAGAAAGTATATCCTCACACTTCTTGGCCAGAATTGATTGCATATTCATTTTAAACCAGTCCCTGGTAAGTGGAGTGTGATGGCCAGACTGGCTGGAATGAATAGGATTTAGGATGTATTTAAATCATAAAGGGAGGCTGGCCACTGGCCTAAAACTGAGGCTCTGGCAGAATGGACCAAAGGAGAAGGGCACAGCCTAGTGGTTAAGAGCAAGGGCTCTGGAATAAGCCCACCTGAGTTTAAATCTGGCCATGCCATTTGCCTGTCATGTGTTTTGAAAATTACTTAAACTATTCACATCTTCATTTCCCCATCTGTAAAATGGGTTGTTAGGAGGAATAAATGTTAGCATCCATAAGTACATAGCTCCATGCCTGGCACATTTTAACTGTAACACGTGTTTGTTAAACAGAAGGCTCAAAAATGTTTGTTTGGTACACAGCCAATATGCTCAGTATCTTGGACTGAACCCAGCTTAACTTTCTGCTCAAATTATTGGAATGGATAATGCAGTTGAAGAAATCTCTTTCTGAAGCAGCTGTTTCTGAAGTTGTTGCTGACAGTTACTTATTCCCCTGAGGGAAAAAAAGAAATGAGAACCTACTCATAGAGAAGCCTAGTCACATGAGGCTTGTTGTCCAAAGTCTAAGGATGCTTGACCTTTATCTGGATGAAGAAGAGATTGTAGAGGAAGGAGCCAAAGAGAGGCAAGGGGGAGATGTAAAGACACTGTCCTTCACTCCATGGCTCTCCCTACCCCACCCACCCCAGTAAAATGTAACCAGTTCATAATATTGTGCCCTTCTTGGAATTAATTGTGAATAAATGAATGAATGAACGAACAAATGGAAGAATGGCAACTAGCTGCCAGAAGACCTTATTTTGGGATGAGGGCTCAGTTTGGGAACCAATAGCCCTTAGCAATTGTACATCTACCTTTAGACATTCTCAAGAACCTCCCAAAGGGTTGTTCTTCTGCTTTATGCCCCTACACCTTGAGGTGGTAAAAACCCAACCATCTGTCTTCATCTAGCACCCTCAGCACTCTCCTGGCAGATGGGTAATGCTGACTCCCAAAGCCACACCACAGAAGGCTGGACAGTTAGCAACCCAGATATAAACAGTTGCACAGCTATGAAGTGTTTAAGTTTCCTGGGGCTGAAGGCCACTCAGGATGAGTGGGAATGGGTACTTACGTGGTGTGCTGCCAGGCCCAACACCATTTCTGTCTGTGGAACAAACCCAAACAAAGATCTATAAATGTATACATGGAATGGACATAACCACCCAGTAGAGCTCCAGCCAGAGGGGAGCTCAGCTAAGCTTCATCTCACTCAGACCCTTGGGCCCCTCAAGGGTCCCTATGTCAGTGGGTGTGAGGGTGTGAAGGGGCTGATTTCTTTTACCTCTTGGTCACCGGTCTTGACAGAGTCGTCCCACAGGATGACACCAAACCATACAGAACCCTTCTCCCCACTCAAGCTTAGTCATTCTGGACTCACCTTTTTTTCCCTAAGACACCTTACCTGAGTGTACCCCGGACCTCCCTGAAGCATGACTCCTGAAGTCATGCACGGGCTACAAGGAGCCAAAGACACAGCCTCAATACAGGCTGACTTACATGTGTCACAATATATGTATGGATATCACAATTCTGGTGTAGTTTTTTTGGTAGTTTTTCTTGTCTTGATGACATTGTTGATGATGTATTATTCTTATTGAGGTAAAATTTGCATGCAGTGAAATGCCCAGATCTTCTACATACAATACCCATAACGCCACCAAGTCCCTGAAATTTCCCTCAGGCCTCCTCTCAGCCAATCGCCACCTTTCACTGCCACTGTTGTTCCAATTTCTACTGCCATAGATTCATTTTAAGACTTGATTTCAGTTGCCCTTCACTGGATTGGCCTTGTGCTTAAAATAAAACCCACTCTCCTTACAAGACCTTGTTGATGTAGCTACTGCTGGCCTGACCTCTCCAACAGCATCTCAAACTTCCCAAGCCCTCTCATGACCTGGGCCTTCCTACCCACACTACGCCCCTCTGAAACACTCCTCTCCCAACTCTGTTTTCTTACAGCAGGGAGTGCTTTTTCCATCCCTCAGGTCACAGCTGAGAACCTCTCTGCTAGGAACTTCCTGAACCCCTCTCAGGAGGTGTTTCGACCCCTCCCCCAAATGCCCATTTCTTCCATCACCTCAACTTCTTCCTTTCCTCTTTGCTCTAGCTGTGTGTGTCCTGGCTTATTGGCTACCTGTACCACTAGCTTATCCATGTAGGCATTCATTCATCTATTTACTCCCCAATATTTGCTCAATGTTTGCTCTGTGCTGAACACTATTCAAGGTGCTGGGGATACAGCAGTAATACAAACAGAATCTTTGCCCAACTGGCTTACATTCTAGAAGGGGGAGAGAAACTATAAATGAGTAAGCAAATAAACAGTGGTAGGTCAGATGGTGTTAAGATCTACGGAGGACGATACAGCAGGGAAAGGACACAAGGACTTCTCACACCAGCAAGTGCTAAATTCTCTAAGTAGTCTGAGTCCTCCCCAAGATGACAGCATATAAGCACAAACTTGAAGGTAGAGAGGGAGCAAAATAATTTGTGTATCTGGAGGGGAGTGCGTTCCAGGCTTCCAATGGCAGAAACGTGCCTGACATGTTCCAGAAACAGCAAGAAGGCTAATGTGACTAGAGTGGGGTGGCAAGGGTGATTCTCGCAGTGATGGAAGGGAGGAGATCTTCCATGGTGATGAGGGGATGCTGCAAGGCCATTTTGAACAGACTTGTGCCTTTTCGTTTGAGGGAAGTATGGGAGGGAGGGTTACCAGGAGGCCAGTTGGAAGCTACTGCAGTCATACACTGGGGAGGCGATGGTGGCTCCAGCAGTAGGAGTAGAGGTGCTAAATAATGATCATCTTCTAAACATCGAGTCAATAGGTTTTGCTCATGCATTGGAAGTGGAATGTGAGTGAAAGGACATGCAAGAGTCAAGTTTGACTCAGGAGGAGCTGACTGGGCCTGGGGCTGGGGTGTATTCCTTCAGTTTTGGACATGCTTAGTTCAGGATGTCTATTAGAACTCCACATGACATCTATCCCCACTCCTGGACAGACAGGGGATGTGAATCTGGAGACAGAAGTGCAGAATGGTAGACACACATTTGGGAGCTGACAGTCTATGGATACTCTATAAATACAGGAGACTAGGTGAGATGTCCATGAAGGTGGCATTGTGTCTGCTTTTCACTACCTTCCACCCAGTGCCTAGAACCCTCATCTGTGTGATGTATGAATGTATGACCCAAGCAAAACCCACTCATGTTCTTTCCCACAATCCACCCATGTTCTTTTATTAAGCTACTGTCCACTCTTTAAACTCTATCCGCTGCATCCTGCAAAATGTCACTAAGTTACAGAAACCAAATACCAAGGTGACCTTATCCATTTTCCACACACTCAGATGGACCTTTTACATCTCACTTCGATCTCATTAGAAGGCAAACCCTTGTTTATTTGCATTCATAATTCGTAGGATGGCAGAGGGTGCCATTCGGTGCAAAGCCACAGGACAGAGTGGATGGCACCTTCTCAGAAACTGCCCTGAAATCAGGAAGCTGACATCTTCACTCCTAGCTCACCACAAATGGTCGCCTCTGTCAAAGCAAAAAAGGTCTCAGAGCTTGTGTCATGCCGGGAACAGGAGCCACATCTGCCAAATTCAAGCTGGAGGCAAGCCCCCAGGCTCCCGTAACTCCAAATGCCTCTGTCACTGAATTCTGAGTCACTGAAATGTGATTGTCAATGTGTCCACATTTCACTGCTAATGCCTTGTTTACTCTGCATTATTAAAACCTCACTGCAACTGTCTCCTATTAGTGCCCAGGTTCGCAGCACATCGGTATCTGTAGGGTTGCTTCTGGGGTTCAAAGACATTCATAGGTATCTATCTGATCCAGAACTCTTTGGACATTTTGGATCACAGTTTGGAAATGTAAAGGATGGAGAGGAGGGAAAAGAAAGCAGGGCTGCTGGGAGTGGCATCACGATGCCCACCCAGCAACTTGTGCAATGAAGTTTTCAGGAGCTGGGGAGGCTGGTACCTTTGCTGTGATCCATTTCTCGAGTTGCAGCAGTGTGCCAGGAGCCTGCCCCCAAGCCATCCCTCCCTCCCAAAAGCTCACTTGCTCCTGATGAACTATTTATCTCTTCTCAAGCCACATGCCCGGTAGTCTAGGGAGGAAAGTCCTGCCATTTAAGGAACGTTGATCGGTTCATGTTCCCAAAAGGTAGCCCTTGTGATACACATTTCTTTATGGCACGTTATTATTTTTGACTCCAGTTCTAGCTTTACTCCTACATGAATCCCACAGAGTATGTGGGAAACTTGGTCCTGTGTTTTCAACACGATTTTAAATCCTCCGGTCATGTTCTCACACATTTTGAAGCTGCCCCTTAGGTCCCAGGCATCTTCTTTTCCTCTCCTTTACGAAACTTCTACATTCACTTCTGCACTCAACCCACACGTCTCCTCGTGGACAAGGAGAATTTGCTGGTTTGAATTCCAGCTCTGTCAATGGACTGGGTAACCTAGGTCAAGTCAGTTATTCTTTCTTTCTGTGTCACACTTTCCTCTTCGTAAAGTGGGACAGAAGATGTTAGCTCTGGAAAGTGCCTATGAGTATAAAATGGGACAAGGCATGTAAAGGACTTAGCATGGCACCTGTTGGGCTGTGAAGCTGGCCCTGTCCTAGTAAGAATGATTGTTGCTTCCTCTGGTATGATGTCGTCCTATATGGGTCATGTAGAAAGGACAGTACCTCCAACAATGTCCCAGATGTGTCACATTCCTTTCTTCCTAGACCAGACACCTTGAGATGGTATTCACTCTGTCTTTCCAGATGAATAAAATATTCAGAAAATAAGATTAAATTTCTCTGTATAAATGAATCACAGAAGAGTGGGATGGGCCCTTTGTTTGCAAGGGCCATGTGGGAGGATCCTCCTATTCTTGGTAGACTCATTCATGCCCTGTATGGTCCAGGTAGCTCAGCTCAGCTGATAGCTGTGGACACATGAATTGGGTGCTGGTGAAAGGGGAAGGGGGCTTGTTGGAGAAGTCCAAAGGTGCCATTCCAACTAGGCTTACCCGCTTTGCAAAACCAGCATACACCACTCCACCACGCTCACCCCCAACCCCAGGAGTAGCACAGGAGGGCCCAGTGTGGGCTGTCTCTTTCCTTCCCCAGTTGCTGTGAACCTCTGCTCAGCCACCAACATGGGAGTGGTGGAGGCTAGGGGAGGATACTACCCTCCACACTGAAAGGAGCACACAGATTCTGTGCATTCCCACTCAGTTTTGCTTTGTCTTTTTCTACCCTATCATCTTCCTTCTTTTCCTCCATTCTTTGGGATTGGGGCAAAAAGTGTAGTTGCAATCTTCAATACAACAGTGGGTCCAATTGAAAAGATTTAGAAGCTAAAACCTCCTACAAAGCCCATAGTGTTATGTCCCACAGCAAGGTTTGCTGGTCCCTGCCTGGCCCGCAGTGAGCTATGCTTTAGCCTGGACAAGAAATAGTAGAGAAGGAAGGCAGAATAACCATGCTGGAAATGAGGGCTGGAATAGGGCCGGCAGTGGAAACTGTCCCATCAAAGTGACTCCTTTCAGCAACACACACTGGGTCTACAGAAGGCCTGTTACCGGGGTGCCTGGGTGGCTCAGTGGGTTAAAGCCTCTGCCATCAGCTCAGGTCGATCCCAGGGTCCTGGGATTGAGCCCCATGTTGGGCTCTTTGCTCAGCAGGGAGTCTGCTTCCTTCTCTCTCTCTGCCTGCTTTTCTGCCTACTTGTGATCTCTGTCAAATAAATAAATAAAGTCTTTAAAAAAAAAAAAAAGAAGAAGAAGAAGGCCTGTTACCTGGAAGGTGTGACACATGAAACCGCTGGGTTCCTCTAACGCCTCAGCAAGATGGGCTGCTTTACAGCCTGGGACATGGGCGGCGGGGGGTGGGGGTGGGGGTGTGGGTGGTGCTGATGGAGAGATATTAAACAGCGGGGCTGACTGCTTCTTAGAACCAATGACCTCTGAGGCCAATTCCAGACAAAAACTGTTTCCTCCCATGCATGACATCAGATCAGTTAGGTCAGATCATGCAAAATCCCAGTTAAATCAGCCCTACAGTTTGGACTCAAGAGTTTTGGCATCTTCTATTAAATCAAACAAACAAAAAGATGGGAAGAGGAGAGAATTCTATATCCTGTAACAGATGTGAGAGACAGGCTCTTTTTTGTTTTAATTTCCATAACTCGGCACTGTTCCTAGAACGAGTGTAAATTTTGCTTCGTGCACAGCTCAGTAATTCTGTTCAGGAGAACAGGGCCAGACAATGCGGTGGCCCTCAGCTATCCCCTCACACCTACTGTGTTTACCCAGTCCTCACAGAGGAGGGATTATAATTGCCATAATTAAATAGTTGTCCCGGAAGACTGTATAAAGGAGTGTCTAAGACACATGGCAGATCTGCAGCTCTCCTACTTGTTAGCTCTGTGCTACTTGGTGGTTGCATTCCCCTCATGGAGCCTCAGTTTCTCCTTGTGCAAGCTGAGGCTATCACAACAGACTCATCTTTCAAGGGACTTGAGTTTTAAAGTCAGTGCTTAATACAGTAACCAATTATAGACTAATTATGCTGTTTCTTTTTAAGCATCAAATGGAAAAGCTGACTAGCACTGAGGAACTGCATTGTATGAAGAACACATGGTTGTAACTACTCTAAGTCTAGGGCAAGAATTCAAAGCACCAAGAGGTTCTCAACCTGAGAGATGCATGGACCCTGAGAGGCAGTGGGGGACTCTGGAATTATAGCCCTCAGCCCTTTCTCCATCTGGGGCTCCCATTTTTTGGTTCAAATGTCAGGCAGAACTGGCTGGAAATCACTAACCCAAGCTTTCTTCCTTTCTCTTGCCCACCCGCCTCGTTCCACACTCTCACCTTCTCCCTTGTTGGAATTCCAGCCAGTTCAATTCCAGATTGATGCAGTTCAACTAGAATACATGCATTAAAGGGCCAGCTTGCAAGAATGAAATAAAATATGCATCTGTGCCCATAGCTGAGGTGCACCCCTTCCATTTCTCTTCCAGAGCCAGCCTGCTGCCAGCCTTGCTGTGAAGCCAGCTAGCCACCCACAGCTGCTGCTCCAGGATCGGCTCCTCCCGGCAGCTCGCAGCCAGTTCAAGCATTAGGAAACCAGAGCCAGGCCATTCCCACCCAGTCTGGCCTCCTCTGGTGGGCAGGGCAGTCTTTGTCTGGGGCTCTCTTATGGGCACCATGAAGACCTTTCCAGACCCTGCATATTGAAGGTGTCATGTAGTCCTGCCTTCCCTTCCATTCTTACCCACAAAGGTGCAGACTAGCATCGTGGTTTGAGGCTTTCCCCAATTCTGTCTTGTCACCTGCTTCCCAGAGGACCTGGGCTGACATGATATATAAAGTACAGGGCATAGAATAAAGGTTCAGGAGATGTTAGATATTACTGTTATAACAATGAGGATTTGATTAAACTAATGACTCCACTACCAGAAGACGCTCAGAGGCACATATTCTCATGATGACCTGATCTGAGAGTCCTCAGTAGACTCTTGGGCCTCGCCTAGCCTACATCAATTTCTCTGCCCCGTGGCACCATTCCAAGGAGATCATTGTGCTTTTCCTAATGCTCTGCTGTGCAGAGGGAATTTGAAAGCCACTACAGGATTTGGTGAAAGCTTCAGAATTAGCTGGAAAAATGGGCCTCCACAGCCCTTTGTCTTGGCAAGAACAAACATCATGGTCCTAAGAGTCTTCTTAAAAATAAGTATTGCTGAAAGCCACATTCATTAAACAGAGCCTTTCCTGAGGGAGTTCTGTGTGAAGTCGTTATGGTCTACCTAGCATGTGTATTCCTGATGCACACAGGACATTGATTAGTCTTGCAGAGGGAAATGGTGGTCAAGGTAACGAGGGAAAACAGAAGGGTCTCTGAATACACCCCATCAATCTGCGGCCTTAAAGCACATCCATTAGAGCAAAAACACTTTTCAGTGACAGGTCCCACAAATACTGTTGAAACCCCTCTTACAATGACAGCTATAAACTCCATTCTCCTGAGATCTAAGAGGCTTGTTCCAATTCAGTGACCACAGCCTTCACAGAGTAGCTATCAACAATATGATAATGGCTTGTGATAAAGGTTCTGTTGATGTTCAGCTTAACGCAGCAGAGAGGGAAGGAATGATCAGCAGCAATTAGGTGCTTAATAAAAACCACTTTGGAGATGCTGCTGCTAAAAATATTGTCACAGGTGGCGCAAGGGACTCAGCAATCAATCCCAATGAAGCCCATGGCTGTTTTTCTTTTTTTTTGAAAGCACCTCTTCCATCAAATACAAACTATGTGACTTTTGCTCTACCTGAAGGAATAAGAATCAACTTGATCTGACTACTCACATAAAAGCCATGGGTACAAGGATCACTAAAGACCTTGGACACACTTGGGTCAAGGGTGAGACTAGGGGGAGGGAAGAGCAAATCCGAGTGATGGCTGCAGTTTTCACCGAATTCACAAAGCCAACAGTGATCGGGTCTCGGCATAGTGTTCTGTAACTACAATTTGAATGTTGCTAGTTAAATAACCTAGAAAGGGAAGAGCAGACACCCATCACAACCGCACACTCACCCCCTTTGGGGTGGAGAAAATAATATCAGATTACAGGAAAAACAAATGGGACTGCAGTTACCTATCTTTCCACAGATTATTCAATGAGATTTCCACTCCTGTTTCTATTATACTAAGATTACTCTAGCCTGATACACATTTTGTACCAGAAAGAACACTGGCTGGTGAGCATGATAGACCCAGGCCTGTTCGTGGTTCTGAGCGCCTTCCCTAGTTGTGTGGTCATCACAGGCAACCTACTTCTCTCAGTGACTCAGTTTCCTCATCTGGAAAATAGAAATAAGAATAACTACCCAGGGGCGCCTGGGTGGCTCAGCAGGTTAAAGCCTCTGCCTTCGGCTCAGGTCATGATCCCAGGATCCTGGGATCGAGCCCCACATCAGGCTCTCTGCTCGGCGGGGAGCCTGCTTCCTCCTCTCTCTCTGCCTGCCTCTCTGCCTACTTGTGATCTCTGTCTGTCAAATAAATAAATAAAATCTTAAAAAAAAAAAGAAGAAGAATAACTACCCAACAGGGTTTTGTGAGACAAAATACCCATGTGAGTATGAGAGGCCTCAGCATCCTGTCCCAATAGATTTAAAATCAATTCACAAAGCCTAGCCTGTATCCATTTCTCTGCCCGTGGCACCATTCCAAAAAGATCACTCTTTTCCTAATACTTCACTGAGCAGAGAAAATTTCAGTTATCATATCACATGTGACAGATGCAAGGCCCAGAGAGCAAAACTGCTGTCCTGTATTTATCATTGGCCCTAAGAAATAAAAAGGAGGGAATTTTTTTTTAATACCACAGTTGTGAAATCTCACACTAACATTAAAGAGTTTGGGAAGTATCATAAAAAATCCACAAGATGGGGTGCCTGGGTGGTTCAGTCAGTGGGACACCCGACTCTTGGTTTTGGCTCAGGTCATAATCTCAGGGTCATGGGATCAAGCCCTGTGTTGGGCTCCATGCTCAGCAAGGAGTCTTCTTGAGAGTCTCTCCCTCTCTCTCTGCCCCACCCCCAGCTCATGCACTTGCTCTCTATAAAATAAATAAATAAATAAATCTTTTTAAAAAACCCACAGGATTATGCTAAATGAAATAGATCAATCAGAGAAAGACAATTATCATATGCTCTCTCTGATATGAGGTATTTGAGAGGTATGATGGGGGTTGTGGGGGGAAGAGAGGGGAAAAAAATGAAACAAGATGGCATCAGGAGGGAGACAAACCATAACAGACTCTTAATCTCAGGAAACAAACTGAGGGTTGCTAGGGGTGGGGGGGTAGGGATAGAGTGGCTGGGTTATGGACACTGGGGAGGGTATGTGCTATGGTGAGCACTCTGAGTTGTGTAAGACTGATGATTCACACACCTGTATCCCTGAAGCAAATAATACATTATATGTTAACAAAAAAAACCCTACAAGATGGCTGGGTAACATCATCATCATCATCATAATTAATATCTCATTAATTAATTATTAAATTCTAGATACTATTTTAAGTACCTTACATTGATTACTGCATTTTAATCCCAGGACTACTCTGTGAGGCAGGAGTTATCATTGTCCTATTTTACAGATTAGAAAACTGAGGCACAGTGAAATTTAGTAACTTGCACAAGGTCACACAACCTGCAAGTAACAAAGGCTAGTCTTGTATTCAGGCATTTTGATTTCCAGCCCTGTGTTCCTATAAGTATGCCAAAGACGGGACTTCCAGAGTGGCTAGCAAAGTTTTTTTCCTGACCTGAGTGGTGTTTGCTGTATATTTTATTCATGTGTATTTTCTGAATCAGTTTTAATCTATTAAAAATAAAAAGTAATAACACTAGTAGCTAAAATTTTGTCACTTGGTGCTTTGAGTAAAAATGGATGTGTTTTGTAACCATAGGCACAGAAAGATGGTTCTGCAATATTGTAATATTTGTCTCCTGGGGCACCTGGCTGGCTCAGTCAGAAGAGCATGGTGTGACTCTTGATCCTGGGGTCGTTAGCTCGAGCCCCATGTTGGGTGTAGAAATTATTTAAATAAATAAAAAAGATTTGTCTCACATGTTTAGGACCGTGGCACAGAACGAAATGGGAATTGTATTTTAAACGTGTGGTAGGAGGTGCTGTTGTTCACCAGAGTCCATTGGAAAATGGGGAAATGATAGAAGGAAAGCATTTTTATTTTGGCATGCTGAATCACTCTCTGCCTTGACTGTATTTCTCTCAACATCCATCTACTTCTCTCTTCACGTATTTGTCTCCTAAATTCTCTTTCTCCTCTTTCTCTCATCCTTTTCTCTTCTTAGCCTCATATCCATATCCTTCTAGTTCCCCTTTCCTTGTCTCTTTCTCTTTTCTTATATAGAACCTGGGAATATTTCTTATTGGTTTTATTTATTGAATATTATAATATTTATTGACTATCACATTCCTTAAAAATTATTGTATACAAACTTCAATTAATCCTCCTGAATTAAGTTTCCATTGATACAGGTACCCCTTGATTGACTTCTATTTTCCTAGCTTAATGATTCCCAGTAACAAAACTTCTGTGCCTTAAGAAATTTTAGGACTGGGGGTGCCTGGGTGGCTCAGTAGGTTAAAGCCTCTGCCTTCGGCTTGGGTCATGATCCCAGGGTTCTGCGATCGAGCCCCACATCAGGCTCTCTGCCCAGCAGGGAGCCTGCTTCCTCCTCTCTCTCTGCCTGCCTCTCTGCCTACTCTCCTTTTGTCAAATAAATAAAAAATCTTAAAAAAAAAATTTAGGGGGGCGCCTGGGTGGCTCAGTGGATTAAGCCGCTGTCTTCGGCTCAGGTCATGATCTCAGGGTCCTGGGATCGAGTCCCGTATCGGGCTCTCTGCTCAGCGGAGAGCCTGCTTCCCTCTCTCTCTCTCTCTCTCTGCCTGCCTCTCTGTCTACTTGTGATCTCTCTCTGTCAAATCGATAAATAAAAAAATCTTAAAAAAAAAAAAAATTTAGGACTAGAAAGGTTACCATGTTATGGCCTAAGAGGAAAATGAAGTTTATGAGCATAATTTGCCCAAAGTAATCTGCTTACGTCTTACATACCTCTTGCTTTTTTTCTTTCCTATAGACAACTGGCAGAGAAATCACATGCTGGGACTGTTTCTTAGCCTATAACCCAGATAGGGCTTAATCTTGCTATTGTTAAAGAGATCTATGCCAAGGACATACAGAGACTCCAGCACTGTGTGTAAGGATGGGCCCACAAAGGCTGGGTGTGGCCAGAAAGATCATGCCCTAAGCCCAGGATCTCTGGGCCTCATTCTCAGAACTAATTTGTGCACTAGGACATGACTCAAAAATCTGATTACCAGGCAGAAAAGTATATTTTTAAAAATCTCCATCTCTCTGCTAAAGAGACACTTGCATTCTTTATTTAACAGCTGTATACAGGGTGCTCATCAGTGCAGTGTGTATCATCTTCCCATTTGAATAAGTACTGGGTGCTCCAGCCCATCCCTCATCAACATGGTCCACACCAGAATCTCAGAACTCCATGCGGTCCTAGCTGTCCCTGGACCCATCACATTGGGCCTTTAAAACAAACCCTAGTACCCCCCCCAAAATGCAAACAAACAAATAAAGAAAAACAAAAAAACCCAAAACGCCCTAGCCCCCTACCCCCACTTCAAGTTCTAAGATTTCCTTGACTCTCTTTGAGAAGTCACAACCTGGTCAGGACCTCAGACAGCTCCACATCTCTGTTGGGGAGCGGCCTATACCTGTTGGAATGTTCTGTAAGCAGGTTGGGGTCCCTCATCCTTGACCTCTTCCTCTGGTGCTGAGAACACTGTTTCTTCTTCTTCCTCCTCACTTTCTTCAGAACAGGAATCAAAGGCATCAGCA
Organism: Lontra canadensis; assembly: GCF_010015895.1. Taxonomy (NCBI): domain Eukaryota; kingdom Metazoa; phylum Chordata; class Mammalia; order Carnivora; family Mustelidae; genus Lontra; species Lontra canadensis. The sequence goes on from NW_022631032.1 coordinate 16,429,651, forward strand.
TAATACTCTTCAGCCACAAGCGGGTCTTCAGGGATCTCTGAAATAAAGAATAAACAACAATCAGACCCTACAAGTCATTAAATTATAATGAGTCTAGGATCTTCCATATTTTCCCAGAGATATATGTTATGTTTGCACTGACAAAGCTTTCATGGAGTATAGAGCTGAATATTAGCTTCCTGAAAGTATCTGGTTGACTTTAATACTCAGCAAAATTAAACCAGTAGAGGAAAGGAGGGATGATTCATTTATATTTTGAGGTGGAAGAATAAAACCATGACATGAGAAGAAATTATCTCCTTTAAAGTCTTTACATTCAGAGGCATGAATCCTTATGACAGATGAGGGGATTTAGGAGCAAACACTGGATGGGAAGCTTCGGCTGCAGGACACTATTACACACCCACATTAAACTTCTACAGAGGCTGTTGGAACTTGGTCAGCACTCTTCCCTGTTGTTTCTTTTTTAAAGAAAATATTAGTTATGAGACCAGGCAAGATGGATAGGATATACAGCAATGGCATTTAGGCAAGCTGAGGGAAACATTATGGGTTTTTTCCCAACAGGCTATGAAGGCTTTTGAGGTGGAGTCAGCTGGGACCCTGCTTACTCATCTCTATACATAACATTTATTTTTTTTAAGATTTTTATTTTATTTATTTGTGTGAGAGAGAGCGCACATGCACAAGCAGGGGGAGCTGCAGGCACAAGGATAAGCAGTCTCCCCACTGAGCAAGGAGCCCAATATAGGACTCAATCCCAGGACTCTGGGATCATAACCTGAGCTGAAGGCAGATGCTTAACTGACTGAGCCAACCAGGCATCTCTATTTTTTTTTTTTTAAAGGAAAGACCATCCATTTAAGTTGATGCCAAGAAGTGGCTACCTAAGTTATTTTATGCAATGTTATTACTAACTAAAAATGTAATTTTTACTTATAATGGTTTTCAACCAAGAAAGGCCAAGAATGGGTCACAAAAAAAAAAAAAAAAAAAAAAACCCATAGCGATATCAACTCCAATTTACTAAGGAAGGCCTAGAAACAGGGAAATACTGTTGGGGAGAGGAGTGAATTACAGTGACAGCCCATACATTAAAACCATGGGCATTTTCGGCTTTGCACCAGACTCTGGTTTATAAACAAAAATAACTCTTCTAATTTATAATAGCACTGTATTTCATCCCACTGTTGCTACTCTGTGTTTACTGGGGGAAAATATGGAATTAGGAGTCAGAGAATCAGGTTTGAATCTAAGCTCTACCACCTCTTATGTAAGAAGTGAGGCAAGGGACTTGAGATTCCTGAGCCAATTTCTCCAGTAAAACTGGCATAAGGGAAACGTAGCAGGGTAGCTATGAAGATTCAGTAATAAGATTCTTATGAAAGCATTGTCTATAGGGAAACTTTATAAAATGTTCACTCAATTTCCACATCTGAAAAAAGGGACTTTTTGTTAATTGATTCCAGAATCCTCTGGAAGAAAGATACTTAGTGGACTACTTTAAAATCTTTGTTATCTATGGTTTCCCATAAGACACAAGAGGCAGTGTCGTGGCATCAAAATTAGTCAGCTCAAAAGACAAAAATAATATATACTCAAAACTGCCTTCACCAGCTTCTTAGGAAGGCGCATATTGGGCATTTTGGTAAGCCCAACACAGCCTGTTTCCCCTCAGATCACATGTTTTCAGTTGAACAGCAGATGAAGTAGATTATTTGTATATAGGGGCCATGTTTTGTAAAAATCTTTATTCAAGATTGATTAATGGGATGGAATGGTGGACAGAACAATGTGACTCCCCGTGTCTCTTCGCCCCGCTCCCCAGCATCTCTCTTTTTCACAGATTGGTCCATTCTTTCCCCCTCTTCCCACTCCCTCCTATTTCCTCTTCCTCTCCCAAAGGCTCTCTGTCTGTCTGCCAGTTACTCATTCATTTACTAATTCCTTATATTCTCCCTTTCCCCTCTATTCCTCTGCCCCTCCTCCTTTAGGCCAGAATATTTGCTTTCAAATCTGACTGTGATACAAGAGGAAATATCATTTACATCGTTGCCCAGCACACAGAAATGTGCTTATATTTGTGTACAAATATAAATATATTTATAGTTAAAATGAAAGTTTCATGCATCAAGACTTACTCATACTAAAGATGACACATTCTAGTCTTTCACATTCTGTTCAATTTTTTACATTTTTTTACAATGCTAGTTGCAACTTGTTAAAGTGATTTCTCAACACACAATTTGAAAAACACTGGTTGAGAATGCTGGCTTTGGAATCCAAAAGACCTACATTTAAATCGAGGCTCTAATATCAGCTCTGTGACAGGCATTATTTAAACTTCCTGTACTTCAGTTTTCTCACCTGTAAAATGGACATGACTGTAACCATCTCTGAGGATTGTTGTGAACATTAAATAGTATGATGGATGCAAAGCACTGTGTACATGGTAGGCTCCAAATAGATGTCATTTACTAACATGTAACATAAAACTCTGTATACGTTTTGCTTGTAATGCACAACACCAGGAAGAAATATAAACATTAGACAATCACAGGTTTTTATCAAGTTTAATTTTATATATACACATACATGCACAAAATAGAATTACTTCTCAAAACCCACACCGCACCCATTTCAAATGGGCAGTAAGGCAGCAGGCCAAACCACACAGACAAACCCTTCTCTTGATAAATACCAAACCCTACCTTCCATAACATGGCTTCTGTGCAGTCTTAGCCTCAGACGAAAGATTCCCTCTCTTACCAGAGATCCCCTCCCAGGAAGAAGAGAAAGGAAAGAAATACTCAGTAGAATATGCCATCCTGGGACTTATGCCTGAGTCAGGAAACTGACTGGGATGAAGCCACCTCCAATATTTCTTAAACAAGCACCACTATCTTGGTGCATCTCAAAAAAGTTCATTTTCAAAAGGAAAAGTCAAAAGAAATAAAAGTCTGCTCAAACTGTGTTTGTCAAGCTATGTGTTTTTCAAACGCGGGCCCAATTTGAAGCCTTGTTAGGCTAAGGCTCATTTCTCCTGTCATTGAGGGAAAATGGTCTGTGATAAATAGCTTTAATTTCCTCACACCCTGAAGTCAGCCTCATAACAGACGTGCTGGAGCGGCATTCCAGATCTCTACTAGGCTGGGTGGGCAGCGGCCGCATGTTTATGAAGGAATCCTATCATGGCTGCCTGAGCTTGGGCATAGTTGTTGCAGGTCCATGATGGAGAAAAAGACAAGCAATCACCCTGTGCCACGAAAAGGATGCTGTTTGCCAGACCCTTCAATTAAGACCTTAATACGGGCACCTGGGTGTCAGTTGAGCCACCAACTCCTGGTTTCGGCTCATGTCATGATCTCAGGGTCAGGGTCGTGAGGTCAGGCCCCAAGTCTGGCTCCGAATTCAGCATGGAGTCTGCTTATTCCCTCCCTCCCCCTCGGTCCACCCGCCAGTGCTCTCCGTTAAATAAATAAATAAGCAAACACATAAATAAATAAATAAATAAATAAATAAATAAATAAATAAAATCATTAAAACTAAAAGACCTTAGGGACACCTGGGTGGTCAGTCGTTAAGCATCTGTCTGGCTCAAGTCACGATCCCATGGTCCTAGGGTCAAGCCCTACAGCAGGCTCCCTGGTGGGCAAAGGGCCTGCTTTTCCCTCTCCCATTGCCCCTGCTTGTGTTCCCTCTGTCACTATCTCTCTGTCAGATAAATAAATAAAATCTTTTAAAAAAGCAAATAAATACAAAATACAAAATTAAAAAGACCCTAATGTATACCTTCCTCTAAGACTTCAGTGAACATCAGTAGCCCCCTTGAGTATTATTATAACACAGATCACTAGGCCCTACCCAGATGCTGATTCATTAGGTCTGGAGGGAGGCCCGAGAATTGCATTTCAAACAAGTTGTCAGGGGATGCTGGTGCTGCTGGTCTAGGGCCACAACATCCAAACCACTGCTCTAGGATGTGACCAGTTCAAATAAAAGTACTATCATATATAATTACATAGACACACTATAATAAAATACATAAGGCTATAATACCTGTACATCTTCCAACCTTACATACTACAGACCCTAAAAAATGAAGAAATAAACTTTGCTTTAGAAGAGTTCAAACCTTTGTGTCATGAGTTTCTTAACTACTCACGATTTCTGTGAAGTTTTAGAGCACTATCCCCATTTTACCGATGGGGAAGAGCAAAGCAGTCCAAAGTTACAACACTTCCACAGTTTGCAAAAGCACATTCATATCCATTATTACATTTAATCAGTACAATGATTATTCAAGCTAGACCAGGAAAACAATTTTATCTTATTTTTCAGACTGTGAAATTGAGGTTCAGACAGACTAATAATCAACTGAAAGTCACACAGCTGTATTCAGGCTGGACACTAGATTAGAACACAAATAACCTGAATCCGATCTTTTTCCCATTGAATGGCACTATTTCATGGGTAGCTAAGAATTTTCATGTTTGCTAATAAAACCATGTCAGGAATTAAAGTCATGATTGTCTTCCCCCACCACTTTGAAAGATGTTGGACAGCAAGGGATAGACTTTTGACTTCTGAGATGGGAAAACCGAAGCTTAGTCATCATGATGAACCGCCTGGAAGGAGCTGGGAATAGTGAATGCCAGGGCCCCTCCCTTAGACTCAGCCCAACTGTCACTACCCTTGACCTCAGATGTGCTCGAACTGCAGCGTACATCGGGATCCCCTGGAGGCCTGTTCAAGAAGATTCCTGGCCCCATGCCCAGTGTTTCAGATGCAGTAGTCTTGGGAGGAGGGGGGTGCGGGCTATGCGGCAAGACGCTGCTGCCAAGTCTGGCAACACACTTCGAGAACTACCACCCTACCTCTTAGGACCTTTAAGGAGAAAGTGACATACAAGTACAACTGTTTAGTGAGACATTCCCCCATACTTCATCAATTATTGCACCAGCTCTTCGAACTTCTAAAATGATCAGGAAAATGCACCAAAGAATTTAAAAAAAAAAAAAAAGAGAGAGAGAGAGAGGCAATAAAACAAGAATTTTGCATAAAGTCAAAACCAAGTTTCCTCTAAAGGAACTTGGTTATGTGGCAGGAATACCTCAGCCTGCGCACCCGCCACCACCCTGAATGATTCTAACCATTCAGTACACCGTGAGCAGGTGCATGCCATGAGCTTAGCACAGTGGTTTCTACAGGGTGGTCCCAGAAGAGCAGTAAGAACATCACTTGGGGTTTTACTAGAAAAGCAAATTCTCATGCATCCCAGACTACCTGAATCAGAAACTGGGGTGAGGGTCCAGCAATCTGCATTTTAGCAAGCCCTCCAGGGGGATCCTAGAAGTTTAAGAACCACAGACTTAGCACAATGCCTAGTACTTACTGTCTGCTCAGAGAAAAATAGTTTCTACCGATACCCCCCATTGATAAGCTCTTAGGAGGCAGGAGCCAAGCCTATCCTGTTCCCTGTGGCTTCTCCAACCCGTGGCTCAAAGCAGACACTCCAAACTTTTTGTCGAATAAATGAATGCTTACGTTTCTAAAAGATAAGGACTTTCGAACTATCACATAGTATTTCATGTAAAGAATTTCCTAATCTTTGGGGGAGGGCCAGGAGAAGGCAGGAAGGGAATATGAAGATTTTTTTCCCCTGAGACCCCTCTTTCTCTCCTCTCTCTTGCAGACTTGGAACTTTTATCTCAGAAGGAATCATAATTTGCAACAGTAAAAAATGTCTTCTTCATACCAACATCTGCAGCAGTCTCTGAGTCTAGACTACGCAATGTGTGACGGCAGTCACTGGTAGACTGTGCTCTCCTCCAGGTGCCCAGACTCCGCTTCAGCTGCAAACCACTCTCCGCACATCTAAAATAGTGTCAGAACGGATCAGTGACCAAGTGACTTGTGATTTGGGAAATCCAACAGATGCGCTCACACGTTTCTGCCCCTTCTCCTAGGAAGCCAGCAATATCCACAGGACACTTTTTAAAATGGTTCTCACTGTGCCACCATCTGGGGGAAAGCATGTCCTCATAGAGAGCATGCTCTCTCCTTCCACTGTAGCGGAGCCAGCTGGGACTGAGTAGGGTAGCTCGGGCCAGGCAGCTGCCCAGGGATGCCCTTCTTTATTTTTCCTTTCTTTTTTAGTTTTCCAAAGTGGGCAATGGCTTTATTATGAGCCAGAAAAAAACTGAACAAAAGCTATAATATGAAGAAACTGATCTATTGTTAGATCTTGATGTGGCCTCCAAAGACCATGTTCTCCCATTATAAATTGGGAGCAGCGGTGCTCAGAATGACAATAGTCATTATTACACTGACAAGGCAGTTCTCAGAATTTCTTATTTTCCTAAAAATGGCACTTGTGGGTGTGAAAAAGATTGCCTTAATCCATTTTTTAATGAAAACATTTTAAATAAAGACATCACCTCATATGTAGGAGAAACCTGTGATTAACATGCTACATCACTCCCCAAACTACTGGGTGAGACAATGTCTGGAGAAGGCACTCTGAGGCAGACAATGTCAATACTGAGCTGCCTCAGTTTCCCCAGGGAGCTCTGTCTTGTGTAAGGTGGGGACAAGTTGGGATAAAAAACACAGAAACTGAAGCCCAAGTTAACTGGTGATGTCTGCTGCTTCTGAGGAAGGCTGCCTCCCACCAGGAGCGGGAATAAGGAGTAGAGATTAGAAGATAAGCTATAGGGTCAGCCTGAGGTTCAAATCTGGCCCTTGTTGTGTATGGGCTGTGTGACCCTGGGCAGCCTCTGTCACTTCTCGGGTCGGTTTTCTAACTCTAAGTGGGCATAGTGAATACTACTGGTGTGCCACTGAAACCTCCTAACCAGACACATTTTGGCACACTCACACTCCAGGTGCCATGGGTGTTGGTTGCTATGTTTGTCAACTCAGGCCGCCACAGCAAAATGCCACACACTGCGAGGCTTAAACAACAAAAATGCATTTTCTCATAGTTGTGGAAGCTAGAAGTCCAAGGTCAAGGTGTCAGCAGTTCTGATTTCTCCTGGGCGGCTGACCCTCTGAACACTGGTGCTCCTGGTGTTTGTCAGTGTCCTAATCTCCTCTTCTTACAGAAGGACCAGTCGGATAGGATTGGGGCTCAACCTAACAGCCTCATTTTATGTTAATCACCTCCTTAAAGGTCCTAACACCAAATGTAGTCACATTATAAGGTACTGGGGGTTAGGGTTCAATACGTGAATTTTGGGGGAACAAAATTCAGCCCATAACAATGGCTAACACGGCACAAATGTTCCCTTCTCCAGACAAGTGCTCTCAGATCCAAGAATTTCCTTAGCAAAGAGGTTATGCATTCCCCCCATTGTGGAGAGCAGCCCTGGCCAGTGACTGGATGACTTACAGTGGAGCCAGGCCCCTGGTATCACTCCTGCTCCAAGTGGGATTGGGCTCCTTCCACTGCTGCCCTGTCTAGACATATCCCCCTCCCCCAGCCTGAGTGCTCACTCAGTAAAACACATGCACCAGAATAACCATCTCAGGCTCTGCATCTAAGGAGCCCAACCGAAGGCTTGGGGATGTTACAATAATAATATGTGAACTCATGAGTATAGCATACAATTTTACAAAAGATGAGTGCTGCTATTCAATTATGTAAACACCTCTTAAAGGAAAACAGAGGACAGTAAGGTCAAATTCTTTTATATTATACATTTAATCCTCAAGACTTTCTAGGAAACAATAGAGCCCATACCTGTGGACACTGCTAAAGTGAGTCATTTGTCAGATATCCGTTATATCTCAGACACATCAATTTTTTATCTCTTGAGGTCTAATCTCCTCGCCCTGCTAAAAGTTTTCTTAAAATGCTCTATCTAGTATGGTGTCCAGAGCATAGTAAGTGCTTAATAAATGACTGTAAGTATTCCCTTCGGAGGTAGAAAATGTTAGTTTTCTTCATAGCTTACATACCAAACATAAGTACCTATCATTCCAATTTTAGCAATATGCTGCTGAAGCAAGCACCCAATTTTAAGTATCTAGAAAAATACCTGACATGAGTGCAGAGGAAGAAAAGATGATCCCTTCTGCCAGAGACAAGAGGAGGGCTTTCGCTGCACTCCAGAGAAGAGGTAGGGAAGGAGTGGGAGGGGTCAGAGCCGACAAGCTGCTAGAAAATCACATGCTTCTTGAGATGCTACACTCATCAGACACTTAGCATAGTAGGTGGAGATGCTGGGCTTGCTGTCTGAACCAGTAAGTGCCAGAGAAGGCCCCAGCCTCAGTACCTGAGACACAGGCAGAGAGAGCCTGCACAGCAATCATGAAGAGAGCTCTGGACAAGCTTCGGTTGAGCCAAGCTTCCTGTCCTCTTGGGACAGGGCGTCCAAAGCGATGTCTGGATTGTATCATTATTGGTTTGTAAAAGAATTTATACATAAAGGGACAACAGCAGAGCGGAGCAAACTCCCTTGTCTTTCAGGGAGACAGCTGGACTCCACCAAGGAGAACTATCATTGCGGAGACCCCAGGCTTCCATTCTCCTGCAAGCTAATAAAGGTACTCAGCTTGTCACACCTGGACGTACCTTCCCCTGCACTGAAGATAAGGACTGACTCAGAAATTTTGCTGTTTTGGAAAAGGCACTGTATCAACTTCTAAACTTCAACATACACTGGGTTTTATTTTTCCTTTGCGATTTTTAAAAGCCGTCTCTCCCCCCACTGTGATCATGAGACGGTTTTTCATGGTTATGCAGTGAGTCATCAGCTGGGCCTGGTTCTCAGGGTGTCCTAGTTCCCACCAGCCGCTATTAAGATTGCTCATGGGAGCTCAGAATTCACGGAGGGGGAAGGGTCCACTCTGAGGGCAGCGATCATTATTTTCTACAGTGAGTCATCCCCTTTTATGGCTCCCATGGTCTTCTGCTGGAGGTCCTGGAGAGGCCGTTACTCCACATTCCAAATGCTGCTGCATCTCTCTTTCATTACAAAGAGCCTCCTTCTGGGCCTGTGGGAAGCGAGTGTAATTTTCAATCACCATAACATTTAGTGGGGCTGGAGGCTTAGAGCAGCATATTTGCTAGGGAACATTTTGAACCAATGTTCAGTCCAGGGATGAATATGGATAGCCCTCAGTGAAACGAACACACTTATACTCCAAGGCAGAAATGAACACTCCAGATAGCTCAGCTCTTGCAATCGCCTCCAATCTTACACAGGCTGCCACATATCTTTCCTAAAGCACTTATTACCATATCATTCTTCCCCCCCTCCCCCGCAGTGGCTCCCCCACTGTCAATGGCGATACCTGGGTGCAACTCTCTTTCCCAGACCTTTCTCCTCATATCAGTGAGTTCGGTAGCTCTCAGTTAAAGGTACATGCCTAAAGGGATTCTGACTGGGTGGCCCTGGGCTGGGTCCAAGCAGTTTTATTTTTCTGATGCTTTCCAGACGGTTCTCCTATGTCCCTTTAGAACAGGTCCTAGGTTTTCATAACCTGGACTCAACATTTTCTCCTTAGCTCACTTTTGGTTTCTAACTTCCATTTCTTTAAAGAGCTCTCTGTCTAGAATTGCCTTGTCCAATATGGTAGCCACCAGGCACATGTGGTTATTTAAGTCAAAATTAATTACAGTGACAGAAAATGACAAATTCAGTTCCTCAGTTGCGCTGGCCACATCTCAAGCACTTGAAAGCCATCTGTGACAAGATTATAGAACATTTCAATCATCACTGAAAGTCCTACCAGACGGTGCTGTTCTAGACTGTCCTCCTTTCTATGTCTAGCTCTATTGGACTGCACCCTCTCGCTCAGATCTGGCTAGATTTCTTTGAAGCCCTGGGATGTGAGTCCCTCTCCCACTCTGACCCTCTGCTCCTCCCTTGGCCAGCACACCTTCCACCAGCAGCAGTCCTCCTCCCTGCAAACGAGAATGTAGAACCACAGGCCAGAAGGTTTTCCAATCCTCATTGCCCTGGACTTAGCAAGGGGAGGCAGTGACTTGACCTCACCATAGCCCTGGGCCTCCTCTGAATGTCCCCAGAGCCACTTCGAAGGACCTATCAAATCAAACTTTCTCATTTATAAGATGCCTTTTCTACCTTCTTTTACACAGTGCCTATAAGTCGAGCTGTTTTTTTTCTTTTTTAAGTTTTCTTTAAATGCCAGTTTGTTAACAAAACAGTGCAGTATTAGTTTCAGGTACACAACATAGTGATTCAACACTTCCATACTTCACCTGGTGATGAGTAGGGCTTTCAAAGATATTCATCTCTCCCCCTTCAACCCAGAGAGAGGCAGCTCATGGACCTCCTAAGTCCCCACAGTAGATAATGTCTTTCATTGCAGAGCAGAGATCAAGTTCACTTTATTAATCATATCACTAGCTGTAAGCGGAACGAAATCTCAATTACACACAATACATTTATAGTCGGGGGGTGGTGGCAGTGGCTTGGTTTTCTATCTTTTTGATGCTTTCCTCTCTCACACAATAAGCTATAGGTTAGTACTAGAACTGTGACCTATTCTAAAATAAAGCCTCAAAACTAAGGCTCAAATTAGCCATGCTGATTAGCTTAGCCTGCAGCATCACACATGAGGCTGTGAAAGAATTTTCTTAGCCAAAATGCATATTCATGACCCTTTCTGTAAGGAGGGCTAAATTAAGTACAGTACAGTGTCTTTTTTATATATAGGACAGCAGCTTCTGCTGTAAGTTTTTCTTCGAGTGACATCTATTTGAGCAAGCACACCAAAGGTGCCCCCTCAACATACGAAAGAAAGAAGCTCCATGATCCTTTTGGAAATAGGTCTCCCTCAAGCTCTGAAGTCTGCTTTTATTCTACACGTCAAGGTGATTCTCCCGTAGGCAAAACTCTTAACATTTCTCTGAACTTGTTTTTCTGATATGGAGAGCAAAAGTCAAAATAAGGAGATAAAGTTTGTCTTTTCTCCACCAGATTCAGAGAAATAAATATGGGCTGGGGAATCCACACTCTCACGGGGAAATAAAGGGAGACCGAACAGAGAGACCCTGAAGGAGCTGGGGCTGTGAGGCTGGATGCCACGTTTGGTGTCAGGAGACATCAAGTGTTGTGATTTTAGGCACCTGGCTTGAGCTCCCTGGGCCTTATGTGTCTCATCTGTAAACAGGGGACGGTAATAACTCAGCACCCTAGAACCTGAAGCCTGAGCTAGGTAGGTGGTTTCAGGTTGCTCTCCTGCTCTAGGGCTTGCAAGTGTACAACATGGAGTAACAGACTAGAATCAGCATGCATGCGAAGTATCTGGAGAACCTCATGAAATATGAACTCTGCCCAGTAGGTCTGAAGTGGGGCCCGAGAGTCTGGATTTCTGACACGCTCTGGCTGCTGGAGACGCTGCTGGTCCCCGAACCACACTCTGAGGAGCAAGAGCTTCGACCACTGCTTTGTGCTCCTGGCCATCAAGTATTCGTCAAGAAGTGAGATCACAATGAAGATTTTTGTGAAGTTGAAGAATCTGAAGTGCTATTAAAACGAAGCCTCTGCTACCTTCTTATTTTTCTTTGGTTGTATTTCCTCATTAACAGAGGCTCGGTTGTGCACAATGCATTTAGCAATTTGTTTGTTGGCAGAAACAACACCTTGTGCCAAATAGGATTTCCTCTCCGATGAAATCCTGAAGTTATTTCTTTTTTCCACCTCTACTGGAAAATGTTTGCTTCTCGATAGCAACCCCACAGTTAACTGGCCAGCTGGAGGCAGTCAGGAAACTGCTGCCAGAAGATGCTTGCTGGTGCGGATGTGCTTAGCTCACCAGTGTGAACAGGTCAACTGAACATGGCAAGATGGGTTGATGATCACAAAAACATGCGGGAACTCTACTGCACTGCTACTGTGGGCATGGCATTCATTTAAATGTTTTAATTAAGGGAAGTGCATCTTATATACACCAGCTTAGGCCCGTTTTTGTGGTCCAACTCAGGAAAAGTTTCTACTGCAATCTTGGATTTCCTGGGTGACCTGCCCTTGCTTGACCTGGTTACTTCCTGTGGAATGAGATATAGCCTTAGAGAGCAAGGTAAACATGTTTAAAAGGAACTGTTTTGGGGCGCCTGGGTGGCTCAGTAGGTTAAGCATCTGGCATGGGCTCAGGTCATGATCCCAGGGTCCTGAGATCAAGTCCCTCATCAGACTCCTTACTTAGCAGGGAGTCTGCTTCTCCCTCTGCCTGCCACTCCCCATGCTTGTCCTATCAAATAAATAAATAAAATATATTTTTTTAAAGGAACTGTTTCATGGTCTATAAACTCTAGACAAGCTTCCATTTACATATCCTTAAAATAGTAAGTAATAGCAATTATTTACCTTTGTATGACCCTTCATGATTAAAATGCTTTCAAATACTTTTCTCTTTTCTCCCTCACAGCATGGTACGAGATGAGCAGGTGATGTTAGCCACCCCATTTTGTAGACAAGGAACATAAAATTTGGAGCTATCTGACATTTTTAAGTTAATTTGAAAGTGGCACACCCCAAACCATGTCTTCTAATTCCAAATCTAGGGCTCATTTGTATTAAATCATGGTGACTACATAATTCTATTTGGCCATTCTTTAAAGGTAGGCACTCGATTTGGTCACATACTCACAAATGCAACAACATTTGCAAAAGGTGACTTTTTCAATTCATGGCAGCCTCTATGTCTTATCCATATGTCAGCTCTTTCTCTTCCTCTTCTCAACCACTCTCTCTACACACGCACTAAACACCACAGAGCACTTTCAAATAATGTCTAGAACACTGACCAGAAGTGAAAATGTTAATTTTTTACATGGGAAGTCACTAGAAAGAGGCGTTCCAACAAAAATTACTGCACTAGAGGCACCTGGGTGGCTCAGTGGGTTAAAGCCTCTGCCTTCGGCTCAGGTCATGATCCCAGGGTACTGGGATGGAGCCCCGTATCAGGCTCTCTGCTCAGTGGGGAGCCTGCTTCCTCCTCTCTCTCTGCCAGCCTCTCTGCCTACACTTGTGATTTCTGTCTGTCAAATAAATAAGTAAAATCTTAAAAAAAAAATTACTGCACTAGTTATCTATTGCTGCATAGTAAGGTACTACCAGACCACGGCTTAAAATAATAATAAACATTTATTATCTCAAACATTTTCTGTGAGTCAGGAATCCAGGAACGGCTCAGGGGGAAGGTTCTGGTTCAGGGCCCACCATGAGGTTTTGGCTAAAAAGTCATCTGGGACTATAGTCATCTGAAGGCTTGATAGGGGACTGGAAGATGCAATTCTAAGCTCACTCATGTGGCTCTTGGCAGGAGACCTCAGTTCCTTGAACACAGCCTTGAACATAGGGGAGCTTGAGCATCCTTACAACATAGCAGCTGGCTTCCCTCAGAAGGAATGATCCAAAAGAGCAAGGCAGAAACTGCAATGTCTTTTGTTTCCTAGCCTTGGGAGACATACTTTTCAATTCCCATTCTATCCAACTGACTACACAGATCATTCCTAGTCAGTGTGGGATGAATACTGGCATGAATACCAGGAGGCAAGAATCATTGTGGGGCATATTGGAGGATGGCCACAAAAAAAATTACCTAGAAGTTTCACTTTTGTTTCATTTTTTTTTTTGAGGTAGATATTTATTTTATCATGATGTATAAATAGTCGGGTTGTTATAATGAGGTTACATAATGTATCATGACAGACTTCACACTAGAACTCTCTCCTAATATCCAAGTTGGTGATACCTCAACCTTTAAAGGATTATAAAGAGAAAAACACACATGTAACAAGATTCAGTTCATAATTAGGATACATATGGATTTGAACGGTCAGATCCTAATGAAATTTCATTGTTCCCCAAGTGGTCAAAATCATTATTCAGGGGAAGTAAGTATGTAATTATTTTTAGCATCACATCATATCGCTAGAATTCTAAGTATTCAAAACTCATGGGGAGAAAAATACCAACAAACTATGATATACCATAACCTACATTAAGGTGAGCATGAACTGATTAAACAGAGAAATGTCGAGAATGTGGGACTCTGATCAGGAGCATTTAATGGGATCTATGTCAGAGTTATCTGAAGAAACAGAACCAATAGGATATGAGAGGGAGAAGACAGAGACAAATTATTTTAAGTAATTGGCTTTCACAATTATAGTGGGAGGTTGGCAAGTCCAAAATGTGCAGGGCAGGACAGCCTAGGCAGGAGTTAATGTTGCAATCTTGAGTCCAAAGGCAATTTGGAGGCAGAATTTCTTCTTCCTCAGGGGGACCTCAATTTTTTCTCCCAAGATCTTTAACTGATTGTATGAGGCCCACCCAAATTATGACAAGTAGTGGCTTTACTCAAAGTATACTGATTTAAATGTTAATCATATCTAAAAAATACCTTCACACAACATCCAGGCTGGTGTTGGACGAAACATCTGGGTACCACAGTCTAGCCAAGTTGATACATAAAATTAACCATCGTAAGATCTAACAGGAGTATTCTTTCCCAGGTTGGATTCTGACAGAGAAGATGAATGAAGCTGGCAAAGAGAACTCAAATCTTCCACTCAGGTTGCAAAAGTCCCAAACAGTAGAATTCCAGGACACTCCCAGGACTGAGCACCATCTCAACACCTAAATGTTGACTTAGGGACCAGTTTCTTAAATAGAAACAAGAACCTACTGTCAGAATCAATTGCCTACCTTAAAAAGTTCTTGGTCTCTAAGTATTCATGGGACACTCTCTACAGATCTCTGGTAGAGTTTTCTTTATAGTCATTTTCAGAAAATCCTGTCATCTTCATTTTGTTTGGAGTTTTCAAACCTCTCTGGTGAGCCTGACTGGCTTTTTGGGTCAAAACACTGATGCCCACCATGAATGACACCAGGGAAACAGTCTACCCTGCAGAGTGGATCTGTGTAAAGTTGCTTTCTGGAAGGTGTGGGTACCCTGACCCACATCTGATCACCATATCACATCATGTTGGTATACCATGACCACAAAGTAAGTATCTGCACAAAAGGCTCAAGGGCTTATTAAAATAATTTTCCTTATCAATTACTGATGTAGTGATTCAAATGGGGGTCCTGTGACAGAGATAGCAGACCAATAAAACCATCAAAATGAATTTTTAAAAAAGCTAAATTCAGGAAAAACTGATGGAAAAAAACTCCACTAGAGCTCTTATTTTTTTTTTCTTTATTTATTTTTAAGTAGGCTCCAACATGGGGCTTGACCTCACAACCATGAGATTGAGAGCTGAGCCCAGATTAAGAATCAGATTATAAATTGACCGAGCCACCCAAGTGCTTCCCACTGTATCTCTTGTAATATTTTGCCAGGAACTACTTCCAACTTTTTAAAAAACTAGTTGTCTTAGATTGGATTCCCCAGAAGTAGATTCTGAGATGAGGAACTTCATCAAAGTTATTTGTTAGGAAGGGTTCCCGAGACACACTGGTAGGCGGTGAAGAAGTGGGAAAGAGGGAGCAGGAGGCTAAGCAAGGGGCCAGTATCAAGGAGAGTCCCACAGGGGTAACCTTGGCTCAATTCCACAGAGTTCTAGGGCCAATTGATGGAGGTAACTGGAATATTTATATTTATACTCTTGCACACATTAGTCACTTTTAAAAGACTGTCTTGGGAAACTTTGGTGTGTGGGGGCAGGAGGGGTAAATTCCCAGGCACTCTGGCTCTCTTTGAGTATTGGAAAAGCAGCCTCTGGGAGTCTAAGAGCAGCCTCCCACAGCCCCCCACCAAAAGAGACACAGGTGGGAGGTGAGCCCAAGAAAATGGTAAAGGGATGAAAGGGGGTATAGACAGAACACTGATAGCAGATGCTACATGGGGGAAAATTTTCTCTCACACTTGCTTCCTATTCAAGGTTCTACTTATTGTGGTTTCTCCAATCAGACACTCTCCTGTCACACGCCTCCTCTGAAAACAGGTAATGGAATCCCAGGTGCTTACCTGTTCTATCTGGAAGTGCCTGAAACACTTAATCTGACCCACATCTCCAAACACTTCATGGTTCTCAACATTTTGGACCAACAACTTCACTTCTTAGTTACCATTTACATTTCAATTTGAAATTGAAATTTGTCTTATCCAATCACATTCCAAACCCAAATGAAATTTTATATTTGCTTTGCACCCAGCCCACCAAGCCCATCAACCTGCTGCACTGAGCTTAGGTCCTCAGGGAGAGTGAATCTGACCCAATCCTAGCTCCACTTGGCCTCTTGATCTGGACTGAGGCCTTTAGGTATTGTTGAATTACTAAGCCATGGTGTTTACGGAATTCTAAACTCCCTTAGAGCTGATAACATTCCTAGGAAATCATCACCCACAAAAGAGAAGAAAAAATCTTGAAATCACAAGTTTGAGTGCCCTCTCACTGTTAATATCCAGCTCCTTCCCTCAGAGCATGTACATTTTTATGCTCTGTGATTATCCTCCAACACACAATGAAAAAGCCCAGGGCATGCCTAGATTTACATCAAATTCTTTTCACAAACAGCAATAATGCTAAGTCATCCCACTAGAAAATTAGTTTTGCCCTATTTAATAACTAAGAAGAAATGGATGTGCTCTGTATTTGCATGGTAACGATATTAAAAGTTTTTGTTTCAGTGAAGCCAAAGCCAAGTTTCAATAAAGGAAAGGAGAGCATCTAGCAAGCTAATTTCATTTTAAATTTACATTTCCCGGTGCCATTAGTGTATCTACCAATGTTCTTAGAACCCAAAGACAACAGGCAGAAAATGACTTAGACCATGGGTGCATGGGTCTAAACTAGGGTCTGTGGGCCAAGTCTGGGCTGCCTGCTTTTGCCAACAAAGTGTTACTGGAACACAGTCATAGCCCATACCATCCTTGGCTGTTTTGTCTCTATAAAGGCAAATTTGAGTAGCTGTTACAGAGATGGTATGGTCTGCAAGCCTCAAATATTTACTTTGGACCATTTAAGAAAGTTTATCCACTTCTGCTATAGACAATAAGCAGTTACTGGTCACCCCGGATACATACCATTCACAAAACGGTGGAACTAGGAGCAGACTCTCTTCAAATCTAGGAGCCCACCAAAGAATCATCTCATTAGAACTGAAAACATTCCTATCACTCTGGAAATTCCAAAAGATTTAGGAACTCTGCCTGATGAATCTGAGTCAAAGACCAAATGGTAGAACAAAAGATGTTCGGAGTACTCTTATCACTTAGGAAACTACAAGGATTTTAGGAGCTCCATGCCACAAACTGGAGGCAGAGAACAATATATATTTTTCTTTTAGTTTCACAGGATCTAATTTACATTTGTGGCTGAAGGAAGGATTTTCTGAGAACAGGATATTTAAACAGAGGCCTGAAGAATGAATAGGCATAGGTCAAGTACACAGTGAGATAAAATGACATGGTCTCCGGAAAAAAAGAGCATTTGCAAAGCATCTGAGGTGGTCAAGTTGTGGGCACACAAGGAAATGAGAGGAAGTCAGGGTAGCTGGACCATCAGGAGTAGAGTGGCCAATCAGTGCTAAAAGTGAAGAAGTCTCGGGAACCTAGGATGGCCTGGCACCCTAACAGGAGTGTAAGATGGAGCATAACATTGGATTAGGTTGGTGAAGAGGGGAGCAGGTACATAGGGGCCTTGTGGGCCATGTGAAAGATTTTCTATTTTGTATGCGAAACACAACAGAAAGCCACGGAAGGACTTAAAGCGAGCAATGACAAACTCTAATTGACATTCTTAAAAGACCATTTTGGCAGTCTTATAGAGAATGTACTTCTCGGAGGCCAGAGACTAGCCAGAGGCAGGTTTAACACTTCAGGTGAGGTGATGGCAGTTGCTTAACCTTGGATGTTCCACTAGTGGCCTGGAAATGGATTCTCAGAACCCATTTTGTAGATGACAACTGGGGACTTGCCAAGAGCCAGAGTTCCAAAAGTTAGAGGACTTGTCCAATGTCATGCAGCCAGTGTGGGAAGCCTGGACTCAGCCTCAGATCTTATTCTGCATCTCTTGATTTCTCAATATACTATGCAGATTTCTGGCTTTGTATTTATCATGTAAAAAGCAAAGTTAAGGGGCGCCTGGGTGGCTCAGTGGGTTAAAGCCTCTGCCTTCGGCTCAGGTCATGATCTCAGGGTCCAGGGATCGAGACCCGCATCGGACTCTCTGCTCAGCCGGGAGCCTGCTTCTCTCTCTCTCTCTCTCTCTCTGCCTGCCTCTCTGCCTACTTGTGATCTCTGTCAAATAAATAAATAAAATCTTGAAAAAAAAATAAAAAGCAAAGTCAAGAAGATATATCAAATTTCATGATCCTTGGTAGAATGACAATTTCTAAGAGAAACAAAAAGGGAAAATAGATTTTGTATTTTATAAATGGTTGTAGTTTCTCCTATTTAATCCATTGTAAAACTCAATTTAAAACACAAACAAGGGACGCCTGTGTGGCTCAGTCGTTAAGCATCTGCCTTCAGCTCAGGTCATGATCCTGGGGTCCTGGGATCAAGCCCCACGTTGGGCTTCCTGCTTGGCAGGAAGCCTGCTTTTCCCTCTCCTATTCCCCCTGCTTGTATTCCCTCTCTCACTGTCTCTCTCTGTCAAATAAATAAATAAAATCTTTAAGAAAATAAAACACAAAATTCATAGTTAAAATGGTATGATAATTATTAACAAATATTTAACAAGAAAGGACAAATTATTAAAATGCTACAAAGCAAGTAGCATAAGTATTGTGTTGCTTCCCTCCATCAAATGAAAATGATTATTTTAAACAACAGGAAGGAAGAAAATTACTAATGTTAAAGTGAGAAAATGTTACGCCTTTCTGACTTTAGGATCTGAATTACTAGGATCTGATTGAAAAGCCCCCAGAAAACATAATAGGATCGACTAAATCTTGACAATGGAAGAGGTACACATAAAAATATATAAATCTGGGCCCATCTGTGCTTTTGCTGTGTATTCTACTCAAAATTAGAAAAGTAGAATTGTGTTTATTCCATTAGTACATTACACGCCTTTGTCAAATGCACCTAATTTTTCTTAGGCTGTTCGACCAAAAATAATTTCATATTATCCCAAGAGAAAAGTAAACAAAATAGGAATATATTAACCTAAGACTGTAACTAGAGAGATGAAAACAGAGACAGCTGTAGTACATGTAATTTACCAGAGTTGGCATAGAACAGTCTACCTGAAGGAGTGCTCTGAAACCCATGCCTCCAGGAAAGAGCACATTTTACTGTCACCATACCTCTCGGTGTCTGAAGGTTTTATTTCCGTGACAATAACAACTGAAAATCAACCCGCTCTAAAGCATTGATTGCATTTGTTGATGCTACAGCTCCCCAAGGACTATTTTTTTGAAAAGTGAAAGGGTAATACAAAATAATTTATCAGACAATTTGCATCTTATTTGGGAGTCCTCAGTGGTGAAAACTGCAATGCCTAGCAAATGCTGGAGCCAAGCATTTGGGTGATTGATTCAGAAACTTCCAAGCTCTTTGGGGTAAATCCATAAGTAAATGAATACACTTCACCACACAATTATCCCCACAGGAGGCCCCTCAAACAATTTTAAGATCTTGCATCCACCTACTTAGCACATAAAATGATGTCCATTAAAGCATAAAAGCGTATCATCTCAGTGAGACTGCACCTTTTATGGCTGTTACAATAACACTGGCGACATCATTTCTGCTTATTAATGATTTCACACCCACGAAATTCAAATAGAGTAGGTTTTCTACCTTAGAGCACCACATTCATGAAAGGAGATCCTGCTGCTTCATTATCCTTTAAGCCAGTTTATTAAAAATTGTTTAACAGGGCAGTGCAAATGGAGAAATTATTCATGATATCCAGAAATATTTAATGCTGGCTTCCAGGATCTCACTTTAGGCGTGGAAGAACTATTCTCAAGGAGTTGTCCAGGGGCCCATAAGTCCCCAAGACCCTTTCAGGGGCATCCAAAATCTAAATTACCTTCATAATAATACTAAGATCTTATCTAACTTTTTCACTTTCATCCTCTCAAGAATGCATAGTAGAGTTTTCCAGACAATATATGACATGTAATGTCATGATAAATCTAAATGCAAAGCAGATATGAGAATCCAGCTCCCTTCTATTTTTTTAAAAAGATTTATTTATTTGACAGAGAGAGAGAGAGAGATCAGTCACAAGTAGGCAGAGAGGCAGGCAGAGAGACAGGGGGAAGCAGGCTCCCCGGCTGAGCAGAGAGCCCGATGCAGGGCTAGATCCCACGTCTCTGAGATCATAACCTGAGCCGAAGGCAGAGGCTTAGCCCACTAAGCCACCCAGGCACCCCCTCAGCTGACTTCTATTAAGCCAGTTACTTTTTAAAAACTGTAAAAATTAAAACAATGTCACTCTTCTCAATAATTTATTTTGGAAAACATAATCAATTTTCATAATATGCAACAATATGAATGAACCTTGAGGACATTATGCTAAGTGAAATAAACCAGTTACAGAAAGACAAACACTGCATGAATTCACTCATATGAAGTATCTAAAATACTCAAATTCATAGAATCAAAGAGTGGAATGGTGGTCGCCAAGGGCCAGAGGAAGGGAGAAATGGGGAGATATTAATCAATGAGCATCAAGATTTAGCTAAGCAAGATAAATTCTAGAGATATGTTGCATAACAGTGTACCTACAACCAACAGTACTATAGTACACATGTAAAAGGGTAGGTTTCATGTTCATTATTCTTACAACAATGAAGTAAAACTTTTTAAAATTAAAATTAAAGACTAGCTGTCCTGTCAGGGTGCTCCCTAAAAGGAGTGCACCAGGACCCACTGGCTTATATCTATTTCAGCTTCAGCTATTCTGCCAAGTTGCCCTCTATGCATAGAGTCCTGGGACGCCCTGGCTTGCACCCACCTCAGCTTTACCTGTCTTGCAAGGGTGCCCTCAGTGCATAGAGCTCTGTGTCCCCCTGACCTGCACGTACTTCAACTTTAGCTATCCTGCCAATGTACCCTCTGTGCATAGAACGATGGGACCCCCCCCCACCCCTACACCCACTTCGGCTTCAGCTATCCTGCCAGGGAACCCACTGCATGGAGAATCCTGAGACACCACCCCACCCCCCAGCACACACCAGCCAGGTTCAGCCAGCCAGTGAAAATCACCAAATATGCAAGGGGACAACCATATACAAGGACATTTCTTCAAGTTGAGGAGTAATTGGTCCACCTAATCCAGAGAAACAGATTAAAAAGTCAAGCAAATGGGGAGACAAAGGAATATGCTCCAAAACAAAGGCCAAGATAAAACCTCAGAAAAAGAACTAAATTAAACAGAGATAAGTAATATGCCTTATAAAAAATTAAAGAAATAATCGTAAAGATACTCACCAGGCTGGAGAAAATAATGGAAGAACTCAGTGAGATCGTCAAGAAGGAGATGGAAAACATAAAAAAGAAACAGAGCTGAAAAATACCACAACTGAAATAATAAAACACAATAGAGGGAATCAACCAGTAGATTAGCAAATGAGGAAGAACAAATGAGTGATCTGGAAAATAGGTGATAGAAAGCACCCAAACTGAAAGAAAAAAGAGAAAAGAATTTAAAAATGAGGATAGGTTAAGGGATATCTTGGACAATATCAGGCAAACAAACATTCCATTATAGGGGTCCCAGAGGAAAACAGAGTGAAAGAAACAGAAAACTTATTTGAAGAAACAATAGCCAAAAACTTCCCTAACTTAGGAAAGGTAATAGACATCCAGGTTCAAGAAACACAGAGAGTTCCAAATAAGATGAAGCCAAGGCAGTCCACACCATGACACATAATAATTGAAATGTGACAGGTTAAAGATAGATTTTAAAATCAGAGAGAAACAAAAGTTTCATCAAAGAAAACCCTATTGGGCTATCAGCTGATTTTTTAGCAGAAACTTTACATGCCAGAAAGTGGCATGATATATTCAAAGGGCTGAGAGGAAAACATCCATGACCAAGAATATTCTACTTGGCTAGGTTATCATTCAGATTTGAAGGAGAGATAAAGAGTTCCCCAGACCAAAAAAAAGAAAAAAAAAAAAAAAAGTTAAAGAAGCTTATTGCCACAAAACCAGCCTTATAAGAATTGTTAAAGGGACTTCTTTAAGTGGAAAAGAAATGGCCATAATTAGACATAAGAAAATTAAAAATAAAAATGTAAAATATGATAGCATACACATAAAATGTGTAGGAGGGAGTAAAAAAAGGTGTATTTTTTTGGTTTTGTTTTGTTTTGTTTTGTTTTTTTAGAATGTGTTTAAACTTAAATAACTTTCAGCTTAATATAGACTGCTATATACTTAGGATGCTATACATGAACCTCATGGTAACCACAAACCCAAAACTTATAATAGATACACAAAAAATAAAGAGAAAGAAAGCCAAACAGTACACTACAGAAACTCACCAATCACAAAGAGAGCAAGAGAAGAAGAAAGGAACAGAGAAGAACCACAGAAACAACCAGAAAACAAGGAACAAAATGGCAATAAGCCATTTTGGTAAGCCACACTTACCAATAATTACTTTAAATGCAAATGGTCTAAATGTTCCAATCAAAAAGCACAAGGTGGTAAAATGGATAAAAAAAAATAAGAACTGTCTATATGCTGCCTACAAGAGATGCACCTCAAACCTAGAGATACATAAAGACTAAAAGTGAAAGGATGGAAAAACACTTACCATCCAAATGGAAACAAATAAAAAGCCAAGGTAGCGATATTTACATTGGACAAAATAACAAAACAAAGACTGTAACAAGGGACAAAAAAAGGGTATCACATAATGAAAAAGGGGTCAATCCCAAAAGAGGATGTAACAATTATAAATAGCTATGCACCCAACACTGGAGAACCTAAATACATAAAGCAAATATTAATGGACCTAAAGAGAGAAATTGATGTAGGGGGCTCTATCACCCCATATCTGGGCAGAAAATCTAATAAGTGTCTTTGAATGACCCGTTAGATCAGATGGACATTTTTATGGGTGCATCTATATCTATATCTATGACATTCCATTCAAAAACAACAATGCATATTCTTTTCAGGATCAAATAGAACATTATCCAGAGCAGATCACATGTTAGGCCACAAAACAAGTCTCAATAAATTTTTAAAAAATGAAATCATACCATGCATCTTTTTGACCAGAAGGGTATGAAACTAGAAATCAGTCACAAGAAAAAAACTGCAACACACACAAGCACATGGAAGCTAAACAACATGATAAACAACCAACGAGTCAACAAAGAAATAAAAGAATATATGGAAGCAAATGAAAACAAAAATACATGGTCCAAAATCTTTGGGACACAGCAAAAGCAGTTTTAAGAGGCAAATATATAGTGACACAGGCCTACCTCAAAAATAAGAGAAAGCTCAAATAAGCAATCTAACCTTACACCTAAAGAGACTAGCAAAAAAAGAAGAACAAACAAAATCCAAGGTGAATAGAAGGAAGGAAATAAAGATCAGAGCAGAAATAAAAGACACAAAGACTAAAAAAAAATACAGTAGAAAAAAACCAATGAAACCACAAAGCTGGTTCTTTGAAAAAATAAAATTGATAAATCCTAAGGATTTCATCAGAAATACAAAGGATTAAAAGAGACTACCACGAAAAAATTAAAACAAAACAGTAAAAACACTAATAAGCCAACAAGTAAGTTTACAAACTCAGGAATGAAGAAGCTATGGTACAAAAGTTTGACAGGTTCACTGAAGCCCTTATTTGGGTTAAAATTCCAAGAAAATCACCTTATTTTAAAGAATAAGGATCCAGGAATTATGGTTTTAGAACAAAATGTAATTAATATAAAATTATAAACTTTAACAATGTAAAAACAAGATATAACTAAAATTGGGAGGCAGGGAAGGGAAAGTATTACTTGCTTTGACTTCCTCATCAGGAAGAACAGGAATTCAATATCACCTAAGGTGACACACAGAGATAATAAATGCCATTAATGACTCTAGCCTTCACACATTTATGATCATTATTTTTATCCTTAAAGAATTATTTTAGTAACTAATATCTTTTTAAAAAGACTTATTTATTTTAGAGAGAGAGAGAAAGCGAGAGCACTTGTGCAATGGGGGGAGGGGCAGAGGGAGAGAAAGAATCACAAGCAGCTCCCCCCTGAGCATGGAGCCTGATGGGGCGCTTAATCTGATGACCCTGAGATCAGGAACTGAGCTGAAACCAAAAGTTGGACCCTTAACTAACTGAGCCACCCAGGTGCCCCAGAAGTTCAGCAGTTACTCAATTTCAGTTTTTGATTTGTTAATTTCAATAAAATTGCAGTTAATATCTAGGGGAAACAATACTTTATTGCTTTTCTATTGCTGCTTTAAGAAATTACGGCCAATGCAGTGGCTTACACAATACAAGTTTATTATCTTACAGATCTAGAGGTTAATCCAAAATGGTTTGAGCTGGGCTAAATTCAAGGTTATCAGCTGGTCTGCATTTATTCTGGAGGCTCTGCAAGTCTTCTTTTTTCAGTCTCCACAGGCTGTCTGCATTCCTTGTCTTGTTGCACACACCCCTCCCCCAAGCTTCCTCCATTTTGAAATCCAGCAATGTCAAGTCAAGTGCTAATACTGTTATCTCTCTGGTTTTTCTCTATCCTGCCCTCCCTGTTCCACTTTTAAGGACCTTTGTATTATATTGAGCCCACCCAGATAATGGAGGATCACCTCCCTATTTTAAAGTCATCAGATTAGCCACTTCAATGCCCTTTTGCCATGTCAAGTAACGTATTCAAACATTCCATGGATTAGGAGATGGGTATCTTTGGGAAGTTGTTATCCTACCTACCACAAACATTCTCAATATTGGTAAAAATATAACTTAAAAAAAAAAGTGTTAGGGATAGTTTTTTAATTAATGGTACTGGGAAAATTCCTGAAGGGTCCTATCTGAAGTAACCTCTTCAGTCCTCTCTATTCTTCAGAATTAACTCATTTTTTTCTTCAAAATTATTGGTGATCACCTTAATGTAGACATACCTCTTATTTCCCAATTCTATATTTCCTGGTGGCATTAATAACATCCTTTCCAAAGTGGGTGGCAGAATACCTTGAATATAGTAGATCCTCAGTAAATATTTGTTGACTTAAATATTAATATAGAAAGTTCAATACAAACACAAGGCACTATGTCATCAAGAGCAGGAGAGACATCAAGTGTGAGGAGAGCTGATGAGTGGGAAAAAGCACAGCAGTCTACTCTGGCTACATAAGCTTTTAACATCAAGAAACGTTAGTAAAATCATTTCCATAATTATTAAGCATTCCAGCTACTGTTCTGTTTTAAATATGCAATTTTATTTATTCCTCATAACCATGCTGTGGCATAGATTCTATTCATTCCCATCTTACAAGTGAAGAAACTGAGGCACAAGGTTTAAGTAATTTGACTCAGTTATATAGTGATTGACAAATCCAGAGCTCCAACCTAGACAACCTATGTTACTTAATCCCTTGATTACTACTTGCAAGTTGGATGAGAGAGTCCATGTTTCTAGGAGTAAAGAAGGTATATTACTTTCCTAGGGCTGATGTAACAAAGTACCACAAAGTTCATGGCTGAAACAACGGAAACTTATTTTCTTCCAATGTGGAAGGTCAGAAGTCTGAAATCAAGGTACCAGCAGGGTTGGTTCTTTCTGGAGGCTCAAAAGGAGCGCTTGTTGCATGCCTCTTTCCTTCCTTCTGGTAGATGTTGGCAATCCTTGACGCTCCTTGGCTCATAGATCCATCACTACAATCTCTGCCTCTGTCCGCCCATAGTCTTCTCAGTGTATCTGTTTTGTTTTCTCTTCAAAAGATTTGTTATTGGATTTAGGGTCCATCATAATTCAAGGTGACCTCATGTGATGATCCTTAACTTAATTACATCTACAAAGACCTTTACTCCAAATAAGATCACATTCCAAGGTTCCAAATGGACATATTGGGGGGCGGGGTACAATTCAACCCATTTTAGGAATAAAAGCTTCTGGGTAGAAGAAAACGTCACTATAGGCTTATAAGGGTAGAGCCCAGTCTGTTCTGCTTACTACTGTATTCTGTATTCTCTTTTACCAGCGGAGTAGGCACCCAATAAATATCTGTGGAAGGTCGACTATTCATGAAAATGGTGTTCAGGGAATACTTTGCTGAAGGATGTGAAAGGCAATTGTCTACGAGGGGGGCAGATCAATTAGGATACAAAAGAACAAGGATATAATGGTGCCTACAAAGAAAGGTACAAGGATAATGGCAGTGGGAAATTCCTAAAAGGAAGAAATCCAGAATTCCTCAAAAGAAACCCAGAAAGAAGAAGAGATTTTTTTGTTGTTGTAGTTCTGAAGAGATTGCTACAGAACCAGGCAATGCAACAGCTTTTGAAGCTCACAGAGGCAAACTACCACTTGAGAAAAGAAAGTCTATTGTAATAAATCTTTCAGAGGAAAAAGAAACACCACTGGCAATTTTTTTGATCATTGAAAAGAACATAAAATTTCAGTCACATAGGAACTGAAGTAAATGGACATTGTTGAGACCACACAAGCATCTCACACAGCATGCCTCCATATGCCAGGCTGTGATAAAAAGACCATTACCCAACAACATATAAGAGGCAAACCACAAGAGCCAGCATCCCAGGCCAGCTCTTTCCTGGTCCAGCGATCAGGTCTCTGTCTCCTTGCGTAACCCTCTAACTCAGGTTTTGGTATCTGGCTCCACAGGTGCGACAAATGACTTAACTATTTCACCTGACCCTTCACCTCTAAGTTCTGTCTCCTCTTCAGTTCTGTGTAGTCTGATGGTTTCTACCCTTCTGATTCATTAATATGATCAACTGGTTTCTGATAAATGCAGTTCATGCCTTCACTGTTTGGGAGGGAGTTGTCACTAGAAAAAGTCTGGAAGACCTCTGGGGCTTTCCTTTGCCATACATTTCGTCGGAGGCACTATAATGGCATCTCTGTGCTGGCCCCTGACACAATGTGGAGGTAGGACTATGACCAACACCTGTATTAATTTTTTCTATTTAGCAGAGAGCTGGCACAGCATAGAGGAGAAATCTCTGGGCTGAGAACATGGATTTGGGGCTGGGTCCCGGTTCAACAATACCTCTTTCATCCTTACCTCCTTGTCCTCAACTCTAAAAAAGAGGCATTAATACGTGTTGTCAAGTATTTGAGAATTTTAGCAAATCAACATTTCCTTCCCAAGTAAGAAATAGAAAATGAGGAACACAGACTATTTTGTGAGTTTGAGTTTTAGAGAGTTGAAATATAAGAGCAACATTTCATAATTGCTGCGATTACTGAAACAGACTTCCCACCAGAATAACCTGTAGAACTTCAAGAAAAATTAGGTGCATAGTTTGTTTGTTTGTTTGTTTGTTTGTTTTTTCCGGGAGCAGTGCTGCCCAGAGGGATTTTTCTGCAATGAAGATATGTTCTGCAAGTATGCTATCCAATACTGTAACCACTAACCACATGTGAATCTTAAACATTCCGCCCCCTCCCCAGTTCTATTGCAATCTAATTGACATATAACATTATATTAGTTTAAGCACTTGAAATGTGACTAACATGACTGAGAAAAAGATTTTTAAATTTTAATTTTTATTAATTAAAATTTGAATTCAAATAACCATATGTGGCTTAGTGGCTATCAGATTGAACAGCATAATTTTAGACAAATTGTTCTTAGTATGTGCTCCTCAAACCAGCCACAGCATCAACAAGAAACTCGTTAGCAATGCAAATTCCTTGGCATCATCCCAGACCTACTGAGTCGCAAGCTTTGAAGGTGGGGCTCCTTGCCAGTGGTGTGCTGGTAAAGGTTTAACAACTGGCTCTGATTAGCAGCTTTTGCCAGTTTCCCTGGTGTAAACACTCGCTCACCATAGCTGATCTCAAGCTACCCAAGTGTTATGACTGAACACGAGATGGAAAGATGTGTACAATAGGGTCCATGAGTTAATGCAAGCCAGCTCCTGTGTGCTGCTGAACCCAGCAATCCATGTTTCAGCAAACCCTCCACGTGATTATGATGTATAGCATAGTTTGAGAACCACTGATGTGGTCTTTAGACCTTCTAAATCAAAGTCTAAGTGACAAAGAGACTATGGTGTTTATATTTTTAAATTCTCATAAGGGATTCTTATAAGCAGCCCAATGGAAAAACCTGGACTGAATTCATACAAGCCAAGTCACCTTGAAGAGGCAGTGACCAGCTCAGCCTCTTGGGTTGGCAGTTTCCTGACTCCTGACTGTGAAGACCTGCTCTCTCCTGAGCACGGCAAGCCTAAGCCTCGGCCCTTCATACTGGAGGCTCACCCAGCCTGACTTCCCTGAAGAGTCGCCATTCCAAACCTTCCCTCCTCTTGAAAGGATTAAAGGTATCACAGACAGAACCAACTCAAGGGGCAGACCCAAGACATAAGCAACACTAGCCTCTAACCACAACTTCCACTTTTCTCTCCCACTTAAAAAAAAAAAAAAAGATTGAGAATTATATTAGGATAACCTAGAATTTGCTCCAATTAATTCTTATTTTAAGAAAATCTCTTACAGATATCTGAAGGCACCTTATTGTTGTTTGTAGCATACGATAGTCAAAAAATACCATCTTGAACAAGCCACTATACCCTTCTTTAAGATACATATAGAATGTCTGCCAGATTTGTAAGATTCGCGTGATTTAATTATGCACATAAAATTCTATTTGGGATATTCTAATTCCATGTACAGTCCTAAGGGAAGCAAAATAATATGTTTGAAACGAGTACAGACTTTTCCCTATCTTAGAAATCTGTTTAGCCTGCTGAAATTTCCTTATATTCTTTATATTCTAACTAAAGGGGAAACTAATAGAATTTTCAGAGCAATTTGTCTAAAACCAGGGGGTCACTTATACATACAGCCTCCAAGGTAGAGCATAGAACAAATCCTTGTGTCTCAGAAAAACTTGCTGATTTCATTACAAACCCAGAGCAGAGAGTTCTATTAAAATAACTGCATGTATTACCTGAGTATTTCCATTGCAAAAGTCATAGTTATGCCTACCAAGCTCAGTATTTTCATATGAATTTGGCCTAAATCCCAAATGAGACTACAGTGAAAAACTAATGTATATTCTTGCCCTTATTATGCTCCTTAGTACAAAATATATTTACATTTCTAATGTATTTAGGGAAAATAGCTGGAAATTTTAACTGTCAGTTTTTGGGCTCAGGACGGCTGGCAAAGGAGCATCTTCTAAAAAATTTTGTCCCAGGTTCTACTTCTGGGTGTAACTGTGGCACTCTTGACATACAAATCGGAGGGCACCCACATCTCTGGGAATTCGGTTTGGGTTCTGTGAGCTGTCTACTGTCTTGACAAAGAAGATATAAGTTTTTTGATACTAAGCTAATTGGTCCAGATGGGCATAATTAAGACCATAATTTGACAGGAAGAACTACCTAGCCTGAGCAATTTTATATTTCTCATAAATGCAAAAACTAGAGCAAATAAAAGTAATTGTATCCCAAATAATACTTAATATGGTGAAGGTGTTTTTAAGCTATAATCAGAAGGTCTCCTGAGTAGTTAAAAACTCAAATATTGGGGTGCCTGGGTGGCTCAGTGGGTTAAGCTGCTGACTTCGGCTCAGGTCATGATCTCAGGGTCCTGGGATCAAGCCCCGCATTGGGCTCTCTGCTCAGCAGGGAGCCTGCTTCCCCCCCACCCCGACTGCCTCTCTGTCTACTTGTGATCTCTCTCTCTCTCTGTCAAATAAATAAATAAACTCTTAAAAAAAAACCTGTGAAATATTATTTATCACCAATTTAGAGGTATTATGTGGAACTTAAGGAAATATTGCGACTTGCTTTGACACTGTATCTTTTTTTCTAGTAAGAAATGGTTGTGCACTTTCTGGTTCATGCATTGTGAAAAGTTCTTTGCTTATCACCTAATTTATTCCTCCCTTAACCCCTGAAAATTGGGCATTATTCCCATTAGGCAGATGAGAAAACTGAGGCTTGGCAATAATTCTTTATGGCCCCAATTCACACAGCTGGTAAATGGCTAGAAGTGGGAAAGAGACAAAGTCTGGCTCCAAATTTCAGGTACACCAGCAGCTTTCAGTCTAGCGGATTTCTAGAAGTTTTAGTTGTTCTTCCTTTGCACGTATTGCAGGTGAGTTGACCCTAAGTTAGAGAAAAGTACTGAATTACAGATTATTTATTCAAATACTATTTTATTCATCTCAAGCATATGGAATGACTTGCCTCAATGGAGGCATGTGGCATTTATGGAGGGGTGTCTGTCAGCTGTCCTTCCAAGAGTCTGCTGATGAGCTGCAAAGCATGCAGTGAGCTGACAGCCTCCAACTGCAGCACTGAGGACCTGTTGAGCAGAAGGGGATAGTAGGGCACAGCATTTCTGGCCAAGATTCCCTTGTGGGCAATTTTTGATCCAGAACTCTCCACTGGGTTGACCGAGGTATCTTGGAGCTACAGTGAGGACTGAGGCTCTTCCTACCCACTCTTCCTTCCTTCCTGCTCACCTCTCATAGGTGTCAGACCTGCATCACAGTCTGGAGACTCAAGTTTGCCTACTCCTGATCCCACTCTCATTTTTCTTTCAACAGAAATTACCCTCAATACATCTCCCACACTTCTCTTAGTGTCTGCTTCCAGAGGACCCAGACAATAATACCACTAAAGAGTTATTTTCACACACAGGCTCTACCAACCGTGTTATAAGAGTAATCCACCAAACAGCATTTACTCATGCTCTGTCTTTGGTAAAGTGCTATCGTGGATTCCATGGGGGAGACGAAGCTGATGCAAACAAAAGAGATGAGTGTGCACCTGTAACACAGAATATACCTCATAAAACCCCTTTATTCCCATTAAATGTGTACACATAGCAAATGCATGAAGGAATCTGAGAGGATTACCTTGTGGTGATGTGACCGCTTCTATTAAACGAAATACTGTTCTATGGGTAGCACAGAAGAAACCCTATTTTTGCACAGTGGTGGCTGACATTAGAGCTTCTTTAAGTGGTGGGGTATCTACAAAGGATGAGGCAACAGCTAGGGGACTCAAAAAGCCTGCATGGAGGATTTCCATTTCCATGTCTCTGACACTCTTCCTTTATTTTTCCTCTTTCCAGAATCCATCTGGTAAAATGAGAGAGATTACCATCTCCCTTTAGAAGAAAGCAAAAATTACAGGGGAACACCAGTGCACACAAATTAGCCTCTCCTGGCAACTTGTTATTCCACTGTTTCCCCAACTGAATCTATCTCTGCAAGAAATGTATGCTGCTTATGACAAAAAGCATTAGTGTTCTTATAGAATTTTCCCCTCAGACTTAATCATTTATTCAACAAATATTTACCAAGCACCACCTCAGAGCCAGTCACTGTGTCAGCAGGTAGGAATAAAATGAACCAGACAGACGTAGTCCCCACTTTTGTTGAGCTTAGGGTCCAGCTCGGTCTCTTCGAACTTAAAAGCATATACACATCACTGGGATTTTGCATCTTCTGACCCAGTAAGCCTAGGTTGGGGTCTGAGATTCTACATTTCTAACAAGTTCTCAGGATGCTAGTGATGCAGTCCTCAGACCATGCTTTGAGGAATGAAGGACTGGCCTGTTGGCTCTCAGCTGCTGTGCTGTGACACGCTTCTGTACTGTGAGTGCTTCTTGGCGGTGTCATCAAATTGGAATCAATGAATACTGTCAATATAATAGGAAATATTCATTTTTACCATGGTGCCTATTTAGTGGAATTTTAAGTTGTGAGATCAACATTTGTAGGAGTATGACTTACTGACAGTAAAAATTAAGAGGTGAGTTATGGAATGACATCAAGATGGCTCAATGGCCTTCTGGGAATAGGTGAAAATGTGGCCTCGGAACACACTTGCACAATCAGGGCACTGACCCACTCTCATCATCAATGACACAGAGCTAATGGGGCTATAGGAAAAAACTTTTAACTTTCCAAACCTTGCTTTTTCTTAAACAAAAGTCACCTTTTAAAAAATTTTATTTATTAGAGAGAAAGAGCATAAGCACGGGGGAATGGCAGGCAGAGGGAGAAGCAAGCTCCCCACTGAGCAAGAAGCCCAACCGTGGGACTCGATCCCAGGACCCTGGAATCATGACCTGAGCCAAAGGCAGATGCTTAACTGACTGAGCCACCCAGGTGTCCCTCTAGTAGTCACTTTCTAGCCCTCTCTAGTATACCACTAAAATTTCTCATCACGAACACTATGAACACACAAAGACTAATCTTCAAAATGTGTAATCTCACAAATAAAAGAAGGCCAAATATATAGCTAGAGACAATATATTCATAAACACCCACTAATGCCAACTGTTAAATTATTATCTCTTAGAATGGGGCTGTGAGGAGATGGAAGGCAGAGGGAAGGAAGGGAGTTCCTTTAGTTCTAAGCTGTGCGAAGCCAGGAAAGCAGATCATGTAGGGTTAAGCTGGGGAGAGAGGTTGGGTTTGTTCACTTTCCCTAGACTCACAAGAGAAAAATGAATCTGAGATATAAAAAGGGTAAAGTCACTTTGTTCTCTCTACAGCCCCAAATGCCCAGGTACAAAATGCAGTGAAAGCCTGCAGGCATCTTAAACTCATCTACAAACTTGTACTGAGCTGGCTAATATCTAAGAGTAAGAACTCCTATTAATAATTTAAAAGAGCCATGGCCAGGAAAACAAACTGGGACAGGCCAGTGGGTAAGCAGGAAATACACGGATAGCTGGGAAGCTAGGTATGTAGAGTTATACTACACATTCCTAAAATGTATTCTCACATGGGGATACCAACACGCAGAATAATGAGTTTATAAAGAACTCTCCCTACAATCTCAGAGATAAGTCTAACTGGTGAGCTGCAAATGTTGGCAATGTCACAAACATCACTTTCTGCAGACAGGTGTGGGAAAATGGACTTATTTAGAAGAAGTCAGATTCATTTTACTGCTCGCACACAGACAGGCTACTATGAAACATGACAGTCACTCCGAACCCTTTTGTAGGCTTCCTATTTTTCTATTTTGAATTTTTTTGAAGCGAGGGAAGAAGAGAAGGCAGTCGAAAATGATGTTAGTCATGAATGACAGAAGGTATTAGGTACTGCTGCCACAGTTCCTTGCCACAAAGGTTTTTTGTTTGTTTGGGAGATGTGCTATTTCACTTCCCAAAATGAAAGACTCAGACAAGGGGACACAGGAGGTGGCTGATACTGCCGTGGCCCGCACTGGCACAAAACCAGCCCCTTGATGAAGATCAGAGAAGACACTATTTTAAATTCCTATCACAAATATCTAAATTAAAGCCTGGCCTATACAAATACCCCAGGAAAATATTTCAATTCTTTCCAAAAAATTAGCATATGACTCAAAGATGGTGATTTGACTGGAAGCAAATGCTATCCGCTACAGCTCTATTAGTTTTCTGTGACAGCTTAACTTCCTTTGGGCGTCAGAATGATGTTCTCTTGGTAGTGGGTGCGGGAGCCCCAAGCACAGCTGTGAAACTTGCAGGCATGGAAAAAAATTTCGTCAGCCAAAGAAAAACCATCATATGTTATGTCCAAATTGCTGTCTGAAGCACATAGTACAGGAAGGTTTAGTCTATTATATTTCGTAGTCTATCTGACCTTAAAGCCATGATTGGTGCTTATTTAATTTTCTGCTTAATTGATTCATTCCCA
The DNA here is from genome assembly GCF_010015895.1 of Lontra canadensis. Lineage (NCBI taxonomy): Eukaryota > Metazoa > Chordata > Mammalia > Carnivora > Mustelidae > Lontra > Lontra canadensis. Next base: position 16,463,416 of record NW_022631032.1, read on the forward strand.
ACATGACCCACGACAGGCCCAGCAAGGCCACTGGAGCATGCTCTCTGGCCTACCGACAGCACCTTCAGTGCAATAACTACTGTATAATTTATACTGGGCTAAGGGATGGACCAGGGAATCACATTCAGCTTTTACAAGAGAGAAAAATTAGTTTGAGGTGTCCACAGGTGCTGATTTGCTCTATGAGTAACTGATGTTCTTGGGGACTGATTTTCCTCTTATTTCTCTCCTGTCTGTTTAGGACACAATAGTGAAGTGGCCGGCAGGGCAGGTGTCAGTATGCAATCACTTCAAGTTTTCAAATCGGATACAATCCTTTACATTTCAGTTAGAGGCACCTACCCAGCTTGTCATAAGGAAGGAACAGTCTAAATGATTAAATAATGCCTCAGGGTAGAGAATCAGCACATCTTTACTCAATATTAGATTCATTTTAATTATCCTCTAAAGCTGAGGAAATTAGAGTGTCTGCAGGAGACCTTATTCCTGGGTGGAAATACAAGAGTCAGGTGGAAACACTACCATGCAACGCAAATGTAACTCAGTGGAATGTGTGACAAATCTGAAATAGATCACCATCAATTTATATTTGTAAATGAAGTCTTTAAGGCATTTAAAGCTCTGGGAGTGGTGGGACATCTAGGAACATAGAAGTGACTGCCTCCCCGGACCCCCCGCCCCAGCACTTGGTCTTTTTTGTGAACTAACAAGCCAGGCAGCTTCTAGCAGCTTCTCTGGGCTTGGTTTTGGAGTCCGGGCTGTTACTTTTTGTTGTAGGATGTTTGGACTGCTTTCAGAGGACACAAAGTCCTGTGAGACTTGCTGGTATGGGTTCCTGCCATACCAGTGTGACACCTCCAACTATGAAGATCGAAGAGAGGAGATAAGGGATCCCAGCCCCTCATCTTCAAGCCAGTTTTCCTCTGAAGTCCCCAAAACTCTGTTAACATTCCTTGTGGAAGGCATATTGCTCAGTTAACATTAGAGGAAAACTCCATGATCACCATCTGGACTAAGGACTTTGTGTCCCAAGTAATACTAGAGATCTTCCTAGTTGCCTTCTATCTTCTTGACCTCACCAGAGTCTCTCTTGTTCATTTATTAGCTAATGCACAGACTGAGGCATTACTCTTAATGCATTTTTTTCCTTTCCTTTTTTTTCTGGCTATCTTAGCAATGTTCTTTTTATTTATCAACTTTATTGAGATATAATTGGTAGACAATAAAACGCACTCACATAAAGCATAGAGTTCAGTGAGTTTTGATAAATATATTCATCAGGGTAAACCTCCACCACAATCAAGATATTGAATTTTTCCATCACCGCATAAGATTCCCTTGTGCCCTTTGAGTCAATTCCCAGTTCCCAGACAACTACTGGCCTCGTTGCGATCACTACAGATAAGTGCTCCTGGTTCTAGAACTTCACAGAAATGCAATCATTCAATATGAACTCCTTTGTTTGTGGCTTCTCTCATTCAGCACAATATTTTTGATATTCATCCATATAGCTGTATGTATTGATAGTTTGTTTCTTCTCATTGCCAAGAAGTATTACGTTGCATGGATAAACTATAAGTTTGTTTACCCATTCATCTATTGGTTGACACTATTTCTAATTTTTGGTACTACAAATAAAACTGCTAAGAACATTTGTGAACAGATCTTCTTGGAGACATGCTTTTATTTCTCTTAGGTAATTATCTAGAGGTAGAATTGCAGAGTCAGTAAGTGTTTTCATTTTTAAAATGAAAACAATAAAAATACATATTGTCTAACAGAGTTCAAATATTGTATTTCCACTTAGATATTTAAAGGGAAGAGATGACATCTATAAGTTAGAGAGTAGCCTACAACCGCAAAAGGCATGTGGACTTCTTATGGGCAGACAAAGGACAAGCCCCCCCACGCAGGGCGAGGTCAGAGCTTTCTCTGAGCACAGGGAAGGGGTTCAGGACTTGTTCAAGGAGTAGCTGAAAGGGTACTTAACTGACAACTGGTCAGACCATGGGCGGGCAGCCAAGGCCTGCTCCAGTAAAGCCTTAGCATCTGAGCAGGTGGGTTGAGAGCCATGCTCTGTCTACACCATGCTGCTGAGCCTCAAGCTACTCCAGCTTTGCAAGAAACCCTATTCTCAACTCAACTGGGAGCTGCTGAAAATAAGGCTAAATGCAATGAAATTCCTGGCAGGAATGAATGTGCAAGAAATCATCAGTATTACATGTAAGGGGTTAGGTAGGGATAATTTCTATAATGTTCCAGTTCTGTTTTCTCATTTAATTATAATGGTTATCCATGACTTTGGCTAGATTAAATCAGTGATAGTCAACGAAATGCATATCAAATGTAAATAACATCTTACTCTGTTTTCTTTCTCTGCAACTAACTCCTCACACCTCAGAGGGAATTTTCCAATTCAACATCAAAGACTGATTAAACATTTGGTATAGAAGCTTCAAAAAAAGACTGTGTAATTTTATTTTACATACACATGCTAGATGAAAAGTAAATAAAAACTTCATCTGGGTGCTGAAAGTTTGGAGTCAAATCCTCTAAAAGGCAAAGAGAATGGGGGAAAATAGCCACTTCAGAATTCATCAACAAATCAGTCTCGAATCTCAAAATTTCATGATTAAGCTATATGTTCACTAATAATCTTATAGTGGCCTAAAATTCCAATCAATCATCAACCCAAAGGTTATGTTTTCATAGTTTTAAATCTCCCTTTTCAATTTAGAAAAATATGAATTTATAGGAAGGAAAAAATAAGGAGAATGTTCAGTGTATTTTACAAGGCATTTGGCCTGACTAAAACTACAATGTGTTTTTTGGATCAGACACCTTATTATGGGAGACCTAAGTACTGTTTCCTTATAGCAAAATAAGGTAGTCAGAGGAGTAGATCTGACCACTTCCAGTTTGGCTGGTAAATCAATACCTGGTCTACCATATTGAAACATCCTTAACAAAAGACAAAGGAGGACATCGACGTGAGCCTCCTGGTAGCTGGTGCAACCTGTGGTCAGGCCTAGCTTAGGAGAAATCTAACTACTACAGTTCACAAAAATTAGTATAGAGTCACACAAAGACTGTGCCTTTTAAAGGTCCAACCTCATTTGTCTGCCTCTCGAGAATCTATTGCTTCTATCCACCACCTCCAATACATACACTCTGGGGAAAATGGAAAGGGTGCTGCTCTAGAAAGCAGACACTTTTGAGTTCTTGAGCAAATTACATAATGTCTTTGGTTTCTCATCTATGAAATGAGGAGTAAGTACGTTTTTTCCTTGAGACCCAGAGGCTGGGCCCAGACTTCTTGATCCTAGACCACCAACACAGTACCCTATTCTGGGCTTCCTCTTTATACATAGTGATGGCTCTGACTTACAGCAAAGCACAAGCCATCCATATCAAGAGCTCCCCAACAGCGTAACTCTCAGTTTTATATTTTTGGAAAGAAAGGCCCATGGGATATTTTTGTTCTTCCAATTTTACCTTTGGAAATTACCAGTATATTAAAGAAATATCTAAAAAGGCTCTAAGATGCAAATCCACCTGATATACATGTTTGTCAATAACACCTGTTACCAGATGGCTTCCACAACAGGTTGGCAAATGCCAACCTAGAGAGCTTCAGGTGCTAGTTCCCTTACAGGTGAAGGAGGAAGCACAAGTTCTAAAAGCTCTGTCAGGAAGACATCAAATGTAAATTTGGACTGAGATGACCAGTCAATCCAAATTTCACCACCTTCCCTCTCGTTTGGAAAGAGAACTCAACTACTGCACAGGAGAGTTGTTACACCATTGTGCAGCCATGAGGACATACCTCAAAGACCTCCCACTACAAGGAGCATAACTGGCCAGTGACCCCAGGGCTGTGGTCTGGAATCCATCCCTGTATTCTCTCAGAGGCTACTATCACTGCCAAAGTACAGTAGGAATACTAAAGCAAATCCCTGATGGCTGACTTTGTTGATGTCTTGGTTGCCTGTCTGTCTAGCAGACTAGTACACATCCACCAACCCTCTCTCTTTTCATTTGGAACATAACTTGAATCATGGTCTGATGGTTCAGCCTTTTTCACCTCCCTTCCTAATGTTTTATGGAGACATTCTCCCTAAAAATATCCTTGCATTTTATTCCCATCTTCACATCTGCTTCTCAGAGTGCCAGACTAACATATCATTTATTCATTCAAGAAATATTTATTGAGTGACTACACTATTCCTGGCACTTTGTCCTAGACACTGGGGAGGGTGGTACAGGACTGAGATGGCCCCCATGGTCATAAGCCTCCCTCCCAGGGTCAAAAACTGTTTCCCTTTCTTCGGCTCTTACTGTGTGTTGGGCACCGAGGCAAGAGCACATCACATGACTACTCTCATTTGCTTTTCACAACAACCCCAAAGGAGGTATTATTCTTGTTTCATGGGTAAGGAAACTGAGATCTATAAAGATGAAGTTGTCAGCAGCTTCCCTGATGGGGGCAGCTTTGGACTCCAAAATTCATGTTTTTAACAATTAAGCTATGTTATCTCTCTCCCATTTGGGTCACAGCTCTGAGCACTTTTCTTCTGGCAATGATTGCACACCCACATAGTTGATTTTCCAAAACCTAACTTCATTTATTCACTTTAAATTTATGAAGGCCAGGGAAATCACTTCTAGAAGAGGGAAACAGTACTTCAGGGCATTCACAGTCCTACACTATTCCAGAGTCAGTTAATGATGATATTGTTTAACTCATGTAGAAGAAGTTTCTCACGTGGTGTGAGTTTCTAACTCATCTTCATCTATTACAAAGAAGATAGAAGAGGACAGACAAATCCCTTGGCTTCTCTCCTTTTTATCCTGGTCCTAGCTCAACTCTGGCAGACTGATGGAAGGTGGTTACATCCATCCAAGGCTTTTCTCAGAGGCCAGCCAGGCCTACTAGAGGGTCAGCCATGCTAACCCATGTGCCAACTCTTCCAAATACTGACACAAACTCGTACCATGATCTCCAAGGTCAGCTATGGTGTCTTCTGTACTTGACTCAAGTGGGCCAAGGTCCACGGAAGGAATGGGCTGAGACTCAGACAGGTTCTCTGAAGTCAAGTCATCAAATTCCTTGAGAAGGTAATTAACAATTTGTGAGAAACTGATAGAAGGAGACAGCATTACCACAAATGAAACAATATTGTTTAGAAGACTATTTGGAAATAAAAGTCTGTCAAATCCTCTCCCTTAAACATGATATCACTTTCAAATTTCAGAAAGGTAGCTTCAGAGAAGAGAAGCAGCCTTGAACCAACTCAGCAGGTGACCTTAACCTTCCATGGCACCAGTTTCAGGGCCATGACTAACCAGGGTGAAGCAGGAGGAATGCCCAGGTGCACAATGAAGGAAGTACACATTTTCCGGCTCATGTAAGAGCAGGAGTGATCAGCTGCTAAGAACAATTACCCCTGCAGTTCTGCAGCCAGGGTCTCACACCCACCTCCCCCTAGTCCAGTCCTGCTCAGGCTCCTCATCTCAGAAGTGGAGCTGTTGGCTTGGATGACTTCCAAGTTTTCATCTAGTTTTAACAGTGCTATGTTTCTGTGAATTCCAGTTTCCTAATGAAAGAGATCTAAGAGGCCACATGAAAGAACTCACACTTCAAAAAAAAAGTAAAAGTTAAATTTCTCAAATATATCAGTAGGTATTTCAATAGATCATTTTGCTTTTTCTTCTTCTTTTTTTTTTCTGTTGTATGTGTGTGTGTTTGCAACCTAGAGTTAATGCCAAACTGACCTATTTTCCTTGATAAGTGGCTTTCATGGAGAACAAGTCCAAGAGTGTCTTCTTATTAAAAACAGAAGGAAAAGCTCAAACTCATCTTAATGAATAAGTGAAACAAAGCCATGCCACTCTGTGGCACAGCATTTGTGAAAATACATTCATCAAATATTTTTAGGACATCCAGTTTTTGTACTGTATAATTGCTGTAGGAGGTGAAATTGGTTTCGAATTTCAAAGGATCACCAATGGCACACAGGCAACTTTAAGAACAAAGAAGAGAGATTGTATGAAGTGTGTTTTCACTTCTACTTCAGAAATTACTAGGAAATAAGAATTTGGACTGTCAATTGACTTTGATTTGTTGAGGTTCTCTTTGAAGAGAACAGATAGAATTGTTATAATTGCTTCTCTTAGAAAGGATTTGCTCTGATCTTTGATCCTCTTTACTATTTCGTATATGGAGACCTGATCAGTTACACACTTCTCACAGAAATCCAGTTTTGGCACCATCACAACTGTAAGTGCCGCAGGATAAAAGAAAGACCAGGCTTATTGCGTGTATTATGGAATCCAGTTGTTTTTAAGCTACCATCCTTTAAAGAAATGATGCCTAACATGATTCCACCTTCAATTATGCATCCAGATTTCAAAGCCCAAATTCAGCCAAGCAGAAAATGCCTGCCAAAATAAAAGGCCTTGTTAGGGTCTGGGAAAGAAAACAAGTCGTTCTCCTAAATGCCTCAAATAATTTTTATAACATGTTTAAGAAATGACAGAGCCAGCCCATTTTCTCCCCTAACTCTGATTTTATCTCATATGACTGCTTCTGAAATATAAAGCACTTTTGCATCAGCTGGCAAGAGAGAAGGAAGAAGGAACAGAGAACAGAGCCCCAGTGAAATTGGAAAGAAATGAAATCATAAATTCATATACAAGCAGAGACAGGAGCCTTATCCTCTTTCTTCCTTTTCTCCTCTTCACGTTTTTCTTTAGTTTCTTGCATCTGATTAATCCAATTTCTTTCTTACGTTTTATTTCCTCTTTACCAGCTCAGTGATGCCTTTTCTTAAGATGTTTAAAACCCTTCAGTCCCTCTGCAAAGTGTTCAGCTTCCCGCTTTCTCCTTTGTTCTTTGAATATCATTAAACCTGCCCCACTCTGTGCCTGTGAATATGATTAACTGTCTTTCTTCCCTGCCTAGCCTCTCTTTTCATTCTCCTCCTGGGGCGAACAAGAAAGCCCCAGGTCACTTTTCTTTTACTTCTGTTCCCATGAAAAGCTTTTTTCCTAACGAGTCTATAAGAAAGTCTGTTAATCGGTGGCTTTTCCCAGTCTTCCTTCTTCTGAAGGTGAATGGCTTTCAAGAGCCTCAATTTCTGTCCATTATTAATCAGAGCCTGGTCCCGGATGAGCAGCTTCAGAATCACCAGGGAGCTTGTTAAAAATTCAGCATCCCAAGCCCCACCCCAGACCAACCAAATCAGAATCTGCCTTTTAACAAAACCAATAGGTGATCTGGTGAATTTTGAATTTTGAGAAGCATTGCTGTAAGCCATAAGAATTTGGAGAACAGCCAGTTGATTGTGGACCCGTGAGGTCAAAAAGGATTTTCCTAAAGAGAAAGTGACATCTGAAAGTGAGAAGGTGGGATGCTAACGAGGGGCCAGATGGAAGTGGCTGATATAATTGCATAAAATAGGGCAAGATACCTGGGAGGCTGGCGTGGGGGGGGGGGGGCGGTACGTTGCTGAGCAACCCTGTCTGCAATACTGAACCAGCGAGAAGATACCATCTGCAAGAGCCAAGCATCTCCTTCACCAGGTTCTATGAGTGGGAATGATCTCATCTTCCATGTCTCTGGGACCCACAACAGATCCCACAGCTGGCTTTACTTAACGGCATGGGAGATAAGCAGAGAGGGGGGCAAGTGGGACTGAGCACATGTCACCACTGTCTTCACATTATCTGCTAAAGGGTCCAAGAAAGAGATACTCCTAAGGTCAGAGAAGGTGGAACCCCTGCACCTGGTCCAACTTTGGGTTTTCAGAAATCGACAACACTCAACCACTAAATAATTGAGAAATGTGGATTACCTCTCAGTTAGGGGCAGAGGAACAAGTGACCCTAAGCTCTGCCTAGTTGACAATGAGCTTTGCTGGGGGCCCCTGAAATGCCCCAGGGTTTGAGCCTCTCTGATCACTGAGCCACAGCAGAATGAGTGTCCCCAGACTGCAGAGATCAGCCCCACAGACACAGGGGGTTTGGTTCTTCCCGCCAAAGAAAAAGAATCTCCCTCAGATGCAGAGATCTCCAGTGAATGAACAACCAGAATTTGAGACATAAAGTTATCCATAAAAACGACTCCTTCCCATGTTGCTTTTACCAGAAGAGCTAGGAAGTTGGGGTTGATGTCTATTGTCCAGATACGATCCTGAAGAAATATTTCCTTAAGTATCAGAGCCTACACTAAGGCCCATAAGATGTCTTTAACCATTAGAGAAAATGCTATTTGCTATTCAGGGGCTTGTGATGCTGAGGATATGATTCATGGTCCATTTCACGTGACTCTGCAACCTTACTTATTATTGAACATCTAAAGTAATTATTCAGAGTTTAAAAGGGGTTATTAAACACAATGCATAATGATATAGATGGGAGACAGAAAAAAAAAAGGGAAAGAATAAAAAATAAGATGGAAAGAGAACAAGGGATTAAGAGGTGATGCAAAAATATCATAGTTGAAATTCAAATTTAGATATACACACATTTGCTCTGCAAAGTCATAATTTTACTCATCAAATGTTCATTCAATGCTGATTGAGTTTTCTTGTACACAGTAGGTACTTGATGTTTTGGATGAATCTATTGATCCATCTCTAAATACAGCTGCTCTAAATTAGTGTCATCACTCACTCTTGGCCTATATGCTAAAATGAACCCCAGTACCTCCACCCGGAATCGGGCAAAGTTGATCTGGATGCTCTTTTTCCCCGCTCTGTCCCTTCTCCTACCCAACTGGCCACATGAATGTGATGAATCTGAAGCATTTAAAGGTTTGATGTAACATTTAAAACAAGAGAGCACTTACATGGAGTAAACCAACAGCTAGCCGCTCCGAGTTCCCAGATCTCAACTCCTGCATTCGTTTTTCTTCATATTTTTCTTCTGCAAGCTTTCTGCAAATTTAGAGTGAGTGTAGAAAAACAGCTGCATTTGCTAAAGCCACAACTATATTATGCAGGTAAGTGTGATTCCCTGCCTCAACAGGCAAACTGGGGTGTTGAGAAGCCAGGCCAATGAGTCTCTCCCTCATCAGGGTAAATGCAGCATAGCACCCACTGGATTCTCTTTTAAAGCACACACAATGATGCTCTGGCTCCTTCTCCATCCTTAGAATCCCTAAAATGCATCGCTGAAATTCAAAATTAGATATACACACATTTGCCATATGGCAACTTCAAGAATAAAGTTATTTAGGTTTTATAAAACAAAATATTAGCTTGTCTGTACTTCTCAGTTTCTAATTTCTGGGGATAACATTCCTTTGAGGCAGGGGTCCCTGAACATTCCAGAAAAAAAAGTCCCAGTTTCAATCAGGTGATTAAACTAGGGATTCACACATATTAAAAACACAGAATTCTTATCATGTCAGATTCCTCATGAGGATCTGTGGGACTCCGTGGCAAAAGAAGGCAGTCTGGACCCCTGTGCTTTCTCTGTGATGGCAGGGCTGTTTGTTCCCAACACCCAGACCATGCCCCACATGTATTAATAACTCAATCACTGGATGATTAATAATAACTCAATTAATTAATAACTCAATCACTGGATAATTCATCTCAGGATGAATAAGCCCGCAAGCAAGGAGAAGAAAGTTAGATTTCCTAGAATTTATGCAAAGAACTTGAGAGCCACTGGGAAGGGGAATTTTTCTCCAGCATATTTTGTTTCATCTAGTATAGAAGAGGTAAATGTTATAGACCTGTTACTAAACTGGAAGAAAGATTTCAGTTCTTGTGATTACTGGTGTGCTAATTTAAATCTAGTTTGAAAAGTCACTGAAGAGCCCTGCTAGTTAATTTTTGTTTATAAAGTGGGTACATTACATCCCTTCTGACAATAGAGTCGTTTTCTAGCTAAAACACATGACTGTGCTCAAATTTTAGAAAAAAATGATTTAAAACAATTCCATGCAACTCATTCATAAAATTAAGACCAAACTTTATTTATAACCATTGACTTTAAATAAGAAACATACTGAATGTCATGTGGAAGATCTATGACTTTGTGTATAAAAACGTTTTAAAATGAAACATAATTTGTGATGTGCATGTACATTATTAAATTGCCTTTTTGATCTGTTCCTATCAGAGATTTAATTTTCCTTTTAGCCTCAAACAATGACAAGAGACATGGTACCCTAGAAATACTGCTATTCCTAAAGCCTTAGAAATAGATCCAGGACTGTTAATTGATACAATGACTCAAGCAATTTATGTAAATATATTTTCTCAGTCAAACCCACACTCAGTGGTGCAGTGGTTTGCAGAAACCAGCTTGTACTGGTTCCTAACAGCAGATTGTGTATGTATCTTCCAACTGAACATTTGATGATACCACATTGGTAGCTTGAAATTGGCCACTGCAGGAATATTTACACCTCCCAGCCCCACAACCCCAGAGGTGGTGGTTGTTAAACATTTACCAGCACACAACCGCCCATGGTGCACTTCGACAGAAATCTTTTTCCACACTGATTAAAGAAAGCATGTGTTAAGGGGAAAGAAGTAGTCTCACAGATTCTCACTTGGTTCCAAATGATACGCACTGTAAGTGCAAGAATACCTCCAAAGCCTTTTTCGGATATGTTACCAAGGTCACAAAATGAACAGATTTGAGTTTCAGGTCTTTTCTGTCTCCTTAGCTCTTAGCTGGGGCTTCTAAGCTACCAAAAAGTTGGCTGAGAAAGGAGAAAAATTAGGAGACTGGATATCTTACCAACGGAAAAATCTTTGAGAAACTGGGAGTCTAGGGCTTTTTGGAATCTCCCCCTTTTCCTGTAAATACTTGAATTAGCAGCGATATTGTCCACCAGCAGGGTTGCCCAGAGCATAGGTTTTCAAATGGCTTCACTTGACGGAGCAGAGCTGTGTCTGGACTGCTTTCTAAAGCCAACAATTGCCTGCGGTACATTCTTCTCCCCATACACCCGTTAGGTCTCCTGGCAGAGGGGGTACAGCAAATATCTGGGGAGCGAGGACACAGAGTGAAGCCGCTCTTTTCACCCTCTCACCGGGGTATATTTAGGACGTGTCAGCAGCAACAAGGCTTATTTGGCGGCTGACTCTATATTTTCATCATTAGTAACCTCCCTGACATTCAGTCTTTCTTTGCACACAAGACCGAAAGCCTGGCAATAATAATGGCTGGCAAACGGTAACTATCTATGGCTGAAGAACCATCTTTTGAGGGGACAAGTAAGTGAAGAAACAAAGAAATATATAATGCCTATGTGCATTTTGCTTTCCTGTTTGGCTTTGGCTTTTCTTCAGTCAATTCCTTTGGAGCCCTGGGAAGTGGCCAGAGCACAGGGTACCCCAAGGAAGGGCAGCTTACTTCAGCTTCCGGGCCTTCTCATCAGCTGCCTGGAGCTTCCTCAGCCGCATCCTTTCTCTTGGTGTCATTTTCTGCACTTCAGACAGCGCCTGCAGAGTCTGCAGGTGGATCTTTTTTTGCCTATAAATAATAAAGATCCCCCACATGCAACTCATTCCAAACACGCTCAGAAAAATTAAACAAATATTTTACAGAAGTATCATTACACTACTGATGGGGAAAGCATCTCGAGACAGGCCAGGCAAAAACTAATAAACTCAGGGTGGGTAATGAGCCAACCAGGACTATGGTTAATTGGTAATATTTTTCAAATTAGACTTTTGTTTAAAAACAAATTAAGTACTTTCTAAATTTCTGCTATTTCATGGCCTATGACTGGTTTTTATAATGTAAGACAAATTAGAATCTTGGCCATCAAAGAGTAAATGTACTGGTGCTAATTCAACCCTGTGGATAGGATTTAATCTTTGGAATCAGGCAGGGTTTGAACCCCATCTCTACCCCCTCGTTAGCTCTGTAGCCTTGGGCAAGTTACTGAATCTCTCTGAAGCTCCAGTTTCTCATCTGTAAAGAATAAGATTTAGTATTATATGAAACGATGTATGTACAGTGTTTGATACATCAAAGTAACCCAAATGGTAGTATTGTAATAGTTAAATTTTGTTGAATATGTTGTATATTCTATGCTTCCTACAGCAGGTAAGCATGGCACAGTGGTTATCACACAGGTTAATAACATTCTCTGGGTTTGATTCCTAGCTCCCATGTTACATGTATATGCCCTTGTGCAAGTTATTTAACCTCCCTATGATTATTAAAATAATAATAATAATAGATAATAATAGTACCTAATTCATAGGGGTTTTGTGAATTTAAATGAGTTATTTCATGTAAAATGCTTATAAGAGCCAAGCACCCCACAAAATGTTAGTTAAAATTGTTATTTAGGAGCTTCTTTCTTCAGTTAAAGAAACTTGCTTACATTACTCGTGTGTTGAAACGTCTGCAATCATATTCTCAATGACATTTGTTTCTGTGCCTGACTCGGTTAGGGCCCGATACTGCAGAATCTCTTTTGCACTCAGCTCCCTCATTACAGAATCCTAGGAGAGGTCGCTCTTTCGTTTCATTCCCACTCTAATCTTTTTAATTTTGTATTAATTGTGTAACAGTAATGAACATTTGTATGCAGCTCTCATCCCTCTGGAAAACCGTCCACAGACTCCAGGGGAGATACGATTTTCTGGAATATACATCTCTTGTTTTGTAAAAGCAAACACAGCTCCTTGAAACATAGTCATAGATTGAGAAAAAAAGTGACAATTTGAAATCAATATTTCATAATGTGGAAGACCATACAAAGGATCAGCCTCTAGCACATTTTAATTGTAAGCACTGTCAGGTAATCAGTATCACATCTGCAGTACAAAACGGTAGTTAAAATTAGCCTGGTATTTTCCTACTTTCACACCTCAGTTTAAAATAAAACAAAATCAGAATTCCAAGCATTCTTGAAAGAATAATTAGCAACCTAAAGAAATTAGGTGATAGGAGCATGCCTCAAACATTAGCCCCTGACGTGCAGGGTATTTTAAATGGAGAGCATGCATTAAATGAAGACTGAGTATCTTTGATGAACCAGTTTCTTCTGTTTGAATGTGAAATTGGAAAACAAATACAGTGCACCTGAGAAAGCGCTGGACTGAGTGTCAGAGAAGCACATTTGTGTTATTTGGTCTTGATTAGGCTAAAGAGAGCTATTGTTCTCACCTACTGCCTTGCACAGCTCTGGGGAGGGGCTGCCATTCTCATGGGGTCTTTATAAAATGACATAGAGAGTTCCTCAGCAAATTATAGATTTGGTCTTTATATAACCCCTTGAGTTGTGCAGTCCACAGCCCGCACAGCTATACATGGCTGTTCTGAAGTCACTGAGTACTCTATGCTCTTGTATGGTATAGCACAGAAATTTTGATTAAGGTAGGAGAGAGACGTTACGTCAAGAAATAATTATGTTTATGAAAAAGACATTTTCTAGTTCATATGTATATCTCAGGGAAGTAAATTTTGGCTTATTTTCTATTGTCCTAGGACTTCACAGTGTTGTCTTCTCAATAGATACTCTGCCAGTTCCTGTTAAACAAACAACATGTGAAAACCATTTATGCTTAATATGGAAGGCTCACTAGCATAACTAAATGTTTGAGATATTAATTTCTCTACATACTTACAAGGCAACTGCAGAGCTACCCTGCAGATCTGTAAGCTGTGCAGTTGTTTAAAACTTTTATAATCTCAATTTGCTACCACCTGGGGCAAAGGGGCTTTGGAATGCCAAGTTACTGAAGCTCCTTAATTTCTTGGCAAGATTTCTGTGAATTCTAGGATACTCTGTGCAGTCAGCTTAGCACTAATAGATTTTTAAAGACAAATGCATTTAACATTATGCTCAATGGGCTTTTTAAAAACAAAGCAATTTACTTACATGGCATTAATTATCTGAGCAGCCTCCTTCTGACAATTCAAATTCTTGTCTTCCAGAGTCATTTCCGAGTATCTACACATCAGGTGCTGGAAAAAAAGAACAACGCTGACGTACTTTAAATACTCCAATTCAGGGATGAAAGGGCAGCCGACTACCGGGGGCCTTTTCTGATGTGCAGTGTTATTGACCACACCTGGGAGTTTGAAAACAAAACCCACTGGTAACTACTTTTCTTTGATAAATAAGATAGCTTATGCTGCAAAGTCTTGGGGGGGCAGTGGTTGTCAGGCTCCAGCTTCATCTGGCACTCACTACCTATTCTCTCACTCCCTGCTACCCACCACAGGCAGGCCTCTCCCTCAGCTCCAAGAACAAACAAGATCTCCTCAGTTTGCTTCTTTGGGTTCTGGACAGTGTCCCCACTCCCAGGACCAGGACTAGGCTGAGACAAGCGAGACACTCACCTCAGGTGCAAAACTGAAAGGGCACCAAAAGACTCAGTAACCAAGGGAAGTCATTTTTTAATGCAATATTATAAAAAATAAAAATGAATACCAAAAAGCCATGGAGAATACAACATGAAATGTTTAAATCTTGCCACTTGCAATAACATGGATGACTCTAGAGGGTATAAAGCTAGGTGAAAAAAGTCAGTGAGAGGAAGACAAATACCATGCAATCTCACTCATATGTGGAATTTAAGAAACAAAACAAATGGACAAATGAAAAAAGAGACAGAAAAACAAAAAATAAAAAAACAAAAACAGACTCAAATACAGAGAACAAACTGAAGATTGCCAGGCGGGTGAGGGGATGGGTGAAATAGGGGAAGGGAATTAAGACTGCACTTAAGGAGCACTGCTTCCTGCATACTGTAAGGACCTATTTAGCCAGAGGCTTCCATCAAGGTTAAAACAATAATGTTGTTTAACCCTTAAACTATCCCTGCTCCCCTTCCCCCAGGGGACGTACTTAAAAACAAGTCCCGGAAACCAGCCCCAGGTAACAAATCTCAAATACAAGGGTGGGTCAGGCGAGGTGGAGACATCCGATCAGTGGGGAGGCACATACTGTCTCCCTAGTTACCAAGGAGTATGGGCCCCGCCCTTTGGGCACCTTTTGGGCGCCAATTCTGACCAAGGTGATAGGCTGGTTCAAATGTCTACTAGGGTAAATTGTAATTCAGTTGGTCACCTAGCATGACTGTGCAGCTTTCTCCATGTGTTACAGTTTCATTGGCCACCTATGCGTGGCCAGGCCCAACCGCATTGCCTTTGCCCTTAAAAGCTAGTCTGTGAAACAGAGAAGGGTCGCCCTCTCTGTAAGAGATGCGGCCCTGGCCAGTCAGTTTGATTCTTGATGCTTGGCTGGAAATAAGGCTTTGCTTGACCTTCGCTTCATATCAGTCTCCTGGCTCCTTTAATCACGGACCCATTTGGGGGGGGGGGGGCATAACACATACAATTGGTGAATTGCCTTAATGTACACCTGAAACTAACTGCTAACTGATTAAAAAAAAGAAAATAAAAGTTTAAATAAAGACAGAAAACAAAAATAAAGACAGGATCCAACCCTGAACCTGTACCAGTCTACTACCTCACTTCCATCACCCTAATCCTAGCCCTGTTGGATGTTGCCTGTGAACCTTTGATATTTTGTTACCAGGGATTTTTAGCATTAATTTGGATTTTTTAAACATTGCACTAAAATGTTATTTATCCTGATTACTGAGTTTTTGGTGTCCACTCTAATTGTGCCCCAGGGAAAATGCCTCACTTGCATCATCCTAGTCCCAGCAGATCTCCTTGGATTCCTTTTAACTTTTTTTTTGGTCTGCTCACAGCCCACTTAATGTGCTTTTGATCCCAACAGTTAGCACCTATGTGTCTTTTCAAAGGCCTGCCCTTGGGCTAGTGGAGCTGGCTTTGCATAGTGAAAGTTACACACCAAGGGGACTTTTGGCACTTTCCTTCCTGTCCTGTTTATTACCCCCCACTTCCTCAGGCGCTTCTCCAGAGGGCACATTCTTGCCTAAGACCCCTCCCCTCTTTGTCTCCATCTAGAAACATAACCTGATTCAGGCCTTTGTCCCAGCTAATTCTCTGTGGTTCCAACCCTCTCGCAGGCTCCTTACGAGTCTGACTGCTTCCCACTATCTCACTGGTTACCTACTCTTTCTTTGACCACCAAAGACATTATTCCCTTCCCTTATTTTATAGCATCCTGCCTAGTGCTCCTGATAATGTGTAATTAGTCTTTCTTGGGTACTGGATCTTCTTACTAGCAGCCAAGCTGCAAAAGGACAGGAGCCATAGCTGTTCCTTTCCTTTCAGCACCTTCAGTACTGTGCTCAGCACTCCACTGATGAAGACACACCAAGTCAGCATCCTTGTTTCCTGCCAGCTTCGAACTGGATGCAGAGAAAATGTGTGACCATCTTTGAAGGTGAAGGACTGCTTTATGGGTCTACTTAAAACTGCCATAAAATTCAAGGAAATTTGCCTGAGGTAATTGTAAAAGCCTAAAAACAAACAAACCCTCCAAGAAGTACCCTTTGCTTTTTTCTTACCACAAGAGGTAGATTCTTCGCACCAAAATTTCTAATCTACAGGAAAACAAACTTACCTAATCGATGAAAGTATGATTAAGATATATAAGAAAGGAGGGTGTTGGGTCAGCGGTTCCGGAAATGCAAAAGGAACAACAGAAATGACCACCGGGTCTGCCATCTTCCAGTCCCGCCCCATCCCCTTCCTTAACCCTAGACTCTCCCGCCAAAAGGGTGTATGCCCAGGTCACATCTCCATAGGTAACCGGATACCTATGCAGGAAACAGGAGTATTATCAGGAGCCCTCACCCCATACCTTCTGATCACCAAATATGGATGTGAGTCCATGCGATGCCTTGGCCTTATAAAAGATCCCCGCCAACTCCCTCCCAGTGCGACTTCCCCCACTCCCCTTTCCGGAGTTGAGGAACCTCGCCCGAGGGTGCCCACCTCCTCCCTGCGCGACTTTCCTGACTCCCTTCTCCTGAGCCCCGAAACTTCGCCTTTAATAAATCTTGCCTTGCGCCCACCTTGCCTGGCGTTATGTTTACCTCGCCTGAGAAACTTTACAGAGGGGAATAATAAAGACTCCATGAAAACCCCAGATTTTACCTTATTAGTGATACATTCTTGTCCTAGCAGGGATACATTTACAAAGTATTGAGGTAAGATTTGTAAACCAAAAAGCTCTAAGGGCAGATGTTGAGTTTAGGCAGAAAATTACAACCCTAATTTCTCATATCTGGGGCTTTGGGGAATGGGAGTTCACATACCAGCTTTTGCAAAGAGATTGTCTGACTAATAATTTCCTTCAGCTTTTAAAAAAAAATCTTTTTCTCTCCTTTCTGACTGATTCTTAATGCATCTTATTCCCTCAGCCTATCTTCAAGTTCTCGAATGTATATAAATGCTAATACATGTTTCCCAGTACCCCTTTCATTTTAAATACCTGTAGTTGTTCATCAATGTAAGGGATTTTTAAAATTTCCATCGCAGATGGTCTCAGTGAAGGACTCTTGTTCAACATGCTGTAATGTTTAAGAAGAAAATTATTTTTCAAATGAACTAAGATAGAAGTACAATTTAAAATTGCTTCTGTGGCAATATATTTATTTCCATACCTTTCCATGATAGCATTCAGTTCTCTTGGATATCTCTTGGGGAGAGAAGGCGTGTCACCTTCAACGATTTTTAAAACAATGGACAAGAAATTGGAGCCAGTGAATGCATGATTCATGCAGCACATCTCATATAAAATGCATGCCAGAGACCTAAAGACAAAGTCAAAGAATTTAAATAAGGAACAAATGTCCTATTTTAAATCTGATCACCATACAAAACTTCAGATGTGTCATGGCATTGCTTATGAGACACTAACATACCCTTTGATTGTTTAAAAGCTTCAGTTCTATACTTTTTTTTTCATTTAAATACACATTTAATAAATAAAGAGGGAAAAATGAAAAAAAAAAGACCCTACAAAATATAAGTTTGAATGACCACTTCTTTGTCAGAAGAGAAACAAAACAACAGGAATATGTCTGCACACAGGAAGGCAAATAAACATTTGATCAATGTAGTAAGGAACCTCTATGAAGGAAAAATAAAACACAGCTAAATATCTTTCTAAGGTGGTTTTGTTAATACTAGATATGCAAAATAAAATTTTAATTTATAAGCCTAACCCTCCCTCAAATGTGTATCCAAGCATTTTGAAAAGGAAACTGGCATTCTTTATTACTTTTCTGAATAGAATCCATTTGCAAGTAGGGTGGAAAAGCAGCTACTTGTAGCTCACATTAAAATGTATAATTCTCCCTTTGAACGTATGAAGCAGAATATTAAAATTCTAGATCAGTCCGACACAGATTTGGATTAACCATGCAAATCAGTAACCTCTAAACCAGCAGAATAATCTTTTAAATAACTCAGCATCACTAAGAAAAGTAAGCGGGAAATTGCTGCCTGAACTCCGTATACTAAGAAAGAATAGTACTTCTACTAAATTAATGAATTATTTTTAATATTATGAGTATTATGAATTGTGTAACCAGCCAGGTCTCCTTTTTCATGTTCGTTGCTTGAAAAATCAGAAATAAATTTACAACCAAACTTGGGTAAGTTCTGTTTTATGTAACTTTTAACACTGTCCTACATTCTTATAAAAGGCAGTGCATGTATAAATAAATATATACATGAATACTATAATTTTAACCATTTTGTGGGTTTTATAAAAATGTGCACTGGTAAGAGAATTCTGGATATATACTGAATACAAAGAGATGTTTTTGTTTCAGTAAATAACGACACTAAAAAATTCCAGCTAATTGGTACTTTACATATTGTAAAGCACTTCCATACATAACCCAACAGAACCTCAAAAGTTCACAGTGACATGCAGCCACTCTATTTTTCCCATTTTATACAGAGGAAACTGGCTTTAAAAAGTTAAATGGCTTGATCAAGGTCAAAGGTATTTTTCCTTCCAAATTCTGGACTATTTTCATTACAGAATACTAGAAAGAAGGGGAATGTTAGGAGAAATTCCCTGATCATGACTTAAAAACACCAAGATCAATATAAATATTATAAATTATGAAAATTATTTGGAGCTCAATAAATTTTGTAACCATCTTTACAACTATTAATATGACTATTAACATGATGCAGCACATCTTTAGATTTCTATGCCAGAAAAGTTCCTTCAATAAATGTGAAATAAAGACTTTCTTTTTTAAGATTTTATTTATTTATTTGACAGAGTGAGAGACAGCAAGAGAGGGAACACAAGCAGCGGAAGTGGAAGAGGGAGAAGCAGGCTTCCCATCAAGCAGGGACTGTAAGGGCCTATTTAGTCAGAGCGATTCCATCTGGTTAAACAGTGATTTTGTTGTTTATACAGTAAAACTTAAACTGTTTTTACTTAAAAACAGTAGGGGACTTACTTAAAAACAAGCCCCGGAAACCAGTCCCAGGTAACAAAGCCCAAATACAAGGGTGGGTCAGGCCAGGTGGAGGTACCCAATCAGTGGGGGGGCGCATATGGTCTCCCTAGCTACCAAGGAGTATGGGCCCCACCCTCTGGGCCCCTTTTGGGTGCCAATTCTGACCAAGGTGATAGGCTAGCTTTCTCTGTGTGTTACAATCTCATTGGCCACCTATGCGTGGCCAGGCCCAACCACATGGCCTTTGCCCTTAAAAGCTAGTCTGTGAGGCAGAGAGAGGTCGCCTCTTTGCAAGAGACGGCCCTGGCGGGTCAGTTTGATTCTCAATGCTTGGTGTGAAATAAAGCTTTGCTTGACCTTCGCTTTGTATCAGTCTTGCTCCTTTGATTACGGACCCAACAGGGACCCTGATGTGGGGCTTGATCCCAGGACCCTGGGATCATGACCTGAGCCAAAGGCAGCCACTTAATGACTGAGCCACCCAGGTGCCCCAAATAAAGACATTTTTAGACAAGCAAAAATTGAGAGAAGTCATTGCCAGCAGGATAGCACTAAAAACAATCCTAAGAGGGAATTCTTCCACTTGAAGAAAATTGATCCCAGGCAGAAAGAAGGAATGCAGGGAGGAACAAAGAACACTATGAAAAGTAATTCTGTAACTATATATAAGCCAACATTAACTCTATAAAATGATACTAAATATATTGTGGAGTTTAAAATTATGTAGAATATAATTTTATGACAAAAATAAGGTGAAAGACATAAGGGGGTAAATGGAATTAAAGTATTTAAGGTCCTAGCATTACTGGGAAAGTGGTAAAAGTAGTGACTTTCATTAAAATAAGTTTCATTATACTAAGGCAAGGATGTATGTTATAATTGCTATGGTCTTCACCAAAAGAATAGTAAAGTAATGTATACTGACAACTTTATAAGTAGTAAGCTACTAGAAAGAAAAGAATCAAATAAAAATTTAAAATATAAACAAGAAAGGAGAGAAAAAGAAACAATAAGTGGTAATATATAGAAGACATCGTAAGATGACAAAAATACAAATATAGCATAATTATATTAAATGTAAATGGACAATATGTCAATTAAAAGACTATCAGGTTGGGTCAAAAATTATATACTGCTCACAAAAGCAACCTTAAATATAAAAACACAGAACAGTTTATAGAAAGAGGTATATTGTGCAAATATTTATCAAAATATTGTGGTGTGGCTATACTAGCATCAGAGAAAACAGACTTAAAGGAAAGAACCACTGCTAAGATTAAGGTGATAGACTAATAAAGAAATCAAACAATGAAGAACACATAACAATTTTAAAATCCAATAACTGTGTGTGTATGTGTGTGTGTATAAAGCAAAAATTGACAGAATTAAAAGAAAAATAGACAAATTCACAGTCATAATGAAAGACTTTAACATACCTCTCAATAGCTGAGAGAACAAGCAGAACAAAACTTCAACAAGAATAATTTAAACACAACTGCCAGAATTGACATAATTGACATACTAACATGAATGCGTCCAACAATGACAGAATTCAGATTCTTTTCAAGGGCACATGGACCATTTTCCAAATTGACTATACTTAAGATCAAGGAAGCCTCAACAGACTTCAAAGGTTGAAAACTGCAGAGCATATTTTCTTACCACAGTGAAATTAAGCTAGACTTATTAATAACAGAGAAAAAAAAACTACAAAATTACCAACTACTTGAAAATTCAAAAATATACATCTAAATAACTCATAGGTCAAAAAAATTCTAACAAAATTAGAAAAATTTAAAACTGAATATTAATAAAGGTACAAATATCAATACTTTGTAGCTAAAATAAATGATTATAGTAAAATTGAAGTATTAAATGCATACGTTAACAAAGAAAAAAGCTTAACATCTATGATCTAAGTCAGCTTGGGAAGATAGAGAAAGAATAGCAAATCAAGCCAAATAAAGTTTAGGGAAAGAAATTTTTGAAAAGTAGAAATTAATAAAATAGGCACAGATACAAAATAAAAATAAAAGATGAATAGATTTAATAGAACTCCAGTGAGACTGATCAAGAAAACAAGAAGAAAAAACCACACAGATAAACAATAACAGAAGCAGAAAAGTATACAACACTACAGACTCCATTGTTATTAGAAAGTATTAAGATGACATAAATGTTTTTCCCCAGTAAATTTGAAAAATGGGATGGAATGAACAGTTGTTAAAAAATATACTTACGAAACTGATACCAAGAAAAAATATAAAATCTGAATGGTCCTTTATCTATTATAAATAATAACAATAATTAATTTAAAAAACATTTGAAATAATAATTTAAAATAATAAAAATAATTGAAATATTAAATAATTAAACAATATTGAAAAAAATAACTTAAAAAAACTTTTTAAAAACTCCCCACAAAAAGAAGTCTCCAGGGTCAGATGGTTTTACTGGCAAATTCTTTCACATATTTTAGGAATAAGAACACTAATCTTATTTAATCTCTTCATTTTAACAAGTCCACACAACTGTGATATAAAGTATAACAAGAATAATAGAAAGAAAATTACAGGCAATTTTTTATGAACATAGATTCAAAAATTCCAAATACACACAAATATATGTATTTTATAAATACAATATGATGATATATTAAAAAGATAATAGGGGCACCTGGGTGGCTCAGTGGGTTAAAGCCTCTGCCTTCGGCCCAGGTCATGATCCCTGGGTCCTAGGGATCGATTCCTACATGGGGCTCTCTGCTCAGCAGGGAGCTTGCTTCCTCCTCTCTCTGCCTACTTGTGATCTCTGTCTGTCAAATAAATAAATAAATAAATAAATCTTTAAAAAAAATAAATAAAAATAAAAAGATAATATATCACCAAGTAGATTTTATTAAATTCAATCAATGGCATATATCTCATAGATGAAAAGAGAAAAATTATACATAGATGCAAAAAAAGGCAGTGGATAAAATTCAAAACCCAGGGGCACCTGGGAGGCTCAGTTGGTTATGCAACTGTTTTCGGCTCAGGTCATGATCTTGGAGTCCCAGGATCAAGTCCCACATCGGGCTTCCAGCTCTGAGGGGAGTCTGCTTCTCCCTCTGACCTTCTCCCTTCTCATGCTCTCTCTCTTGCTCTCTGTCAAATAAATACAATCTTTTAAAAAAATTCAAAACCCACTTGTGTTTTTAAAGATTTTTATTTATTTATTTGTCAGAGAGACAGAGCACAAGCAGGGGAGGGGCAGAGGGAAAGGGGGGAGCAGGCTCCCCACTGAGCAAGGAGCCTGACGCAGGACACAATCACAGGACTCTGGGATCATGACCAGAGTCGAAGGCAGATGCTTAACAGACTGAGCCAACCAGGCATCTTCCCTTTGTGTTTTTGAAAGAAGAAAACTCTCAGCACACTGGGAATAGAAGGGAACTTCTTCAGTCATTTTTTAGAGCTAAAAAATATATAGTAAATATTATTCTTATTGGAGAATATTGAAAGTTTATGCTTTTATTTTGAGATTGAGAGTAAGTATGTCTACTATCACCACTTCTATTCAATATTGTATTGAAGGTGCTATTCAGAATAAGGGGAGAAAAAAATTAAAAAAAATAAATATATGTATACACATAAGGAATATATATATAAAGATTATAAAAATATATTAAACTGTCATTAAGCATTTCAACATGGCTATGTATATAAAAGGTCATTTCAATAAGCCTGTGACAAACATTTAAAAAATGAAATGCAAAGTATCACTTACATTAACATCACACAATGTCAAATATGTAGAAATAAATCCAGTGAAAGATGTGCAAGACACTACACTGCAAACCACAGTACATCCCTAAAACAAATTAAAGACCACCTAAAATAGGGGGTGGGGGTGAAGAGGGAGAGATCCACGTAACTGATTGAAAGAGTCAACATAATGAAGATGACAATTTTTCCCAAAATGATCTATAGACTCAAATGCAAAGGGACAAAGATAGCCATGATAGTTAAGAACAAATTTGGAGATTTTGTATTAACAAATAGCATGATTCATTATAAACTTGCATTAATTATGAAAATGTGGTATCAGCAAAGAAGAAAAAACAGACCAATGGAACAAAACACAGAACTCAAAAACAGATCCATACATATTCAATCATTTGATTAATGCAAAGACAAACTGTACTATGATAGAGGAAAAAAAAAGATCTTTTCAACAAATTGTGCTGGGCCAATTGAATACCCATATGGAAAATAAAGTATGTGGACTCCTATTTCACACCATACACATGCACAAAAATCACCCATTTCAATGAAAAATAACATCAAGCTTTTAAATAAAAACAGGAGAATATCTTCCTGATCTTGGGGTAGGCAAAGACTTCCTAAACAAAATGTTAAGAACACTACCAGTAAGGTTATGGACTGATAAAACGAACACCATCCAAGTTATGAATTTCTATTCATGAAAGAAAACACATCACTAAGAGGGTGAAAAGGAAGACATAGAGAAGGAGAAGAAATTTGCAATTCAAATATCCATCAAAGACTGGTATCCAGAGCATGTAAAAAAATTAATTAATTAGAACTCCTACTAATTAATAAGAAAAAGGAGAGAATCCAATAGAAAAGTGGGCGAAAGACTTGAAGAGACACTAAATGGCCCCAAATCATGAGACGTTTGACAGTATTGGTCATCAGAGAAATGCAAATGAAAACAACAGTAAGTACCACTATACACTCATAAGAATGGTGAAAATGAAAAAGATGCTATCAAGTCAGTACTTGTTATACTACGAAAAAGGTTTTCTTAACAAAAAGAGAAGGAAGGGCTATTCATTAATAGTAAAATTTAATCATCCAACTAAACCAAATACTTTTATTTGTGTGGATACATGTAAAGTATTTGTGTGCTGTAAAATGCCCCAATATACTTAACTTATTTTCCCCAAAAAAGGGTCTAATTTGAACCTTGAGAATGTTTAAAATAGTAGAGCCACAAGGTCTACAAGATTTGCTAATTCTTAACTCTCATTGCATCAGTGAGAAAACCAAAGCTCAGAGAAAGAAAGTAATTTGCCCAGAAATGTGACATGTTAGTTAGATCAGCTTGTTTGGTGTTGGTACTGTTTTCATTCAGTATTTTTAAAAAATGTTTTCTAAAAAATTTACATTGACAATACCCTGCTATATAATCTAACATACATGCAATAATTTGAACACCGAAAAAAGGAACGAAACTCAGGTCCAAGGAGTAGAAAGGCTTATCAGTCCCTCAGCACCCACACACTGTCTTCTGAGGACTTAACTCAGCTCCTGTGGGCTGAGTCTTCTTTAGGGTTTGGGTTAAAAGCAGAACAAAGCCAGACAATCTCTCCTGGCTCTGACAGGTTGGAAGGGTTGAATGAGAGCAACAATTCTTGACATAGGACCTTTTGAGATGTCCCGGAAGCAGACTATTATCTCCACCAATAATACAAATGATCATAATAATGGTAATAAGGAAAATACTAGCTGAAATTTTAATGGTGTTTACTATAAGCTAGGCCCTATTCTATATTTCTTACATATATTAACTTATTTAATCATTCTATTCTCATAACAATCTTAATGAAGCAGACCATTCTTCAGATGAGGAAACCATTAAGATTAGGTCAGTTGTTAAGGTTCCATATTGAGTAGTTGGGGGAGCTGGGATTGCAACACAGGTTGTCTGGTTCTAGAGACTTAAACTGCATGCCATCCTGCCTCTCAAGTGCTGAATAAATCAGAGCATTTCTGATTAAGGACTCTTTTGAATTGGAAATGTCTAATCCTGATAGAAGACCTTCAGGCAGGGGCTGACTTTCCAAGCTTACTTTGGGTCCTATCCAGAACCATAAGCCACCTCCAAAGATCCCTGGGACCTAAGACAAGCCATGCAAGACATCAGACCATGGCAAATATAGAGCATAAAAACAATGAGAACCTCTGTGGCAAAAGGAAGGTTGGCAAGTTTGGCCATTTTTTTCTGTTGCTTGGCATAGAAAGGGGGTTAGTGGTCTATTAAGTACAAAGAGTTGATCACAAAGTAAAATCCTGCTTTTATGGAGACATAACCCCACCAAAGCCACATGTGATGGATGTATTAAAGTTATAAAAAGATGTGAAGTTATCTGGCTAAAGGAGTATAGAACAATTAGATGCAGGGGCTAACTCAGTAATCACTTTTGATACAAGACCATTCTCTTTTTTGGAAATCCTCTCGGCTTCACTGAAGGCATACTGCTTTCCATTTACCTGTCTCATTTTTATCTAGTAAGATTTACTTGCACTTGAGCACATGGAAAAGACTTCATTTATCAGCCAATGATTTATAGAAAGGAACCAGTTCTTGTCCTTGTGCACCCACCTGGAATGGGTATAATCTGATTAGAGATACCACCTGTCACTTCAGGTAAAAGATTTTTTATTATCCTATTACAAGTTAAAATCTATCTATTATATATAATTTTATTCTAGTAACTACACATCTGTGTACCCATGGTTTTAATTTTTTCCAATTTCCAACCAAACATTTCTATATGGGAATAATTACATAAACTTGAACTCATCAATTCCATTCTTTTTTGAGTATTTTTCTCTTACTTGACTCCCAGATCTTAAATCTGGTGATGTGAAAGTGGGGAGGTGGTTGGGGGGACTTTAAGGGGGATAAGTTGAAAAAAAAAAAAAGGAGAGGTACATTTTGCTTAGAAGTCTATGATTTGCATTCCTTTCATTTTCCCAGAATACAGCCAACTGTGAAGAAGTAAGCAAATAAATCCCTAAGGGAGGGAATTCAGCAGTGAAAGGGAAGGCTGGGATCAGGTGCATGTGAAGCAAATTACACCTGAACTCCATAAACTTGCCATCTGTCCAAGCTGACCGGAACTACCCAAAGGATTTCTGAAGCACAGGTCGATAAGGAACTGAAGATGTAACTCAGACTTTGTCTTGTCTCAAGGTAACTAAATTTACCCTTTGTAATCTGCCCAAACTCTGCCCAAGAGAAGCCTAACCCACAGCAATGCATGGCTCCAGTGGGTTGGGGCAGTTTTTCTGATCTTCTAGATAATATTTTTATTTTACATAATTGAGGATCATCCTGATATCCATCTAGAAAAGAGTACACATAACTTAAGCAATTGAATAAATAGTAACAGAAATGTAGAAAAAGAATAGTGGGTTTTGCTTCAGTGTATGGTAACCTAAATATAAGTCTGTACTGAGGTGGAGTTGAATATCAATATAAACTTTATCTAAATAGAATGAAAGACACTAGAGGGCTTGAACTCATACTGCAGAAGCAATATTATATGGCAACCATTTTATAAGGGCCTATCATGTCCCAGAACCTCTATCGGTTCTCACTGAGCTTTAATATGCATACAAATCATGCAGAAATTTTGTTAAAATTTTTATTCTGAATATTTGGGGAAAAGGGGTAGCTACATCAGAAGCACAGTTTCTGGATCTTCCTTAAATTCCCATGTAAAACAGAGAAGCTCGAAACCAAAACCAAAAACCATGGGCAACGTTTTCAACAAAGTTAGGTAGTGAGGTGTCCCTGCACACCTCACAGTACAAGGAAGTGAAGACAAGCCACAGTTGCTGTATGGCCTGCACAGTATCAGCAGGGATACTGAGAAGCAGCAGAGGGAATCAATGGAGGGACTGAAGGATCACAAAACAGAGTAACTTCAAAATAGTCAAAAAATACTTACTGAAAACACGGTGGGTATAAAGAACAGCAGCAGAAATGGTTAGAGGATCTGCTCAATCCAAAAGCTGCTAGAATTCAAGAAAAATCACAGGATAATGCCTAAAGGGTCTGCAGAAGAATACCTCAGGACCATCCAACAGAATTTTCTGCAATGTCAGAAATATTCTATATTTCTGTATACAATGACCAATAGTCACATGAGGCTACTGAGCACTCGAAATGTGGCTAATGTGTCTGGGGAACTGAATTTTCAAAAGAATATTTGAAAGCAAAGGTGAATGCATTCTTTCCATCATATCATGCCAATATACTATCATATCTGGGGAAAGACCCCAAAATTTTAGAAACAAAGTTTGGGTGAATTTTGTACTGTTTATACCAGTCTAATTACTTTCTTCCACTATTGAGCACAAACTTTGAAAGAAGATCATCAGCTTTCCCTCTGCTATGGTGGTCCCATGCCCCCTACACTATAAGAATTTGGCCAATGGAGAACTGAAGATGGGAGCAACACCAATGGGAGAGAGGAGAACAGGGAGATCATAGTGTGGTTGAATGGCTGTGCTCCAACTGCTTTAATCATCTCTGATAGTTTCCATACGTTCTTTTAAGATGGGCAGAGCATCAGAAATAGTGGAATGCAGGAAATTAATAGAAGGCCTCACTATCTCCCTTCTTTAGTCTCCACCAAACTCTCCCTGTTCCAGGCTGTTGTGTTCCCACTGTTTAACAGAGGAAAAAAATAAATAAAAATCTCTAATTCCAGCAGTAAGGCCTCGGAGAGAACAGTTCCAAAATGGCATCATGAGGAGCTCAGCAGACCCGCTTCCTAGTAAAACAACTATGACTGGTGAAAATTACCAAAGACCCCCAACAACTTGAAGTCACTAAAAATCATCTTAAGGGCATAAAGTAAATGAAGAAATATTTATTCAAGAAAATCTACTAAATTTCAGTAAAAACAAGAGTTTGTGGCACTGAGGCACTCCCCCAGCTCTGTGTGACAAAAATTTCATTCTGAGCTGGTGTGGCCAATAAGATGGGGATCTCCCTTCTTCCAGAAACCTGTTCTGGGCTTGGTTATCTCTCCAGGAGGGGCAGGCTTCCAGCATTTCTCATCTCCACAGGTATGTGTTACAGAGATTAAATTTCAGGTGATTGTAACCAAGATATTAAGAGCTCCTTTTCTCTACCTAGTCCCTACTGGTAGAATGGAAGCTCTACCCCAGGAACAGTGGGCAGAGAATACTGGGGTCCTGATCACTGATCACCTTTGTCCCAGCTTGTTCACAGGGTGGATGTTCTATGCCAGGAGAGGCACGCCAAAGAGAGAGGCTACTATCCCTGGCTGGTACTCTGCTCAGGAGCAGGACTGTCACTCTAAGAAAAATGGGCCATGTCCCTACCTCCAGCTCCTGAGCAGTGCTCAGAGATTTTGCCCAGGGCAAAGGTAGGTTAAAAAGAGAGGGTTCAGAAGCTCTCTCCAAAGAGACTAACTTTATTTGGAACAGAGTGTAGGAAATTCAAGCCTAAACTCCAGCTCTCAGAAACAATGAAGAATTTGGTGGCAAGCAATTAAAAGGAGATTGGTAGCTCCGTGAGGACAATAAGCTAAACCATAGGCAAGTTAGCTTATCAGAGAAAATCAGGGAAAGAGATAGCGAAGAATAGGCAAATTTCAAACCTCAAAGACTGGCGTCAAAAACTACATCTGCAAACAGACTCCGATTTAATTGGAAGAGACTAGAGAGCAATTCATGCCTCGGGGCATTGTTGAAAATAAAAGCAATGAGCTGGCAATTAGTGGAGACTAACAACTGAGTGTAATACCAACAGAAACAGCTAAACAGAACAGGGAAAGGGACAGAGAGCCTTGCTAAAACTACTGTCATCCCAAGGCTAACTGTGCACGTGCCTAAGGCTATACTCTGAGGATCAACACTAGAAGTTTCACACTGGAAGGGAAATAGGTTTCACTAGAATAGCCAGGAATGTCACTAAATGAGTAAAAAAGCAAAAGATACCCGGTCTCAGAGAGGTGGAGGGAGTGAGGAAAATAAATGTTTGGAGTTGGGTATAATATATTATCTAAAATGTCCAGTTTTTACCAGTTATGAGATATGCAAAGAGACAGGAAAAATGTATACATGGGGGGAAAAGCAGAAAACAGCAACTACCTGAGAGGTCTCAGATGTCAGATTTAACAGATGAAGACTTCCAAGTAGCATTACAAATACATTCAAAGAACTAAAGGAAACCATGTTTAAATAAATAAAATATGATATAAATGTCACACCAAATGGAGAATATCAATAAAGAGACAGAAATTATAAAAAAGCACCAAATGGAAATTCTGGAGTTGAAAAGTATAACTGAAATAAGAAATCCACCAAAGGGGCTTAACAGTAGACTTTAACTAGCAGAAGAATCAATGAATTTGAAGATACCTTGACAGATATTGTGCAGAAAAGAGATAAGAGATAAAAGATAAAAGAGATAAAAAGAGATAAAAGATAAAAGAAAAGAGATAAAAATACTCAAATACTCAAAGAAATAATGGTTGAAAACTTTTCAAGTTTGATGAACTGTATCAATCTACATGCCCAAGAAGCTCAACTAACTCCAAGTAGGATAAGTGCAAATCCACTCCCAGATACACTGAGCTCTAAAAATGCTTAGAGACAAAAACAAAGAGAAAATCTTTGAAGAAAACATTAAACAATGTCTAATAAACATTACTGGTTGAAAAATTACTGTGTCCAAGTATAGAATACTTGCAAAGAGAATAAATGCAAACATTAAATGATAGATATATTTATTAAGGCAGTGTAATATTTCCTTTTGCAATTAAAAAAAGCAGGTTGTAAAATATATATAGTATGATTTTTTTTGTAGTAACAAATACATTTATATAGGTATAGAAGCACTTAGTGCATTAACTCTCAATCACAGAGTAAGCGCTCCATAGACAGTAGCAATTCTGGTTCTGTGGCTGCAGTGGTATTGTGACCTTGTAAAACTCACCAGGCTAGATATTATTTTCAGATTTTGTGTTGGTCATTTCATGCTAGTCATTGAGAAAAGATATTAATACCCAGATCTCCTGCACTTGACTGAAGTGTTTTCCTACTTCAGCTTCTGTTGAGTGAAAATAATGACAATGACAGCAGTTCTCACTACCTAGATACCCTGACCGACACCTTAGTTCTAAATCCACACAAGAGTTTCTCAGACCATGGGAAGGTGAGAGAAATGGGCTCTCTTGCTCCACAGCTTCTTTCACCAAGATGGGGCTGTTGGCGCCCAGCTACTTGCAGGTTCCACATTAGCTATAAAAACTATTGCCAAGTTGGCCTGTATTTCTCCTTTTCTTAAATTCTTCACTGGAAAATAGGCTTGTTCTCTACCCTGCTTCCTTTCCCTGTCCAATTTGGGAATGCGCTCCTGTGTGAATACTTCCTTAGTTATGGTAGGTCAGGCAGGTGCTGGTTCCTCTCTATTTTCTTCTACTTATAGCTAAACCTAGTCTGACAATTCTGCCCAACATCACTAAAGTCTGACTCCAGTGCTGAGTGTGAACAGACTCCTGCAGTATCCCTTATGTAGCCAAGCCCCAGACCAGATCTCAGGTTTTTGCAAAATCCTGAGACCTTCAGAGTATACTCTGACACCTCTATTACTCCCAACACCATTCTCTCCACTTAAATCACGTGAAGAATATAGGGCCACAAGATCAGAGAACCATCTGGTTGACCTGTCACAACAAGACAGATAAGACCAACAATGAAATATTCTGTTTCTTTTCTGTTTAATTATAGCACCATTATTCCAATAGTATTATCCTTTATTTGTTTCTCCTACCAAAATAATAAATTCTAACCATTCATAATTTCAATCAATTTAAAGAGGTGGCCTAGGAACACAATTCATATATTTTTCCTGTGGGGGGGGAAACTGTTCAACAATTGCTTATATAAATTGGCAGTATTCAAAGTATTGTCCTCAGTGCACTTAATTATTCTAACTTGTTGAATAAGTGTTTATAAACTTTTGGAACCTAAAACACTTTTAAGAGAGACTTATCTGTACTTGATTGCTATAAATAAATGAATCCCAAAAGGTTTAACAGATTGCAGAAAGAGGATACAGTTGCAATGGGCAAACATTAACAGATGAAATATAATTAGTATTATACCAATTCTTCATTAAGCATTATAAATATAATATGTACAGCTATTAGTGCTAAAACAAAACACCTGTCAATTATTCACAAGTGTTTTTAATTGTAAGAAAATATTCCACAGTAAACAGATGCTACAGGCTAAGATTCAAAAACAAAAAATTCTCAGCCTCATTCAATCTAATTTTTCTAAGAGTGTCTCCCAAAGATTACTCATCACACTTATGTATCTGCCACTATAATTAATAGTTCTCTGTTATTCTTTCCACTTTAGGTTCAGCAATAGAAATTTCATTACTAGATAAGCCCATCTTGATTCAGATACAACCAAGGTAATTACTAAATTCATAATAAGGTGGTTATTTGGGGTCAGGATGATGATAAATCCTTGGCTTGTACTTGCTGAATAGTTAATAATCTCTGCAAGGTGAGCTGACTGTATGCTCACACAAAATATATTAAAATTCTCCTGTATTTTTATATTTGGGAGGTTTTGGATTTTTTTAAGTTTTGCCTGAATCAGATATTATTTTTATAAACCTAAAACATCATAGCAATACTATTTCTATTACTCTATATCCCTATAATTCTGATATTTCTGATAATTCCTATATTCTCTAGGATAGTCCTACAATTCCCATATTGGGAATATTCCTATAATTCTTTATGCAATACTAGGGAGTAGTTTTTTTAAAAAGTACTTTTTTAAAAAAAGTCCTTTTTTTTTTTTTTTAAAGGACTATGATAAACACAACTGAGACAAAAAGACTATATGATTTACTCCTCTGTCGGTGGGTACTGTTGCCCAAGTTTCTGGGGAGACACATCTGATTTGGCAAGCAGATGTAGATACCTGCCCCAAAGAGCCAGCTTTCTTCCTACATGTGATAAAAAAGGCTTAACGATGGGCTTCATAAATTAATTTAGTCTTAATCCAAATGACATGATGTAAAATCTTTCTGGCATAGCATGTAATTTTAATCATGAAGAAATTACATATTTGAATCTATTTTTTTTTTTTGAAGATCTTATTTATTTATCTGAGAGACAGAGAGCATAGGGGTAGGGGCAGAGGGAGAGGGAGAAGCAGACTCTTCACAGAGCAGGGAGCCCTACTCAGGGCTAGATTCCAGGACCTCAGGATCATGACCTGAGCTGAAGGCAGATGCTCAACCAACTGAGCTACAGGTGCTCCTGAATCTTTTTTAAATGCCATAATATTAAAAAAAATTAAGTATAAAAAGAGATGTAAATATGGAACTCAAATCCAATCCAAAGCCCAATCCAAAGCCCAAGACTGATCTCAAACTGAAGAAAGCACTCTAAAAAGAGCAAGACTCCTCCTCCTCAGGGACAGGAATCCTATTATTATTTTTTTATTTTATTTTATATCCTAAGGGCTATTACTTAGTCATTGGCAAATAGTAGATGCTTAATAAAGCAAAATTTATAGAAACTCATTCCCCTGAACATACTTTTTGTGATCTTGTGTATTATTTTAGTTTTAGTTTTGGTTTTTGGGGAAGTGTTAGGGGAAGGTTATGATTAGAGAAAATATGATAGGCAAATTGTTAAACACCATCAGGGTAGAAACAGGCTAACAATGAAAGAAAGAAAAAAACACTGAAGAACCTAGAAATGAATAATCACAAGAGTGAATTGAAGGGACAGAATGGATGGTTATCTGCCATAGCCAGATCTAATGTTGACAGTGTTGACAGTGTTCTCTCCCACTCGGAAGGCATCAGAACAAGAACATGAGTAATGACCCTTATGAAAATCCAAAGGCCTATCTCCTGTTCTGCTTACTTTTCCCTTATCCTCTTTAGAAGAATGAAGTTGACATAATCTTTCACATTGCTCATCTCTGAAAGCTCAGAACTACTTAGGTTGATTTGCATACAATAATTATTTACTTAATTAACAGGCTCTCAGCTAGATTGTCCTTTCAACCATTAACAAGCCGAAAATTATATGACTCCTCTTCAAAGGAAAAGAGATTTTCCCTAAATAGGATCTACTGCTAACAAAAGAATACAATTTTCCACATGGCTTCTGCACTGAGATTTAAACTGGTTCCATGACAAGGAATGAGAAATTCCTTTGGTACAAGAGCTCAGATAAATGGAGAAATCTCAGATGCATCTATCATTGAAAACCCAGAAATTTTTTAAAGTTTATTCTTAAAAGCTAGTATCTGCAGTAAAGATTCTTATAAGCATCAAGAAGAAAAAAAAATAAAGCCATAAATTCCCCCACAGATGTGGAAGTTGATCTTAAATAAAGTAAAGCACAGTGTTTAGGATTACAAATACTTTCTTTAACAGGCCAGCAGAAACCTATCAACATTTAATGTTTGTGATACATTAAGAACTTTTCCTTGTGGTTAAAGAAGGAAAAAATAAAAATAAAAAGAGTAATCTATAGATAAAGAGAATTTTTGAAATTGGCATAATGGAAATCATCAAGTTCCAAATCCAAAAAACCCTCCTTTACTCTGGTCAAAGAATGACTCATACTTCAAAAGGATAAAGTGAGTGGATGTAGCAAGAAAATGAGCCCCCAAACGAAACACATTGTCCTCTCAGTGCAGCAGATATATACATCACCTGGACCAGCCCACTGCCCACTCACCAGATGTCCGACTTTGTGTTGTAGCCTTGGTGTTTCAAAGCCTCTGGACTCATGTAATGGGGAGTTCCAGCTAAAGTGGTGGCTAGATCACAGGATCCCATTAGGAGTCGAGAAACTCCAAAATCCCCTTGAAATAATAATACGTTTTTATTAATACTTTAAAACAATGAAAAGCAGCCTGGAAAGTAACAACTGTCTAATTTGACAATTTTAATATGCAATGACTCATATCATTTAAAGGGAAAGAAAAAAAATGGTATCTTTAAAATTACACAATGCTGGTGCATAGCTTTAAAAACAGGCTTATAGGAGAAGGAAGACTGAGCCAGGAAGGTGAATTATATCAGCGAAAGCTTCTTATTTCTGGAATTATGGAGAACCAGCAACTTGAAAGAAAACCTATTTCAGTTCTGCCTAACAACAAACAAAATGATTTTGGGGGGCTGAATCTAAGAATATAATGATTTGCAATTTCCTCAAAGCAAGAAGAGTTCATTCTTCGATTACAATAAAGGAAATATTTCAAATAAAAGACCTGAGAGCTTTCAAGAACATGCCTATAAAAATTTGAATCCATTAAGTTCTCTTTACACATCTAACTAGTTGTATGCTTTTAGGCTTTCTCTCTTTAAGAAGAGAGAAACTTCCTTTCTTACAGGAAGAATGAACAATCCAGTAACTGTTATGAGTGGAGGTACAGTTCTGAAGAAGAACTAAAAATTTACAAATCCATGATACCAATAATTTCATTACCAGTGATAACTGCTAATTGCTTGGGTTAAATAAGGGGAAACCTATACTAATTAACGAAGTTAGTAAAACAACTCTAAATACTTGCACAGTGCTTGGCATGGAATAGAAACTTAAAAATTATTAGTTCAATCTATCATGTATATAGCAAATGTCTCACACTTCAGTTTATATCAGGTACTCAGAAACAGAATAATGGGGTTTTGTTGGTCCCAACCAAGTAAAAAAAAAGTTTAAGAAGTTAAACCAGTGATCACTCTAACACTTCTAGGCACTATATATTTCAATGTGATGTACTGATAACATCTAGAATATATTCTCCCATGTTTCTGGAATACATATTTTTAAAAATCTTACCAATTTTAAGAAGATTGTTTTTCAGAAATATATTCTTTGATTTCAAGTCTCGATGAAGTATCCTCCTACACAAAGGAAAAAAGAACATGAAATTTCATGCAAAATAAAAAAAATTTATTTCTAATATAAATAATATATATGGGTGCATGTGAAGTGATAAATACACACTCCCGTAGATATACCTTTCAGGGTTTAAAAGCTACAAATCCACAGCATTTTCTAGTTCCCCTGAGGAAATATGAGTTTTAAAAACAAAGTTTCAAAATCAGCAGGACATGTAGTTGGGAAAAGAGTGATGTGGTTTACACTATTTCAATAGGCTCAATTTTACTGTGCTTCTGTAGCATGATCTACGTAGTACTGTATCTACTAACCATACACTCAGTTGACAGACCAGTTATCATAAGACTTTGTAATCTATTATACATACTCTTACATATTATATGTCATATATAAATATATATGTTAAATATATTTATGTAAGATATTTTTATAGAACATATATGTAACTATATGTTCTATAAAATGTTATATATATTTATACACACACATAACCTATTATTAAATACATTAAATCCAAATGTTCAGGTTTTATGTATTTGTAGAAATAATAATGTTGTTGATGATACCTAATAATAGATAACATGTATAAGCCAGCTATATAAATTATGTCAGTTAAGACTTTTGTTTCTGGAATTACAAAGCACTAGACAACTTGAAAACATTTACCTAAAAACACCAAAAAACGTGGAATAAAGTCTGTAAATATCTTCACATATGCTGAGCTTACAAGAAAATGAAGTATATCCCTGAGGGTTTGTATAAAACCTATGGGGATTGTAATGAGCTCAGTAGCCAATGGGCTGGCTTTCATGGCCTCACAGAAACAAAAGCCAAGACCTTGAACCCATGTAATGTGAAAAATTGGAATATACAGACACAAATATGTCAGAATCCCATATGTGGTTCATATCTTCACTGAAAGAATGACCTAAGAAACATCCACTCACAAGTAAACAAAATGACAAGAACATTGATCTGTACAGGTCTGAACTTCTGAGTGGAAAAAAAAATATCTCTCTTCTTATTCCATAACCATATCTCTCTGCTCACTCACATTTGGGATTCAAATATGCAATAGCTTTATGGCTTCAGAAATCCCAAGCCAAGAAATTAACATAAAGATTGGTTCTCAGCTGCTTCTACCTCTTGAGGCATCTGGCAGAAGCAAATGCAAAGCAAGAGTCAGCAGATAACATAGATTAAAATTATACCCCGGTGAGTTTCAGGTAATCTAAAAGGATTCAAACTATAAAATAAGTATATTTTAAGAGATTAAAATTATAAAGAAAGAATTAAGAAATATAAGATAGAAAAAGGGTACTACCCAAAAAAAAGATGATGCTGATTTGAAAACCAATCAAATAGAATTTCTAGGGGGAAAATGTGATTGAAATTAAAAACACAAGAATGAAACCTCAACTTCTGACTACGATGGAGTAAGCTTATTTCACACTTTCCACAGCTGTACAGAGAACACTGAAACATTTGAACAATGTAAAATCTGAGTAAAATTAAAAAACAAAAACAAAAATGCAGCAGGTCTTTCAAGATATCAGAGATCAGCTAAGACAAACGAAGGCAGTCAGCACTTGAGGAGCCAGAACCTGGAAAGGAAGGGAATGTGCTAGGTAAGCCAAACATTCTGCATGGTGTGTTCCTCTCAGGGCAGTTGACAAAGCCAGAATGCCCTGGCCTAGAGCTTGCAGCACTTTTCCTGGGTTCACAAGACAAAAATTACAGTTCAGGGCCACAGAGGCAGCCAGGACTTGAGGGGAATTTCTTCCAGTAAGAAAGGGAACAACTGAGAAGTTAAGTCTGAAATTCTGCCTGGCTTTTACCCTTGAGGCACTTACTGAATCCTACATTGTTCAAGGGAAGACAGTGAGGAGAAGGGGGCTGCTAAGAGGTTTAAAAACTAAGCAGAGTTTTCACGAGATTCACAAAGATGAAGAAGGGTCTTGGAAACCCTCAAGGCCTCCTTCTTAAATATAAAGATATAAATCTTAGATATAAAGCCTTCACAAAATCTGAAACCATCCTTAAACCAACTCAGTCCCCCATTAGTTCAAGGTGATCTGTCCTTACTATAACTACTACCCAGAAAAAAGTTAGACCCTCTCCAGAAGACAGTATCACCCAACACCTCTCCATTATTTCATATGTATTGTCCACTACTCACTCAAAAACCAAAAAAGAAAGCAGGGAAAGGAGAAAAAGGTATGTCACAAAATACAATGGAAGAAACATTCCATGTATTGTTAATCACAACAGACTAAAATCATTAATTTAAACACAGAGAAACAAGACTAAGCTATTTTTAAAGAATTGTTATAAAGAACACACTTAAAAAAAAAAAAAAAGTAAGGACATAGGTTGAAAGCAAGAGGATTGAAAAGATACTCTACTCCAGGCAAAAGAAAGCTGGCAAAAAGCAGTATTAGGTAAATTAAGGATAAAGAGTATCACTACAGAGGCACCTGGGTGGCACAGTTGGTAAGTGACAGACTCTTGATTTCGGCTCAGGTCATGATCTCAAGGTTGTTGAGATCAAGCCCAACCAGGGCTTCACACTGGGCATGGAGCCTGCTTAAGATTCTTTCTCTCTCTCTCTCTGTCTGTCTCTCTCCCTCCCTCTGCATATACCTTACCCTCACCCTGTGCACAAAGGGTGCTCTCTCTTTCTTTCTCCCTCTCAAAAAAACAAAAAGAGTATCACAACATATTGAAAAAAATCCAATAATTGATTGAGAAAATTTGTATTTATTTATTATTTTAAAGAGACCACAAGGGGGAGGCGGAGAGGGAGAGAGAGAATCTTAAGCAGACTCCAAGCCAGCACAGAGTGTGATATGGGGCTCAATCTCATGACCCTGAGATCATGACCTGAGCAAAATCAAGAGTTGGATGCTTAACCAACTGAGTCACCCAGGTGCCGCTATTGGGAAAATTTTTAAATTCTGTACTTATGTGCAACTTATGATAAAGCCTAGATATATTATGAAAAATTAATATTAATAAAAATTTAAGAAATTGACAAATCCACAATCATAGTGGAAAGTTCAACATATTTCCCTCAGTAATTAATAGATTCAGTAGGCAAAAAATTAATAAGATATAGATTTTAGTAAAACAATTATAGATTTGAAAAATATAATTAGCTTCAGCTAATACACATAAATTGAATATTTCATCAAAAAACTTAAAAATGCATTTTCTTACAGGTACACATGGAATATTTTCGAAAACTGACAATGAACTAATCACTAAAGCAAGTATCAACAGATTACAAAGAATCAGCACCAAATAGTTCACACATAGCACACATATGGTTCAATGGAGTTACATTAGAACCCCATCAGGCGCTTAGAACAGTGCCAGACACTGGCAGTAACTGCTCAAGACAAAGTCTCCAGTTTGTGAAGTTTTCTGGTAAGGCAAACAGGCAGAAAACAACAAAATGAATATATATATATATATATATATATATATATATATATATATATATAGACTGCTAACTTAATGCTATTAAAACAATAAAGCAGAGCAAGGAGCTAGAGACTAACCAGGGTAGGGAGATAAACAAGCTGAGTCTTGGTTGTGGTGGTTGTTACTATTACTGCTCCAATGTATTACCACCAATAGATTAAAAGGGAGGCTGTGTGAGGCTATCAAGCAGAAATAAATGATGAACTATAGGCAGTGGTTTAAACCCCATTACCCTTCCCCCTCACTCTTCAATACCCCATTCCCTGCTCAAGACCGTCCGTGACCCCTACTGTTGGCTGAATCAAGGACAGCTTCACATTTGGAGTCTTCCATTTCCAGCCTCCTCTGTATGTATTTATTCATACAAAAAAAAAAAAAAAAACTAATGAAGGAATAAACATTTAGTTATATATTTGAAGTACATTTTAAAAGGGAAAAAAAAGCAATAACTGCAAGTCAAGAAAATATGGGCTAAGAAATGGTCACATCTCTGTTGAAGCCAACGAGTCACTTGCTTTATCTTAAATGCAGCACACATGTTTCTTCCTTTATGTCATTGCTCATATTAAAATGCCTTCCTCTTTCATTTCTGCCTTGCAGAATCCTGTCTGTCCTTCAGGATTGTATTGGAAACAAACCTCACATGCCTCCCTGGAGTCCCCTGACTACCCGCATTCCTTCCAAAGGTGCTGGTATTGGAGGCCAATTACTCACTTGGCTGGGATGCCATGCCCTCGGGCTCCTGCCACATCTGGACTAGGATGAAACATCACACTGCAGGACACAGAATCAAGCATTCCAATTGGCAGTGTAAGGAACCAGATGACACAACCTAAAGGTGCAAGGGAGTTCACTACTTTGGAGTAGACCAGCAGGCGACAAGAGGAGAAAGAATCTAGGCAATCATTTTCTCTTTTTCTCCCTAAGGCATGCTACCCCTATGTTTATAAGGTATACAAATATCCCTTCCAGGCAACCTGCCATTGTCCTTCTCCAGCTCTTTGTGAATTGATGGCCAGTACAGTAACATACACTTCTCTGCTTCACATCCTAACCTCATTTTGGATTGTCCTCACTCTCACCACCCTGGGTCTATAATACCCAAGGCAGTTACCAGCATTTCAATCCTTGCCCCAGGTTGTTTCCAAGCTTAGAAAAGGATACCCCTGAATCACTTTCTTAACCACCGTTCTTACTACGACCAGCAAGTTAGACATACTCTCCCACTTCTGTTCTTCTTCTCACACTATATTCTACAATTGACCCATTACTCTTGCTAAATTCTAAGCTCTACAAAGTCTGTATCCTACCTGACTATATGATCCCCTGTAACACTATAAACATTTAATTAAACTGGTAGGTCAAACCTGATTGAATCCTTGGGTTTACAGGAGCAGGAGTCTGAAATTTTCAAATTATTTTTGATTGACATTTTTCCAAAATGAACTATATAATTCCCCGACTTCAAAAAGAATATTTTTTAACAATTCATGATTATAAGATGCACCAAATACTAGGGTGTATCTAATCCTCAGGCCTATACAGGAGACCCCAATTTGCAAGCAGTATTGCTGAGAATTAGGCTGAGAATAGGCGTGTGGCTTTACAAAATTAAAATCTGCTCTTGAACCCCTAACTTAAAAACCCTCCAGGGATCTGCACTGCTTCCAGAATAGAACACAAAATGCTGTATGTGGCCTGCAAGAGACTGGAAGATCTGGCCATACACCAATGCCTCCAGAAGCCTTGGCAAAAACTCAGGCCAGGTCTGTATCATCTTTCCCTCTTCCACACTGTTCTTTATTCAGGGTAGAGACTCGGTTAATCTAAGTTAATTTTAGAAACACTATCCTAGGAACAAAAATGAGTACCAACTTCTGGGACTCATTTATAATCCAAAAAAAACCTACATGCTATGTGCTATACTAATGTGAAAAATATAAAGATTCATAAGATAAGGCCATGTATCCCATAATGCTTAAAATTAGGTTGGAGAGATAAAGGAAAAGTATACAAATAACTATAAAAGATGGCAGGGGAGAACCCAGTTCTTACCACTTTATTAAAAATTATTTTTAATTATAAATAGTTACCAATATAGACATTCACATTCAGAAGGAAACTTCTCTCCCAACGAATGATTGCTTTTATGTACATGCCCACAAAATTGTACTGTTATCAGTTAACACTAGAAATATCAGTTATAAAAATAATTGATTTTTTACTATTACAATTAGTGATAATGTAGGTGTAGCAATGTTACCTTGGTACAGTGGTCAGACCTCAGTCATCCAGAGCAAAGCTGGAAATCATGACAGAAGAGGAGGGCCAAAGAAAAGCCACCCAGAAAGTCCATCTACTTTACATCATGGAGACAAATAGCTACACACTCAAACAGGAATGCAATTAGAATTGTACATAAAGTGAAGAATTGAGAATGATGGCAGGAGTTCCCTGTAATTCAAATAATCTTTATCCTCCTAAAGGCTTCGGAGAATTACAGAGGAATAAGCAAAGCTTTCAAGAATGGAAGGGAAAGGGAAGAATACAAGTGGATAACACAGGTCTGGGTCACTTCTTCTTAGGGCAAATAACCCCCAGTTCTATCACATAAAGTGCTATGCTGCTATCCTTATGCCTACTCTGGAGATGAGAATATCAAGGCTTACAGAGGCTAATTAGTTTACCCAGGTATGAATTTGCCCAATAATCTGCCTATGAGTACGAACAGGTCTGTTTGACTCCACAAAGTATCATAGTTCTGTCTTACTCATGGTAAATGCTCAATAAATGTTTGTTGATCTTAGAAGCACTACCCTTAGCACAAAGATGAATACCATCTAGTGGGGCTCATTCATTAATTTAAAAAGATAGAAACTTTGCATTTAACCAATATTCTCTCCTGCCTTCTTACAGTTCCACAACATCTAGAGCTGGGCGCTGTGTTAAGTATGATGTTACTACTTGAAGATTAAAGGCAAAACAATTATATTTAACAAATAGAGGGTTAAAATAAAATTTGGCCTCTTCTATGCCCAATCTTGGGGTTCGCTTGGCATGGCAGGAACTGTTAAGGACCTATACAAAGAGCATTCTCCTGCTCTTCTCCCTTGATATCAGAACCCCATGAGCCCTGGGTAGGCTGGGCCCTCCTCAGTCCTGGTAGGTAAGAGCAATGAGGAGGGAGGGGAGTGAAGGATACTATGGGAAATACATTGAGGTAATCTTTTTTCCCTTGGGGTAACTGATTAGGTATATGCTGTGCCCAAATTCTGGCCAACATTAAAGTATAACTTTCAAAAAGGTAAAATTATGAATATCATGAAAATATAAAAATAGACACATTTTGTTCCATACATTAATCAATGAAGAAACTAGTAAGATGTTAAAATGGAGTCAAAGAATCTTTGACAAGCTAAAGTATTTATAAGAGGATAGCTGGGTTAGGTACAAACCTAGGTAGTGGCCAACAGGGCAATAAACCAGATCCCCAGAGTTGTCTGTTCCAGTGAATAAAAAATATTTGTACCTCTTCTAGACAAAAACATTCAAGTTAACCCCTGCCTCTACGGAGTTATAAAATAGCCCAGATGATAGGAAATTAAGTCCAGCATTGTGCTCAAAGTACTCAGTAATCTCTTCTGCCTTTCCTATGTTTTGGAAATTTTTTCTAACAATGAAACATAAGTCTGCTGGAAGCTTGTAGGAAATATTTCCCCACTCTTATAAAAGATGACAAAAGAGGGTGACCTGTGGCCTTTTTACCTCGTTCAGCCTTTGTGTACTGTTGTATGGGGGTGGGTGATACAAGGCGGCACTTCAGCCATCCAGACAACTATAAGAGGGCAATCCCGACTACAAAAGCTAACCATGCTGAGAATGGAAGTAATGAGATGGAAAGAACTTGAAGTATTGCTGAACTACCAGTGTCAACCACCCTCCTTGGACACTTCTTGTTAGGTGAATTAATGAATTTTCTTCATGATTTAAGTTGCTTCTGTTATTTGCACTTGAAAGCATCTTAAGCTGATTACTTGGTCCCTGCAGCTCTTGATAGGAGGTCTGAGGAAAGGGTACTGGCTCTCCTCCAGCTACAAGTACCAGGGGGTCTGAGAGTCTAAGGGTTTAGAATTTGGAATAGTGAGC
Source organism: Lontra canadensis (assembly GCF_010015895.1). Taxonomy (NCBI): domain Eukaryota; kingdom Metazoa; phylum Chordata; class Mammalia; order Carnivora; family Mustelidae; genus Lontra; species Lontra canadensis. Next base: position 16,506,133 of record NW_022631032.1, read on the forward strand.
TTGGGAGGTGACCAGGACACAAGGTACTATAAACTTGGGATAAGTAATATGTTCAAGAGAAACTTACCCAGTGACACCTAGACAAGGAGGAGTTTCAGATAACAATACACTGATAGCCCTCACATATATAAATACGTAAGTATGTAAATCAGCATTAATTATTTTAATAAAAAGGCAAACAATGTTAGAAAACAGTTATGAGAATTGGCTGGCACCATTTCAATGAAACAATAAATTCTATATAATAGATCAGATACCACACTATTTGGCTAATTTGGTTAAGGTGTTACTTTACTGGCTTTCTGGTCACAGTAAGCAAAAATAGTTCCAGCAAGAAAGTCTTGTCATATATCTAGTTAACCATCCTTTCCTTTGAAGCATATAAAAAACAAATCCAAAAAATAACAAGGTGACTAGTAATATAGGCAACTTACATATACCCCTTCTTCTAAAAAGTTCAGAGTAGCCCTTCATCTATAACTTCATATGTCCCACACCATGGCTCCAGGAGTGGTAGGTCCCTCTCATTTCTAAGTTTCCTGATGTCCAAGAGAGATAAATGACCAGCTAAGATTAAATGATAGTTGTGCTCAAATACATGGCAGAGTTCCTGCTTCTGTCTCCTCTGTCAGACCATTTTCTATATCCTTCAGTCTCCAGGACCACAGGAGGGTGAAGAGAAGTCTGTGAAAGCAGATGAAGCAAGTGTTTCTCAAGCTCTCAACCCAAAGTAGGACTGTGGAAAAGATATGCACAATTTCACATTCATCTCCCCTTAAGCACTTATCTTCATAGTTTCTGAAACCTCGGCTACCTCCCCACACATCTGTCCATCATCTGGCAGGGTCTTAGGGTGGACTACAAACTCTTCTTGCCAAAGCTACTGGCACAAACAGTTATCTCCTTGGTGATGCATGGCCCAGATGGCCCCTGTTGGTGGTCTCCGCCATGTGGCATCCATCCTAGACTATGAGGCACCTGGTTTCCTCACTGGTGCCATAGACCCTCAAGACCATGACCACCCCCTGTGGTGTAAGTGAGAGGTGGAGTCAGGCCCCCTTCAAAAGTAGCTATTGCCAACACAGCAGGAGCTCCCTACACCGGGCACTGAGGGTGGGGGAGGCTCCTTGAAATAAAGGGACCTCAGGACATCCTTAAAAAGTAGGAACTGGGAGAAAGTAGGAAATCGCCAGTAATACCACAGAGACCACAGCTTTTTTCTGCTTTTCCATCTTTGAGCCTGAGGTAGTATACCACCATCCCTCATCATATTTACTGACCTTGATTTCCAGTAAGTCCTTCTCCTGAGAACCTCACTACATTTAAAATGAATTACTGATGTCACTTCTCAGGGAATATTGAGCCATTCTAGCACAATACCTCACAAGCTGGCAGGGAGACTGTGTGGGCTGCCAGGTGATGATGCCAGTCATCTTAGGGAAAGTGCCCCACCCCTGGTCTCCCCTCCACTGTTAAAGCACCAAAATCAGCAAGGCCTCAAGACCACCAGAAAATAAGCTTTCTGCAGAGAGGCTGGTCTGACCTTCATGCTAAAAAATCAAGGTTAATTGGACTCCTCCCTCTTCAACAGGAATGAGTGTGGTTTTTTGTTTGTTGTTTGTTTTGTTTAGTGCTTTCCAAATTAGTACTGGGGGGTGGGGGGAGATGAGCAAGACATTGTCTCTGCCCCCAAGGAATTCCCTTATGCCCAATTCTGTGGCGTCCAGAGAAGATGATGTTTCAAATATGAGCCAATTAATTGGACCAGAGGGAAGAAAGTCTATGGGATTGCACTTTCAGAGACCGGGTGGTTCTAGCTTTGTCCAAGGTTCCAAAGTCCCTCAAATACTGGACCAGCCTATGGAAGCTTGACAGAGTTAGTAAAGAGCTTTGAGCACAAACACCTTTAAAAAACTTAATCCCTCTGTACCAGAGGTTCAGGCCCACAGGGAGGAATGAGTTTTAGTGCTACATTCTCAAGATAGCTTATAGTGAACTGTGAATATATTCAGTTTTTGGCATCATTATTTATAAGTGCTTATGCCATATGTTATAGATTTAGCATATTATAAATGTATAAATAAACCAAATTAAAATAAGTACAGGATAGTTCCAAAGGAGTAAACAAAATCCTATTTCCTCTGTAACCTCATTTTTTAAGTTTTTTTAGGGTCTTCTTGATCTCCTCTGCGGGTGCACTGAGTCAGGGTTCTCCAGAGAAACAGAACCAATAGGCTATATATAATACAGATATAGACTTAGATATAGATAGATATGGAGATTTATGATGAGGAATTGGCTCATACAATTATGGAGGCTGAGAAATTCCACAGTCTGCAAGTGGGAGACCCAGGGAAGCTGGTAGCATAACTCAGTCTGAGTCTACAGACCTGAGAACTGGGGGAACCCATGGTCTAAGTCTCAGTCTGAGGACAAGATAAATCCCAGCTCAAGGCAAGAAAACAGGGGCAAATTCCTCCTTCCTCTACCTTTTGTTCGATTCAGGCCTCCAAGAGATTAGATGGTGGCCAACCACACTGGAGACTGCAATCTACATTACGCAGTTCAGATTCAAATACTAATCTCATCAGAAACACCCTTACAGACACACCCAGAAGCAATGTTTAATCTGGACATCCCATGACCCACTCAAGTTGGCACAATTAACCATCACCTTCACTAAAATAATTTGCAACAGAGGAGCAAAACCTAACTTCTTCAGATGTGTTGTTTCCAAGGTAATCTCTTCAAAATACATTTGAATATATACTATAGTCCATATTGGCTGTGGTTTGAAAGATTTGATTTGAAAGCTAAATGAAGCATTGTGGTAGCTAAACTCCTATTCCCAAATAGTCACACCTCTTGTGACTTGCAGTAAGTGTTCCCTTCAGAAGAATAAGCTCCCCTACTCTTCTGACATTGGGTTTGGTCATGTGACTTGCTCTCGTCAATAGTATGTGAGCAGATGGGGTGATTGTCATGTTTGAGCAGGACCTTTAAGAGCCATTGAGTGTTTCTGCTAACTCTCTTGTTTTTCTCTCTGCCATGATAAAAGCATATCCCACATGGGAGCTGTTCCTTCAGTTTCGATACTTGAATGGCAGGACATGTAGAGCTGACTCGCAGCTGATCTGTAGCAGCCAGCATGTGACATGAGCAAGAAACCGTCATTGTAAGCCACTGAGATTGAAGTTTTTTGTTCATACAACATGACTTCTTGCAGCAGGAAGAGTTTTAGCATCTTGTTCTCAAGGTAGCTTTTAGTAAACCAAATATTCTTAGCTTTATACATCATTATTTCTATATGTCTATGCTATATGTTAAGAGAATCATTCTTTTGGATTTAAATTGCTTAAGAACAGATAATTAAGACAGTTTCTTTATTTTTTAATTAATTATTTTTTAAAATTTTAATTCCAGTATAGTTAACATATAGTATTAATTTAAGGTATACAATATAGTGATTCAACAATTCCTTGTATTACTCAGTGCTCATCAAAGTAAGTGCACTCTTAATTCCTATCATCTATTTCACCCACGCCCCACCCACCCACCTCCCCTCTGGTAATCATCAGTTTACGGAAGCAGAAAAGACCCCAAATCACTAAGGAAATGTTGAAAAAGAAAAACAAAGCTGGGGCATCATGTTACCTGATTTCAAGCTTTACTATAAAACTGTGATCACCAAGACAGCATGCTGCTGGCACAAAAACAGACACATAGACCAATGTATCAGAGTAGAGAGCCCAGATATGCACCCTCAACTCTATGGCCAAATAGTCTTCAACAAAGAAGGAAAACATATCCAGTGGAAAAAAAGATAGTTCTCTTCAATAAATGGTGCTAGGAAAACTGGACAACTATGTATAGAAGAATGAAACTCAACCATTCTCTTACACCATACACAAAGAAAAACTCAAGATGGATGAAAGACCTCAACATGAGGCAGGAATCTACCAAAATCCTAGAAGGGAACATATGCAGTAACTTCTTTGACATCGGCCACAGCAACTTCGTTCAAGACATGTCTCCAAAGGCAAAGGAAACAGAAGTGAAAATGAACTTTTGGGACTTCATCAAGATCAAAAGCTTCTGCACAGCAAAGGAAACAGTCAACAAAACAAAGAGGCAATCCATGGAATGGGAGAAGATATTGGCAAATGACACTACAGACAAGGGGCTGATATCCAAGATCTATAAAGAACTCCTCAAACTCAACACCCAAAAAGCAGATAACCATGTCAAAAAATGGTCAGAAGACGTGAACAGACACTTCTCCAAAGAAGACTTACAAATGGCTAACAGACACAAGAGAAAATGTTCATCATCATTAGCCATCACAGAAATTCAAATCAAAACCACATTGAGATACCAATTTACACCAGTTAGAATGGCCAAAATTAACAAGACAGTAAACAACAAGTGTTGGAGAGGATGTGGAGAAAGGGGAACCCTCTTACACTGTTTGTGGGAATGCAAGTTGGTGCAGCCACTTTGGAAAACAGTGTGGAGATTCCTCAAAAAAATTAAAAATAGTGCTCTCTATAGTTAAGAATCTGTTTCTTGGTTTGTCTCTCTCTCTCTGTCTTTTTTAACCTTTGCTCCTTTGTTTAGTTTCTTAAATTCCACATATGAGTGAAATCATATGGTATTTGTCTTTTTCTCACTGGCTTATTTCGTTAGCCTTATACTCTCTAGACCCATCCATGTGGTTGCAAGTGGCAAGATTTCAATTCTTTTTAGGGCTGAATAATATTCCACTGTGTACACACACACACACACACATACACACACCACTTCTTCTTTATCCATTCATCTATCAATGGACACTTAGGTTGCTTCCATAACTTGGCTACTGTAAAAATGCTGTAATAAACATAGAGATGCATGTATCCCTTCAAATTAGCATTTTTGTATTCTCTGGGTAAATACTCAAGAGTGAGATTACTGGATCATAGGGCAGTTCTATTTTTAATTTTTTGAGGAACCTCCACACTGTCTTCCATAGTAGTTGTACCAGTTTGCATTCCCACCAACAGTGCATAAGAGTTCGTTCCTTTTCCCCCACATCCTCATCAACACTTATTTTTTCTCATGTTTTTGATTTTAATCATTCTGACAGGTGTAAGGTGATATCTCACAGTGGGTTTGATCTGCATTTCTCTGATGATGAATGATATTGAGCATCTTTTCATGTGTCTGTTGGCCATCTGTATGTCTTTCTTTAGAGAAGTATCTGTCCATGTCTTATGTTCATTTTTTAATTAGATTATTTGTTTTTGGAGTGTTGAGTTGTATAAACTCTTTATATATTTTGGATACTGACCCTTTTTCAGATATGTCATAGGCAAATATGTTTTCCCATTCCATAGGTTGCCTTTTAGTGTTGTTGGCAGAAGCTTTTTATTTTGCAGTATCCCAATAGTTTATTTTTGCTTTTATTCCCCTTGCCTCAGGAGACATAGCTAGAAAGATGTTACAGCTGATGTCAGAAAAATTACTGCCTGTGCTTTCTTCTAGGATTTTTATGGTGTCAGGTCTCACATTTAGGTCCTTAATCCATGTTGAGTTTATTTTTGTGTATGATGAGTAAAGTGGTCCAGCTTCATTCCTTTGCATGTCACTGTCTAGTTTTCCCAACACAATTTGTTGAAGAGACTGTCTTTTTCTCATTGGATATTCTTTCCTCCTTTGTCAAAGATTAACTGACCATATAATTGTGGGTTTATTTCTGGGCTTTCGATTTTGTACTATTGATCTGTGTTTGTGTCAGTAACATATTGTTTTGATTACTACAGCTTTGTAATATAAATTGGAGTCTGTGATACCTCCAGCTTTGTTTTTCTTTTTCAAGATTGTTCTGGCTATTTGGGGTCTTCTATGGTTCCATACAAATTTAGCATTGTTTGTTGTGGTTCTGTGAAAAAATGTTGTTGGTATTTTGATAGGTATTATGTTAAATGTGTAGATTGCTTTGAACAGCACAAACCTTTTAACAATATTTGTTCTTCCAACCCATGAGCATGGAATGTCTTTCCATTTCTTTGTGTTTTCTTCAGTTTCTTCTATCAGTGTTTTATAGTTTTCAGAGCACTGGTCTTCCACCTCTTTGGTTAGGTTTATTCCTAGGTATCTTATTTTGGGTACAACTGTAAATGGGATTGCTTTCTTAATTTCTCTTTCTATTGCTTCATTACTGGTATATAGAAATGCAACAGATTCCTGTACATTGATTTTGTATCCTTGACTTCACTGAATTCATTTACCAGTTTTAGTGGTGTTTTAGTGGAGTCTTTGGGGTTTTCTAATTATAGTATCATGCCATTTGCAAATAGTGAAAGTTTTACTTCTTCCTTACCAATTTGGTTGTCTTTTATTTCTTTTTGTTGTCTGATTGCTGTGGCTAGGACTTCCAGTACTATGTTACGTAAAAGTGGTGAAGTCGGGGGGGCTGCCTGGGTGGCTCAGTTAAATGTCTGACTCTTGGTTTCAGCTCAGGTCATGATCTCAGTGTCGTGAGATCAAGGGTGGAGCATCAGGCTCCGTGCTCAGCATGGAGTCTGCTTGAGATTCTCTTTCTCTGCCCCCACCCCTACTCATACTCATGCTCTCTCTCTCAAATAAATAAATAAAATCTTTTTTAAAAAGGGGTGAGAGTGGACATCCTTGTCTTGTTCATGACCTTAGGGGAAAAGCTCTCAGTTTTTCACCATTGAGTATGATGTTGGTGTTTCATATAAGGCCTTTATTACACTGAGGTATATTCCCTCTAAACCTACTTTATTAAGGGTTTTTATCATGAATCAATGTTGTTCTTTGTCCAATGCCTTTTATGCCTCTATTGAAATGATCATATGGTTTTTATTCTTTCTCTTATTTTTTTTTAAAGATTTCATTTATTTATTTGACAGACAGAGATCACAAGTAGGCAGAGGCAGGCAAAGAGAGAGAGGAGGAAGCAGGCCCCCCGCCAAGCAGAGAGCCCAACGTGGGACTCAATCCCAGGACCCCGAGACCATGACCCAAGCCAAAAGCAGAGGCCCAACCCACTGAGCCACCCAGGAGCCCCTCTTCTTTCTCTTATTGATGTGATGTATCACGTTGACTGATCTGAGAATACTGAACCACCGTTGCAACCCAGGAATAAATCCCACTTGATCGTGGTGAGTGATTTTTTTAATGTAATGTTGGATTCAGTCTGCTAATATTTTGAAGATTTTTGCATCTATGTTCATCAGAGATATTGGCCTGTAGTTGTCTTTTTTTTTTTTTTTTGTTATGTCTTTATCTGGTTTTGGTATCAGGATAATGGTGGCCTAACAGAATGAATTTGGAAATTTTCCTTCATATTTTTGGAAAAGTTTGAGAAGAATAGGTATTAACTCTTCTTTAAATGTTTGGTAAAACTCACCTGTGAAGCTATCTGGTCCTGGACTTTTGTTTGTTAGGAGTTTTTAAATTACTGATTCAATTTCTTTGTAGTTAATTGGTCTGTTCAAATTTTCTATTTCTTCCTGCTTCTGTTTTGGCAGGTTATAGATTTCTAGGAATTGATCCATTTCTCCTATGTTGTCTAGGAGATAGTTTATTTTCTATAGGAGACATATTTAGACCTATACAAATTAAATACTGAAAACCAACAGAAGTGAAAAGTAGATGACATATTTATGATCAAGAATAACACATAGCATTTTTCCTTTTAAAAACTATTCTGGAGATTGCTTGTGGTGAACAGAGTATAATGCATAAGCTTGTAGAATCATTATGTTGTATTCCTGAAACTAATGTAACATTGTGTGTCAATTACATTAAAAAAAAACTCACAAAAACATAGACTAGAGAATTTATCAAAATAGTGATAACTACCTCCTCTTTCCACCAAAAACTCCAAGAAATATGAGGAATTTTTGAAGAGGAAATTCATAATAGTGCTAGAGAATAGTTATATATGGATAAGAATTTTCATAAAACCTCTGAAAGAATGCAAAAAGATGATCCCCAAACCCAAAACATATAGAAGAATGTTGCCTCTATATCCCTCTTCCCATAGCAGTAACCAGCTCAATAATATGGCCTGTATGGTTTTTCTCTTTCCCATCTCACTGAATCTCCCCACTCACTGGTTTCTGTTTCATGAAATTACCTCCTAGATAAACTTCTTACAACCCCCAGTTTTTGTTTCCAGGTTCTGATATTGGAGGAATTCAAACAAACAAGTTTTGGTGTTCTCCCAGTATCTAGGACCTCACTTGTAACTAAGTAACTTCCTTCTTCCTCCCTCCCTTCTTTTTGCTTTCCTTCCCTCTCTCCCTCCCTCTCCTTGCCTCTCTTCCCCTCTCTCTCCCTCTTTCCCTGTCTCATTCCTTTTCCATATTTCACCCAGGATATTCACCATTAAACTCAGCACCATTGCTTCACATCTATCTTTCCAATTTCTCACTCACCCTTGGGTGATGAAACTTGGGTTCATCCTTGACCTTCTCTTATCACATTCCATATATCCATGTAATTTCAACTCTCATTTGAGCTTATCAAGTTAACTGTGATCCTTCCATGTCCTGCCCACTATTATCATATCGTTTCAGGTCCTACAACCTCATGCATAGATATTATAAAAGGTTTCAGACTGATATTCTGAGTTCCCCTCTCTCCCCTCTATAATTTATCACCAGTCTTCCTGAAGCTCTGATCATAGTTCCACTCAAAATGTTTCTGTGACATTATTAACTTTATAACAAAATAAAGCCATCTATAACTTGATGTCAACCTACCTTACCTCACAACTTCATTCATGTACCCCAAGAGCCATTCCAACTGAACTACTCATCATTCACTCTAAAAGTACCAGATTTCTCAGCCCTGTGCCTTTGCTAACTCTATTCTTTAATCCTAGAAAGCTCAGACTCATCTTTCACCTTATTCAAAACCTACATTGGGTCTAATGTCATTTCTTCCAAGACCCTCATTGATTTTCCCAAGTAGCATTATTATCCCTTTTCTGATCTCCCTCTTCTGATCTCTAGCACTTAAAGTATACTTTTCTTGGTGTTTTTGTCACTTTTTAAAAAATTGGGGTATAATTTACATTAAAATACATAAATCTTAAGTTTGATGAATTTATCACCTTTGTAATCATCCACTTGGGTCAAGATATAGAACACTTCCAGCATCCCAGAAGATTCTTTGTGCCCCCTTCCAGTCAAAATCCCCTTCAAAGGTTAATCTCTCTTCTGAGATTGGGTTAATCTCAGATTAGTTTTGCCTGTTTTTGAATTTGATGTAAATGGAATCACACAGTATGTACTCTTTTGCATCTGGTTTCTTTCACCCATCATGTCTCTGAGATTCATCCAGTCAGGCATATCAGTTATATGTTCTTCTTTTACTGAGGAGTAGTATTCCATTGTAGGACTATACCACAATTTATTTAACCATTCTATTCTAAATGGACAATTCTCAGAGTTTTTGCTATTACAAATAACGCTGCTACAGAATTTTGTGCATGTCTCTTGCTAGGGGCAGGTACTCATTTTTCATCTCAGGAAAAGAATTACTAGGTCACAGGGTATTTGAATGTTAGGTTTGGAAATGTTTTTCTAAAGTGATTATACCAGCAATGTTAAGTTTCAGTAGCTCCACATCCTTATCAGCACCATTATTATCAGAGGGGTTTTTTGTTTTTGTTTTGTTTCATTTGCCCTTCTGGTGGCTATGCTTTCATTTCTACATTAAGTTACAACCACAAACAACAACGCCTAGAGAGCACTTAACAGATTGCAAACTTTTTAAATGTATAACATCTCAATGCATATTCCCTATAGTCCTATAAGAAGGAAGGGAGAGTCCTATTATTATCCCTATTTTATAGATGAGAAAACAAAGGTTCATAGAGGCTAAGCAGCTTGCCCAGGGCTATAAAATATGTAGCAGAAACTCTGCAGCTGGTATAGCCACCAGGCTATAGGGTTTATAGTTATTTGGGTACTTTTTTTTTTTTTTTTTTAGATTTTACTTATTTATTTGACAGAGAGAAAGATCACAAGTAGGCAGAGAGGCAGGCAGAGAGATAGGGGGAAGCAGGCTCTCTGCTGAGCAGAGATCCTGACGCGGGGCTTGATCCCAGAACCCTGAGATCATGACCTGAGCTGAAGGCAGAGACTTAACCCACTGAACCATCCAAGTGCCCCTTGGGTACATGTTTTATCTCTGCTAGTTTACTAACAGCTCTTGAAGGTTAGGCCTTATTTTTAATTATCTCTAATTAATAAATGAATAAATGAACTTGGGTATAAAATTGAAATTTCTCTGTCTAAACAGAAAACCTTTACAATAATTGGTTCTAATAACATAATAAATAAGCACCATCACTTATTACCTGAATCACAAAGGAGAGTATTTCAAGAACACAGATACACAAATATCCAAACATTTAGCCCTATTTAATGACTTTCTTAAAATGCTGAAGGATTAAAAAAGTATTCTAATCCTCTCTTTGAAGGATTATTTTTAAACTCATTTACTTGAACACACCACGTTTATTGCAAATGTTTGGGTTCCTAAATCAACTAGATTTCAGTTTTATATATTTGACATAGAACACAGAACTTGTCACCTTTATATGTGAAGGTGATATATACATATGTGACATATACATATTTATATTTCTTTGTGTATTAGCTAACAAACATGCCATAAAATAGTAAAGGAAAAAAAATAAATTCTAATATAGCTGTATACACATATATCCTACATTTAGCAGCTTTGCATAGTATATTAAAAGATTATTTATTATTTTATCACTGTTTCTTAGATTGCTATGAATTGTCAAAAAATTAGAACCTATCTGTATCACCTAGCATGTGCTTAGAAGATACATGGCAAAGCTCAGTATCATCTAGTTACTTTTTATGCACTCAGGAAAAACAGGCAACACATTTGAGCTACCTGACATCCATGGATAGCCACACCTTGATGTACTCTCTAAATTTCAACCCTTGTTCAAGAACAATGTTGTACACAATCCTAAACTGAAAGATATACTATGGACATCTCATAGTATCTACTTTTGTCTCTGTATCCTCATCTTTTCAAATGTGGTCATACCATGTTACGGGTCTCTAAAACATCCAAAAATTATTACTTTTGACCTATGGAAAATACAATTAAAAGTTTTTAAATACATGTTTAAGGCAGAGATTATAATTGCAAATTACAGACAACCGAACTCATAAAACAACTTTGACCTTCTGTATGAGATATTTCATGTCAAGACTGACTTTTGGTCTGACTGTTTCTCTGAGGCCCAAGAGTATCTTCTGCCTCAATCACTTAGCTTCTGCTGGGATGTGACACTGACACATTCTAAATTCATTCCATGAAATTCATTTACAGCATGCTAGGTATTAATAGCTCAAGTCTGTTGAAAGATATAATAAATTCATAGCATGCAAAAGGTATCTGAGAATTGCTTACAATCACGGGATATGATCAGATATATGAAAAAATGTGTTTAATACAAGTTTCTGTCTTGTATTCAAGGCCAACTTGATTTTTAGAACAACGAAAAATGGCTATTCAAGTAAATCTTCTATACTGAATCATTCAACAGTTTCCTCATGGAAAAGCATACCGTGTAGCTGTTTAACTATAGTCATTTACCTTTGGACTTCCTTCCTTTCAGTTCCACTCCCAGAAATTCATTTTTCAAGTTCAGACATGACTGTCAAAATCATGTCTATCAGTAACAAATGCACATACCTTTCATGCATGTAGTCAACTCCTAGTAACAGCTGGATAAACCATTCTATTATTTGACTTTCCGGAAAGGTTTTGCCAGCTTCCTTATATTCCTGAATTTTACAGTCCAGATCGCGCCCCTGAAACACAACAGCATAATTTTTCACATTTTTCTTTGTTACGATTTTAAAATCAAGTTCTTTCTACAACAGTTAACATACAGCAGTGACTGTTTATCATAAGAAAGTGAGTATGTACTGACACTCTGGGACTTATAGTCTCTCCTTGACCAAACTCTAGCCAGGCTCCTCTGAGCCCTCTTCTCAAATAGGCCTCGACCTGGGGTGATAAAGACTTGAGCACATTTCTAATAACTCAAGGCCACATCCCTAGGGTGACACTAGCATCCCTTAAAGTGTCTGCCTGAGAAGACTTATGGCTGCCACAAGCATTTATTATTTGTTGTAGCCCACACCTCTGTCCTGGTGTCTGTGGAAGGGTAGGGGCCTAACTTGAATTAATGCACATGAACCAACCCCTTTCCTGCTTTCTGTAATTTTTCTCTTCCCTGACTCTGCTCAGGCCCCCACCATTTTCCCCCTTCTTGCAGTCTCCCTTTTCATGGTCCAGTCCCCTATGCACTTATCAGAATACGCACACAACCAGAAAGAGCTCAGCTCTATCCCGGACGGGCAGTTACCGAATAAACTCTGTCTTCACCATTTTAAGTAATGCCCACTGTGTTAATCTTTGACATCATTCAAGGACAAAAACTCTTATAAAGGGTGTTATTTGTATTACATTACTTAAATATTACCTAAAATTTATTTTCGTTATATCACATGTTTACATGTACACACATGAAACTAAGAATGACTTTCCTTATACTTAAAATTTTATGTAACTGTAGAAGCCTAACATATATACAAAGTAAAAATATAAATCCAGTTAGACTCAAATAAATGATATTAATTTAATATAATGTGACGATGTTCTGGTGAAACTATATCAGTCCTTACATTATAAATATGGCACTGGCTGCTCGAATTTGATTCTTTTCAGTTTGACATGTCCAAACTAACGTGTGTCTTCGGATGACTTAACTTTCTTTTTGTCTATTTAACTACAGAAAAATTCCCAGGAATACAGCAATGGTTGATTTATGTGGGTTCCAAACACATCATTTAAACATTTAGTCAGTCTGTCCTCCCACTCACCAATGATAGAGTAATACTTGGTGCCAAAAATGAATCATGAGCACAATGACAAACATCTAAAATTGCCTGACAGTGTCTGATAAGACCCCTTCTGATTATGCTTATATTAATGTATTTCACCTACCATAGAAATGAGTATGCAAAATGTTAAATTCTCTTGAGAAGCACTATATCTGATCCCCTTTACCTTAAACACCAGACAAGTAAATGAAGTTCCAGAAGTGTGCCTCTGAAGAAAAAAATGAGTGAAATGCAAGTGTTTTTAGTCTTTATGGGATGCCAACAATACAGCCCATGAGAGAATAGAAGTACTAAGCCACATCCCTAAGGAATATAACAGCCAAACATTAAGCTACTTACAGACTTCCTGACAGAATTTTCCTTGTTAAATGAAAAGGAGAAACATTTATAGGCAATGAAACAATCAAAGGGAAACTACTTCTAATTAAACATTAGGTCAACCAACTTACTCACTTGTAATGCATTTTTTATTTTCTCTCAGTGCAATATGCAAATATTTGCCTTGCACATTCTAACCTTCCACAAGGGCATGACAAGTCAAAAATGGCATAGCAAACCTTCATATTGCACCCTAGCTCACATTCAGTTTGATGCTGGATTTTCTGGGCCAAGGAGATCAAAGCTTGATGGAACTCAAAAATACAGTGAATCAAATATTTGACTCATTGTCAAAAAGACTATCATTTTCTTCTCATTCTCCAAACCTACATTTAGAGCCCTCCCCTCTTTTTGATCCTAGAGTTTATCAAGGTTCTATCGGCTCATACAAGCTATGCATCACAATGTTTCTATAAATTGCACAAAACAATTTTTGACAATATCCTGTGAAGTAGACACAAAAGCCCTTCTGATAAAAGGTGAGCTGTAAGTGTATATATTTTTCCAATCCAGGTTTCCTCTTCTATCCAAGAGGACCTTCCTCTCTCTCACACACATATACACGCACACAAATTTTAAAACAAAACAAAACAAAAAAACAAACCAGATATCCTTTCAATATTACATTTAGATTTTCTGAATATGATAAAATATCCCCACTGTCAGAAAAGTAGTTATATACATGTTGCTGTGTCCTTCCTGAATAGCTTCAGATGAGATGTATGGATGGACAGATAAATGGATGGAGGGAGGGAAGAAGGAAGGAAGGAAGGGAGGGAGGGAGGCAGGAGGGAAGGAAGAGGGAAAGAAGAAAAAGGAAAAAAGAAAAAACTTATAGAAATATCAATGAAGCAGTCTGCTTCAAACTAATGTTTCTTACTTTAGAAAGGTCATATATAAGTACAGTTGTCCCTATGAAAACAGCTTTTTGCATTCCCCAATTTAGTGTAATAACACCAAATTTGGACAAATTTGTTTATTAAAATAGCATTCTTTTCAAGAATTTATCCCCAACAAATTATAGAAATATGAATTTTACATATTTGTATTAGCTTTGGTATTGTTTTCTTTGAGAGTGAGGAGAATTATGTTCTCTGTGAGTTATCTTGCCATAATGGGAGCATACTCCCTGGGTGACATTTAGTGTTAGTCTGACAATTCCCTCCTAATGCTCTCCCAAGTGGTGACCAGAACTTGCTTACCTGTTTCCTGCATTGATAGTAAGTATGCACACAATTTCCCACAACTAAATAAATATATATCTAGATTATTGAAAAAAAAGAACAGGTTCTTCAATAGTGGGCCTCAAAGTGACATGTCAAAAGGAGATTACACAAATTGCCTCTTGCTCTCTGAGCAGAACTATAAGGAGAAATGAACCAGTTACTAATATTAAGCAAGGAATGTGTTTACTTGACAAGATAGCCGAAAGATTAATCAGAGAGCTGGGTCTCATCTTCCTCAAGTTACTGCCCCTGCAATTTTCATGTTGAACATTTATCTCTAAAAAAATATTTCCTTTGTATTTTGTTCTTAATAAATTCTCTGTAGATTATTTTCTTAGGATTTAAATTAGGTAATCAAGACACTCACAGATTAAGATAACAAAATATGCTTTTATATAACAAGAGAAATACAATTTTTTGTGTGAAGCAGTCTGATTTTAACTCAGCAGTATGAGAAGCATTTATGACTCTAAGCCATCTTCCATGTAAAAATCAAATGTTTTTGATAAAATGTCATACCTCAGTTTAAGTTCTTATTGTAATATCTATATGCTCATTTTTTTCTTAATTTTGTCTTTGAGAAATATTTAATGATGACACTTATTGCTAAAAAAAAACTTTAGTGATGGGTGCCTGGGTGGCTCAGTTAAGTGTCTGCCTTTGGCTCAGGTCATGATCCCAGGGTCCTGGGATGAGCCCCACATCAGGTTCCCTGCTCAGCAGGGTGTCTGTTTCTCCCTCTGCCCCTTCTTCTGTGCTCTCTCTCAAAAATAAATAAAATCTTAAAAAAACAAAAACTTTAGAGGTCCTGAGTGGCTCAGTGGGTTAAGCCTCTGCCTTCAGCTCAGGTCATGATCTTAGGGTCCTGGGATCGAGCCCCGCATCGGGCTCTCTGCTCGGCAGGGAGCCTGCTTCCCCCTCTCTCTCTGCCTGCCTCTCTGCCTACTTGTGATCTCTCTCTCTTTCTCTATCAAATAAATAGATAAAATCTTTGAAAAAGGGTTATTAAAAAAAAAAACTTTAGTGAAGAATACTGACTTTGACTTAAACCATTATTAATGTGGCCCTAAGTCTATATTTTTCATAGAAAATGCTTTCTTTCACTAATATCACCCCTTGAAAGTTGTAAATAAGGCTTTGATGTTAACTTCTGAACTTTTGAAAATCTGTTACCCAAAATATACCATTTGATGGGTTAATGGCATCTCCTCCCTCCCCCATCCCAATTAGCCAACATGAGATTGATTTTGAAATGCCAAGACCTTGAAGAAATGAAGAAAAACTCAAATACAGTTTCTAAACACTATCTTTGATTCCATTAAAAACTTTTAAATCCTAAAAGCATTTAATTAAAAAAATTAATCTGTGCTGTTTGTTTTTTTTTTTTAAGTCATCTACAGAAGCCCTTATAACTGGTTTAAAAGGCTAAAGTAGAGCATTCTCAGAGGCCTTTGTGTAGGCAACATTCAGAGTGTACACAAAGGACAAAATAATCTCAGGATTTTAGGGCTGGAAGAAGCTTGAAAAATTGTTCTGCTCCACTTCATTTTAAAATAAAAAAGCTGCCCCTTATTTATTCGCTTGGTTGACATCTTAAAATGCTGTTCTGTTATACTCTTTGTCACCTTTAAACAAGCTTCTAATACATCCTTCCAGGGGATCTCAAATGTCAGCAGGTATCAGAATTATCCATGTTGCTTGTCTAAAAGGCATACTCCTGCACCACATCAACAGAGACTCTGGTTCAGGAAGTCTGGAGAGGACAATGGGATCTGTATTTTTAAAAAATTTTTTATTAAAACAAGTGGTACTTACTTAGAAGCATTCAGTATATTAACAAAACAGTTGGAACATTTTTTTCCTTGCAGTTACAGAGTGGTAACTCTGTGGTTAACAGGGCAGTGGTGATTTCATAGAAGCTGCATCAGAGACAACTGAAGATGAGTAAATTGTCATCCCTGGGAATGCCCAACTGGCTCAGCAGGTAGAAGCAATTCTGGATCTTAAGGTTGTGAGTTCAAGCCATATGTTGGGGGTAGAGATTACTTAAAAAAATAAAATCTTGGGGCGCCTGGGTAGCTCAGTGGGTTAAAGCCTCTGCCTTCAGCTCAGGTCATGATCCCAGCATCCTGGGATTGAGCCCGCATCTGGCTCTCTGCTCTACGGAGAGCTTGCTTCCTCCTCTCTGCCTGCCTCCCTGCCTGCTTGTGATCTCTCTCTCTGTCAAATAAATAAATAAATAAATAAAATCTTTAAAAAAAATAAAAAAAAATAAAATAAAATCTTAAAAAGGAAAGAAAAGAAAAACTACCATTTCCATATATAACTAATTTGTGCTGTGCACCAACCAGAACCCGCTTTAAATCTCTATGCCAATTTCCCACATCCACACTATACCAGGCAAGGTTAGTGGCCACAGAAAGACCACCATGACAGGGCTGTCGAAAGACATTCTGGAATGTGTTAACGGTACAAAAACAAGCAAACAACAACAAAAAAACTAAAACAAAAACAAAAACCCCACTGTACAGATGTACAATTTAAAAACAAATCTTACCCAGTCTTACATTTCAATTTTTTTCTTTAAAAGGAGTGAGTTGTATACAGGGAGCGTTACATGATTTATAGACAAGGAATAAAAAACTGTGCCAACACCAACTTATTCATCATCATATTCTTCCTCCTCCTCCTCCACTTCTTCCTCCTCTTCCTCCTCTTCCTTGTCTTTCTTCTTTTTCTTGCTTTTTGCGGCCTTGATGACACCATTTTTTGCTGCACTGGGCTTTCCTTGAGCATGGTATGCAGAAATCTCCTTTTCATAGTTTTCCTTCAGCTGAGAGGCCTTCTTTTCATGAGGCTGCTTGTCATCTGCAGCAGTGTTTTTCCACATCCTTCCCAGTTTCTTTGCAACGTCACCTATGGATAGGCCGAGACGTTCTCCTTTGATTTGGGGGTGACATTCAGAACAAAACTCCTTTGATTCTGGGCCAATACTCAGAACAAAACAAGAAAAAGGCCAAAGGAGACCTGTTGGGTGCACTGGGATCTTTGAACTTCTTTTTCTGTTTCCCCTTTAAGGGGGATGTAAGTTTTCATTTGTCTTTCATAATGGGCCTTGTCCACCTTTGTCATGTCTTCAAATTTTCCTTTCTCTTTAGCAGACATGGCCCTCCACCTCTCTGAGTACTTCTTATAAACATCTGAGAAACTGACTCAAGCATCTGGGTGCTTCATCTCGAGCTCCTTTCAGAAAGTTTGCACAAAGAATGCATATGATGACATTTAGCCTCTCAACTTCTTAGGATCTCTTCTACCTATGTTTAGTTATTTTCTTCAGTGAGGCACAGAGGCGCCCCATGCCCACCTAGCTCTCACTCACCCCAGCACTGCCTCTATGGAGTTCAGTGTACTGCAATGGCTGTCAGAATCCGTAATTTTAAACAAGCATTCTAAGTGACTCTGGGACAGGTAGCCCATAGGCCACACTTTAAGGAAATGCTGCTAGATAATGACACAAATGGGCCATTTATACCTAATATTTCACCCATCAATGAAAACATTTGGCCCAATAGTTTGAAAAATTCCAAAGGCAAAAGCTGTATTTGGGACAGTCAGGGTTCAATAAGAATCAATGATACATTTTTAAAAGCCTGTGGCATTACTAAAGAGAACACCAAAAAATGGAAGTGAGAAGGGCAGGGAAGGAAATCATCTGTCATTATAGAACCCAAAGACATTTCCTTAGAATTTTGGAAGTTCACTGTAATGGAGTACATAAAAGTGGGAGAAATGGAGGCCACACCATGCTCTTAAAAGCAAAATAAGAAAATCCAGTTTCAAAATAGGTACTAAATAATGGCGTGTAGTATCACGATGTTTATGTCTCATGATATAAATGAGAATTCCTGAGTTTAGTTGCTAATTTCTTTTTCCAAACTTTTTTGGAGTAAGTGTTCTTCCTGTTGAGGCAAATATGCATGGATAAGAATAAAATGGTAGAACTTATTTTTATCTTAAGAAGCGACATGAAATGGTTTCATCTATAAATCAATGGGTTGTTTTTAAAATAAAGTATTTGAAGTGGATTATTCTGATCCTGTTTTTGAAGAGTTATATTTATATAAAGTCATATGTCAGCTAAAGCTATACCCCAGATGCTGTTAAGTTCTACTGAGTTTATGAACTGCTTTATATTTAGTGCATTAGTACAAATCTTTTAATAAAACTAGTTTCATTTTTCAATTTTTACATTAACAATTTTAAGTAAAAATCAACGGCCTTACTTTTTAACTTTGTTGTTAAAAGGTAAAAATATTTCATAGTTTAAACAAAGAAAGTAGGTAGGACAAATCCTATTACTTTAATTTTGGTACTTAAAAATCATAAGTAGATCAGTCAGGTCTATAAAATCATGAGATACTCACATGATTTACAGCCTTCCCTAACTGAATAAAGTCTAGACCTATAGAATGGGCACAGAGCAAATTCAGGAAGGCCTACCTACTCCAGGATGGAGCTGCCCAGATAACAGAGAACCCTGATGGGACCAACCTCTCTAAAGATAATGCTTAGTTCCCTCAGTCAGCAGCAATCCCAGCAAAGCAGGCCCTAAAGACAGCCCTGATATGTGGACACCTGGAGCTCACACTGGGAAGGATGGTGCTATAGACTGAATGTCCCCCCAGAATACCTATGTAGAAATCTTAACACCAGTATGATAGTCTTGGGGGGGGGGTATTGGGAAATGATTAGATCAGGAGAGTGGAGGTTCATGAATAAAATTAGTGGCTTTATAAAGGAGACCCCAGAGAACTCCCTCACCCCTACTACCATGTAAGGACACAGCAAGAAGATGACCAACTGTCTACAAACCAGGAATCTGGCCTTCACAGACACCAAATCTGCCAGAATCTTGATCTCAGACTTCAAGCCCTCAGAACCATGAGAAATAAATTTCTGTTGTTTAGAAACCACTCAGTCTATGGTATATTGTTAGAGCAGCCTGAATGGAGTAAGAGAGATGGTCACTGATCAATGTCACAATAATCAATATCCCAGGAGTCTCTCTCAACCATGAAAAAACCAATTTGGATGGAAGTGGCCGCAGACACAGGATAATAAACAGTAGCTTTATGAGACATATCATTGCCAAATTCACTTGCAAGAGTGTACTGACACCTACTAGAGGTTCAAGATTATAAAACTCGGCGTACTTACTTGATTCATTTAAGCAGTTTTACATAAATAAGAAACATAAGCGAAAATTTCAAATTTTCTTTTTTACAGTACAAATAGATCCTTGGCAAGTAATCGCTTGAAAATTGCTATCAGACCCATTAGTGTTTAAGAATTTGCATGTTTCCTCCTTCCCACATGAATCATCCTACCAATTACAAGTCAGACTCAGAATTAAAAATCAGCTTACCTTCTAGAAAACAAGTGGAAAGGGGAGACAGGAGTAGAAAGGATTATAATCATAACTTCCATTATTGACAGTCTACTAGGTGCAAAGCTCTGACAGCCATTTTTTCAATATTCATTATTTCAAATCCCTAAGAAACCTAACAAAAGAGGTGTTGTTACACTATCTTAATATCAGGAAAAGGATCAGAGAGATGAAATAACTTGCTCAAGGAAATGGACCAAGATTTGAACAGAAGTCAGTGTGATGACAAAGTCCACACACTCTCCACTATTTCAAACCCTACCCAGTCTCTGAGTGAGAGAAATAAAATAATAACATCATCAACATATTAAAATATCCATGTGTGTGCAAACTAGTAGACATGTGTTTCTGTCTTTATGTATAACTGGAGATAAAGATACAGAATATAAATGAGAATAAGCCAAGAAAACGAAATACACAGGTATGTATGAATTGTGAGATGATCATTACATTCAAGTTATTTGACAAATCTAATACTTCACATAGTTATAGTCTTTCTTTCTTTCTTCTTCTTCTTCTTCTTCTTCTTCTTCTTCTTCTTCTTCTTTTTGGTGATGAGAGCACTTGAGATCTCCTCTCTTGGCAAATTTCAGGTATACAGTACACTACTGTTAACTACGTCACTGTCCCCAGAACTATGTTCTTGATTCCCAGAATTTGTTTATCCTATAACTGAAAGTTTACATTTAATATATTTTCTATTTTTCTATAATTCACATAGGTTTGACTAGTGTGGCTATGCAGAAATTTGTGTTCTGGGCCACAATTTGAAACATGTTTAGTTAACATTGTTGGTATGAGCAATAAAACGGTCAGTCTCTTCTAATTCATGTCCATGTACAGGTAGATAATTACATGAACTATTTAGTTGACTCTATTAAATATTAAGGAAGGAATCAGCAATCCAAGTAGAAAGAAAAAAGGAGCAGTTTTCCTAATACCCCTCGTCCTGCTTCTACCCTGAACAAAATTCAATATTCCAGCCATGTGATTGCCAGAAAATTACTCCACCTGGGGTCCTGTTTTCTCATCTATAAAATAGAATAATATATAAGAATCTACTTCTCCTTGAAAAGGGATGAAGCCATACTAAGAAGACACAGGAGCCAACATGAAGGAGCCCCAATAGCTAAAGCTGGAAGAGTCTGAACAACAAAATAATGAGTATTGGGTTATAACCCATAGAATAAAATAAATATTCATGCGTTCATGATAATATAAATAATTGAATAAATACATAAGTGGAAAAGGAACAGTAGAACAGCTATTTCTTATAAGAGAATTCCAATTAGTAAATGTAGAAAGAATGAAGGAAATACATAATCACCATTAGGAAAACATCAGAGTAAAAAGAGCTCCAGGCAACCTTCACTGGAAGATGCTAAAATCAGTGGGTGGAAGTCTGAGGAAAAACAGGATTATCAGCATAGTCTCAAAGTATCTTTCCCAAGATACTACCCACTTTTTTTGTAGTATTACCCACTACAAAAAAAGGAAATAGTAACTTTACAGTGGAGAAATTCACAGTGGAGAAATTCAGCACACAAAACTTCAATCAAATAATCAAAGTTAACATCACCAGTAATAAGATGTACTAACATCATGTCCCCTCTTAATACGATATACTGAGAAGGACACCACATCACTTCTGTGGTAGTCTTGCCCAGAATATATAACCTCAATCTAATCATGAGAAAACATCAGACAAATTCAAACTGAGAGGTCTTCTACAAAATAACTTACCAGTACTCATCAAAAGTACCAAGGTCATTTAAAACAAAACAAAACAAAAGGCCGGAAAGGGAAACTGTAACAGATCAGAAAGACTAAGGAGATACAACAATTATAGGCATTGTAGGATCCCAGATTTGGCCCTGGAACAGACAGACACTAGGAAGGAAACTGGTAAAATATTAATATTCTGGTTTTGATAACCATACAGAAGCTATAGAAGTTATTAACATTAGGAAACATGTTTAACTTCAAATGCATTACAACTAAAGGTGAAGTATTAAATTCTTACATCATGGTCCGTGTTTTTCTACTTCTTAGCGTTTTATCACATTATTCCCTTTAACTCAAATGTCCTTGCCCCATCTCCCTTGACCAAATCCTTCCCATACTTCAAGTTCAAATATAATGCCAGCTCCTCCATGGTTCCTGCAGTCCAAAGTCATTTCTCTTGACTCTTAGCTCCCACAGCACTTTAACTACCCCATTCCCTTGACCCCTACCACACCCACCTTGTATTTTTGCCATTGTTATTAAATGATTTATTTATTCTACCAGACAGGTTCATTAAAGAAATATTATCGTATTATCTCTGTTGTACCATACTTCCTAAAATTGTATCTGACACAGAGTTGGGGATCATAATGGCTTCTGGAAAGACCTTTGATTACTGCTGCCTTTGTGAACTTGAAATTCTTAAGGAACCAATAAATAATCTAGAATGTCAATTTATTCATATGCATTGAGAACTACAACTGCCAAGACAAGAGGGAGCTCTTATCAGTTTAGCCAGAAGATTTTTTCCTTTTAGAAGAGGCCTAAGTAGAGAGCTGCATTGTAATCAGAAGTTGCACATGGAGCAAGGAGAATAGACCAGGCAATTTTCATGAATAATAACACCAAGCGAGGTCCCTAAGGATAAAACCTAACCCACCATCAGAGCCGTACCTCCCAGTTCTCAGGTCTGGGCCTCATATTTGCTCAGTGCTCCATAAACACTGACAAAGCTTTCCTTTATGACTCTATTTTCCTATTTGTACACTAACCATTCCCCTTCTTATGTAGTTCACAGCCCTGGCTACATATTCAAGTCACTGGAGACCATTCAGAACTCCTGACGTCTAGATGAAAATCCAGGTTAGTTAAATCAGGCTTTCTGGAGATGGGCCTCAGGTCTTGTGATTTTTTAAAATCTTCTGGCAATTCTAATGTATAGCCAAGGTTGAGCACTACCGTTATACCGATAAATTTTTGTTTAGTTGTTTAGTTATGTCAATATCACTAAGTAGAAATTAGACAAGTCCAACCGTTCCTGCTTTTGGTGAACAGTCATGTGCTCTCTCTCTACTGAAGATATGTGATCTCACCTATCCTCTACTGCACCTACTAAGTGAATAACCAGGTTTCTGGGGATGTTCTGCCCTCACCCAAAGGGAAACCTTCAGGTAGTATCTCACAGGTCTCTAGTGCAGAACATTGTTAGATAGTCAGCAAAATAAGACAGGACAAAATGCTTTTGACATATAAAACAGGTAGAAGGATCCATTGTTTTATCTTTTACCATTAGTGTTTGACAGAAACGTGGTGGGAAGCAGCGGGAAGCAAGTGATAAATAATTTGTGAGAAAAAAAAATTCTGAATACTAATTTCCTTCTGGCTCACTCTGTGGGTCCATGTGACAAAAAATGAATCAGAAAAAAATCAATCCCACATTGAAAGTTTGAGATGGTTTCTACTATGTATAAAGTGCTGAGTGCCAAGAGGCATAAAATACTATGTGGTTAGGGTAGGGGGGGCAGGTGGGGAGAGACTTCCAGCCAGGTGATTATGGGAGTCTTTGTAAAAAAAAAAGGTGGCATTTCCGCTGGGCAGGGGAGGATGATTAGGATTTGAAGAAGGATATTCTAAAAGGGAATGGTCCAAGTACATATGAAGAGGTGTGAAACTGTGCGGTAGGGACAGAAAACAGGAAGTAGTTCCATTTAACCTTGGGCTGTGAGGAGGGGGTCAAAGAGAAGACACCAGTATTTGAAATACTCTCCTACTCTGGTAGTTTTGGAACTACTCCCCATCAAAGATTTGGTTAGATCTTGACAAGAAGTTGTGAGAGTTCAGTTATTTGCTTTTCACACTCATAATCTGATAAAATGTGCCAAAGGGTTGAGAGGTGGATGTAGCAGTCTCACAAATGAATCTATATATTTCAGTCTTGCAAGGTCTCAAATTAAATTACAAAAAGCAAACTTGGAGATAAAAAGACCAGCTATTTGAATGTTGATGGCATTTTCCTATGAAGTGCAAGTTTGGCCATATGCTATTTCCAATATTATTTTACCTCAATAAAAAGAGGATGAAGCCAAGCTTGTGCAAGTTAAGGGCAAATTTGGGTCTGAGGGTGAGAAATATCTCTGTTAACAAGAACTAGTGATCCGCACACGTCATTTCTTGGGAGTCTGGGAAGTGACAGCCTTACAGCTCAGCAGCTTGGAGCCCTGGAAGCCCCAGGGCAGTTCCCAGGCTCTGCCTGCAGTCGTCACCATGGCAACGCCCCTCTTGAGAGAGTAGCTCAGCCCTTGGAAACCACTAGAATTTGAAAATTAATGCAGATGATCCTAGAGTGGATCCTGTGCTAGAAAAAACATACAGAAACGTCCTTTCTAAGAACATAAATGGGACAAGTGGGCTACATTTGAAGATGGATTATGGATTAGATGGGGGGGCGGGTCTCAAACTTAGATGTGTTTTGGACTTGCCTGGTGGACTTATCAAAACACAGATTGCTGGACCCCACCTCCAGAATTTCGGATTCAGTATGGCCGGGGTGGAGTGCCCAGGTAATAGTGATGCTGCTGGCCTGGGATCACATTTTAACAAGCCCCTGGATTAAATACCAGCATTGCTGCTGCTTTTAAAAAAATGAAATAAAGATTTTGTTTATTTATTTGTCAGAGAGAGAGAGCACAAGCAGGGGGAGTGGCAGGCAGAGGGAAATGGGGAAGCAGGTTCCCTGCTGAGCAAGAAGCCTGATCTGAAACTCCATCCCAGGACCCTGAGATCATGACTTTAGCTGAAGGCAGATGCTTAGCCTACTGAGTCACCCAGGCATCCCACCAGTATTGTTTCAATGTTAATTTTCTGATTTTGACCATTGTACCATGGTTATATAAAACAGTGTCTTCAGCCTCAGGAAATACAGCAGTAGTATTTAGAACAAAGAGGCATCCTGTCTGCAACCCCCTTTCAAACGGTTCAGGAAAAAAATACAGATAGATGAATAAATAGAATGATAAAGCAGATGCGGGAAAATTATAACAATTGGCAAATCTGGATGAACAGTTCATTGTGTTATTCTTATAAGTTTTCTTGTAGATTAAAATTAAAGTTAAAAATATTTTAAAATAAGACAGGGAAAGAAAGTTCCAGCTTATCACCTAGACGCTCTAGGTGAGCTTCTAGGTAGCTGGTAGCCATACATGTTTATTTGAATTTAAATATATTAAAATTAAATAAAATTTAACATCCAGCACCTTGATCACACAAGCCACACTTTGTCAAGTGCAAAAGAGTCATGTGGGACTCCTGACTACTGTATTGGACAACACAAACAGAGAACATTTCCATTATCACAGAAAGCTCTGTTGCATAGTACTGACCACAGTGAAAAAATAGTAAGACCAGGAGAGAATCTTTGGAAAGTCTAATGTGCCAAAAGCAGCACGAGGTAATAGTAATAGTCACAAGCAGTAGGAGTCAGTTGTCTACCAAATAAAACAGTTGATTAACTTAAGGGCGAAAGGAAGAGAAATGATTAAATTATAGCAGATGGATCATACTGTAGCTACACACGGAAACACCTATAGTTTTGCATGGATTCAGGACATACATGCCAGAGTAGCTGTTCATTATCACAGCTCTGCACAACTCATCATTTTGTTTTTCTTAGCAGTCCACTGGCTGAAGGAGAAGTAGACACCCAAATGCAGGGGTTCTCCCGCCCTCCTCTTTCCCTCTCACTTTCCTCCAAGCAGAGGAATGGACAAGGTAACAGCCGGCAATGCTGAGCCGAGGAGGCTGACCTGCCCAGAAATAGCTGAGACTTGGAATATCTCAAACTTGCAGATGTTTTAACTGGGCTTTCGGCTTCATATTGGTTAATACACTAGCTAATGTGTCAAGCAGGCAAGGCTGACTTTTGTTGCTATCCCTGCTCTTTCCAAGTTTCTTCTGCCTCTTCTTTTCTGTGTCTCAAACACACAGCACCCTCTGAGTGTCCAAAGTTTCTGACCAAACAGGCCTATCTTCCATTCTAACAATTATCTTCCTTCTTTCCAGCATCTTTTCTTTCAGACCCCAGTAACACCCAGGTGATGAGCTGACTAAATTCACTCTAAAGTATGACAAGCACCAAACTCCCCAAAGGTACATTTGGCTAAGACTAGCTCCCAGAATGCTCTGGGAGATACTTTTTGAGCAAAGTCATCTTCATGTTCTCTCTGCCTGACCCAGCCCTTCTAGCTCCCTTCTACCTAGCCTCTCAGGAGTCAACATACAGATTCACAGTACAGCTGCACCTTGCCAGTTTCCACCTCCCCTACCTTTCCAAGCAGGTTCAGACTCAGTTGGGGCTCAGTAAAATGCACAGCTATTACTTGCAGAGAACATGGAGTGGCAGGGAAAACTGCAAATACATGAAGCCATAAATCACAAAATGATAAATGTGAAGAAAGATTTTCATGAGGAAAATAAGCCATATTTCCATTTTCAAATTTCCACTGGAGAAAATGAGGAATAGGCCTAGAACCTGAAAGTCAAGAGAGGGACCTCTGCTCTGTCCAGGCCTGTTACAGCATTTAAATGTCCATCTAAGTATTGGACCATTGTAAAAGGTTTGGGTAATCCTTCCCTAAATTACTCCCTCTCCAAGAGGCACTGTCCCGTAACAGCTATTACTTCATTGGAAGAGAGTGAGTTTGTCAATTACCCAGAGATCATCATTCTTAGCTGCAAGACACCATACTCCAGGTCTTTATAGTTCAGCTTGTGGGTTTTTTTCTTCTTTAAAAAAGTTTTTATTGGGTCGCCTGGGTGGCTCAGTGGGTTAGAGCCTCTGCCTTCGGCTCAGGTCATGGTCTCAGAGTCCTGGGATGGAGCCCCACATCAGGCTCTCTGCTCGGCAGAGAGCCTGCTTCCCCCCCGCCCCCTCCTGCTTGTGATCTCTGTCTGTCAAATAAATAAATACATAAATAAAATCTTAAAAAAAAAATCTTAAAAAGTTTTTATTTAAATTCCAATTAGTTAACATAGAGTATAGTACTAGTTTCAGGTGTACAATATAGTGATTCAACACTTCCATACAATACTCGGTGCTCATCACATGGAATCCTTAATCCCTATCACCTATTTAACCCAACCCCCTCAACCTATTATTTGATCACTGAACTTATGAGATATCTCTTTACAGACAGCTATATACTGTGAAATAGATTCTTACTGAGAATTCCAAAAGAGGAGAGTCTCACCTCACAGTACTCTGTGATAATGCAGAAATTATCGTGCTCCACAAAGCTTGCATGGAACTTGACAATAGTGGGGTGGTCCAGCTTGGAAAGGAGCTGAGCCTCCAAATTGGCCTGTACAGTCTCATTTGGATTAAGATCTCCAACAGAAATTTCCTTCAGTACCTTTCTGCAGCCAAACAAACAAACAAACAAAAAATAGAAATTTAAATATATTTATAGTTTAAAAATAACAGCTATCAACAAGTGGTCCAAGGCCACCTAACTAATGTCCAGGCCATGACCTACACGTAGGTTTGGTATTGTCTGTTATGACACTGTCACCTTGTGGTCCCTGAACCTGCTTGCCTATCCTGGTCACTGACATACCTGTACCTCTACAGATTTGGTCAAACAGGGCAGAGTCTGAGCTAATTTTGAGCAACATTGCTGAGGGGGCTCCTCCTCATCTGTCTCTGTAGATGTCTCAGCTTCCCTTTGTCTTTCACATAGCATCTCTGCTTTCATCTGTCTCTTTCTGTCTCTCTGTGAGACTCTGTCTCTATCTCTCACCTTATCTGTTTTCCTCTGCTTTTCTATTTCTATTCCTATCTTGGTATCTATTTCTGTTTCTTTTTTTTTTTTTTTGTCTCTCTCTCTCTATATATGTATTTATTAATCTATCAGTGCTGTCTCTGTGTCTTTCTGTCTTTACCCATGTCCTTCTCTCTATCTGCCTCTGTGTCTCTCTTTGCCTCTGTGTGGGTGTGTGCTTCTCTCAGCTCTAAAATTTTCCAAATCTAACAACTTAATATCAATAGGGCCATTATCTATTTAGTTTCTTTTTAAAACTATCCTTGGCATAGCATACTTTATTGCTATTGGTATTTAGGACAAGGAAAAATATCTAAAAACACTGATAGAGAGGAATTTAGGATCTCAAGCATGTATAAATGGAAAAAGAGCTCATTAAATCTCCAAGTTATTAATTTTAAAACAGGGATAACTCAATGAGGAGTGGACCAAAACACTATCTCTTCCCATCTGAGAAAAAAATAGTCTGATGAACAAACCAATTATAGTACCAAGTATAAACTAGATTGCTGGGAGAAAGCACTTTAGAGCACCAATTATGTGTGCAGACAGATTCTGCTGATTATAAGTGAATGTTAACTATTCATTAAGGCAAGTTCTGCAGAACCCATACTAGAAAACATTTTGCAAAGATGTTCTTTAAGAGTTACAACCTATGCATATTAATGAAAATGTATTTATAGTAGAAACAGTCTTAATTAAAGGCCCTTCAACCAAATCATGGATGAACCAGAGCTCTCCAGTTCTTTCTAACAGATGCTGATTGTTGCCTTTGCCATAGGGAGTGCTTGTGCCTAGTAGGTGCTGTCCAGCACATCCATTAACTTCTGCCCCTCTAGGTGAGATGTGTGCTTACCTGAGTTATTGTGCTTATTCCTGAACTTAATCATGCCAGTTGTGCTTCTTACAGTAAATTTGTGACTTAGATGCGACAAACTGATGAAGAATGAGTATGAGTGTCATCTTTGCAAGGAAAACTGAGTTAAGTGTTTGCCAAAAAAAAAATTGCTGATAATAATTGACAAGACATTGCTAAAAAGATGGGTTAAAAATGAAAAAATTTAGTATTTTGAATTCAGATTGCTAAATTTTCATTTCATTTTAAAGAAGGTAAACCTGGAAAACAACATATATTGGAGGTAGTTTATGCAAAGAAGATGAAGGAACCTCTAAGTAGAAAATACTAGATGTTGGTTGTGCATCAAAAAATGGGGAAAAAATGTACAATGATATGTTTTAAGTTGATATAAATGCTTTCATTATGTCATTTCACTTAAAAATTATTTGCTCTGTTTACCCAAGTACTAGCCCCAATCACAATGGATGTCAAGTGGATGTCATGATGGGATGTCTCCTATCCATTTGGATAGGAGAGCTCCTATCATCCTTAAAAAACATAATTATCCTATGAACTTTTCATTGATTCAAATAAGACTTTTCCCTAGTTGTTTTACTGTAGAAGAAATTTCCTCAGGCAATACCAGAGATAGAGCCTGTTTCTTTGTTCAGACTCCTGGCCTAGAAACTTAGATATTACAGTTAACACTGTATCCTGTAGTTTTTATCCAATCCATTCCTCAGTGGCAAACATTTCATAAAAATTCTAGGTTAGACCATCTGTCCTAGAAGCTGAGACACTATGTAGGAAAACTTAGAAAGTGTCCTTATTTTAACTGATTCCTATCAGGTGTTGGATGACATCTGACATTTTTTTCTTGACCAGTAATAGCTTGGCATTAAGTGTCCGTTCTCTAAAATCTCATCAGGAGAACCTTCTATTTCAAGATGGCCCTTATTGGGAAACCAGTTTTCCTAAAACTTGAGTCTTTTATAACATTTTACTCATTTTAAATGTTCTTCATGGTCTTCCCAGTATGAACTCATCCACTCCCAAAAGACAAGCACGGTAGGCCCTGGCTGTATTAGGGAGGATGGCCCTGCCCCAGAAGCCCCACAGGTTCTACCCTGCCATTTACAGGACTCTTTAATTAGGATTGCAATTTAGAAAGTTGAAACATTCGGTTTCCTTCCCCTGATGGCACTTTCACGTTGGTTTTGTTAGCTAACGAACACATTATCGACCCCTAATTGATCATGAAGTGGATTCTAGAGAAATGCTTGCTTGGTAACATTTTCTATGAGAAGACTGTGCCATCAAGAATTTGGTTAAAAATGACCTCATGTTATTAAGAGTGGCATCTCCGGCTGTTGGTGTAGTAAAAGGAGCTTGAAATGACATCGGTGGCTATGTTTTTCTGTACATTCTGAAGATTACCACACAGCAGGTAAAGCTCAGTGACATCTTCATAGTGCTTTTCCAGTAATTTACTGTGCCCAGCTAACATGCAGTTGTAAAAGTCACAGTGGTTAAGCATGACAATATAAAGCCTTGCGCAAACTTGCAATATTCTCTTGCTGTGAAGGAACAAATGCTATCAAAATCTGGAAGATACTTATTTTTCCTCATAAACATCAACTATTGTGCAACAGAATGTGAGATTTTACATATAGTTACCTGAGTCCTGTCTGGCAGCTCAATGATAAAGCATAAAATCTCATTTGCCCACAGCGCAGCAGACGAAGGTAGGGTTATTAAGACAGGTGATATCTAATATCATCATCTCTAGCTGACGCAGACAGAGTCTACCTTCCTTACCTAAAACTGTGTCACTGAACTGACAGAGGAAACTCTCATTGCATATCACTTAATATGAGATCAATATCAGCTGAAGATAGCATGGAAACTTACCAAATCAAGGACAGCTTGTCACCTGCTCAGTGACTCGCAAACAACATGACAGGTATTTATTTTATCAGAACCTCAACTGCTTGCGAGAAACTTTATGACAGTGGCAAAAACCAAAAAACAACAAACAAGAAATAGGCATCCCTGCAAACTCACTCATTTTACAAACTTTCTGTTCTTTTTCCCAAGTGGCATTCTTCTTTCTTCCTAGAATCAGTAGCAAACTGATATACTTTGGAGAATGACTTTGGAAATCCGGGATAACTATTGGTTATTTCATTCCCTGAAAATTCAGTCACTCAAGACATGTATGAGGCAGACTACCTTTTTAAGATGTTAACTAAGGAGTTATTTTTTCTCAAATGTCCCCTTGTTCTTTCAAATGCTCCCCATTGAGGGATAGTCGGCTGGTAATGCTGTTAATCTCTGCAGTTAGTCTAGAGATAACGAGCTGTGATCCTTTCCCTTGTGATTTAACCATCAACGACTCTGTATACTGTAAGCACCTACTGTGTGTCTATGGTGCAGCAGGCACTGGGGACTTGTAGGCCCTACCCTTGTGTCTACTGGGCAAGACAAATTATTAAACAAATAGATAAATGTATATGAGTGTGTGAAAATACATATATCTTGAAAACTTCAAATTGAGATGAATGCTATGAAGTAGGGGTAAATGATATCTGAGGCTCCCCTCATTTAAGATGTTTAAGATGATTAAGACTCTCTTAATGTGAGCAGCAGCTACTGCACCCACTGGGGATGGAGCCAAAGGAAACAGATTTCAACCTTGGCTTAGGTGACGGTAGTTTTTTATTTGTTGTTTGCTTTTTTTGATTCAGTATTCACCTGTTTAACAAGGAGAGATTATTAAATCTGCTCCAGACTTTATTTTTTGAGGGGGGGACGGATTGATTAATTAATTGATTTATGGATTGCTTTATATTTTATATTTTAGTTCCAGTGTAGTTAACATAAATCCGCTCAGGACTTTTAAATAGAGTTTTCATTCATTTAGCAAGGTGGCAGTTATGGTAATCTTCCTTTCTTAAATGAAGAGCTCTCATTTTTTCTAATTTTCAAGGAAATATAGTATCTTTATATAAAATTTTTTAAACAAAAGGAAAATATTACCCACAATTCACCACAGAGACAATCAGCATTAATGATTTTGTTATTTCCATCCCATCTTTTTGCTACACAGTTTTAATAGTAGAAGGCAAACAGTTTGCACAATTTGCCTGCTGTTATTTTCATGAGACATTATCATAGCAGAAACCTGTCATTTGTGGCTGCCCTGCATCTTTAGACAGCCTCCCTACATTGCAACAGACTCCTGGACTGCGGGTCCTGCCTTCCCCAGATAGAGAAAAATGCACAAAAACCGATAAGCAAACAAACCCCACATCTCCCACCTCCCTTGAGCTGGGGTATCAGGGTATGACCTAGATTCCGCCAGTCAGCTGCACCCACCAGAAACTTTGCCGTGGGTGTGAGCAGAGTAAAGGAACAGGTCAGGCACAGGGTATCCCTTTTGTTAGCACAGGGATCGGAGGAAACAGCATGGCCTGGCTGAAGAGGCAGCAAGCTACTCCAGGGGCCTGGTTCTGGCTGATGATCTTGGAAATTTAGCCATTAGCCTGCTCCCCAGCCCTCCTGCTGCTGCCGTGAGCTCTCTGTTTTCTGGAACAAATCCCCTTCTTCTTAAACCTCAGACAGTGGCTGCTTTTACCTGTACCTGGGAGCCCTGACCAATGCAATAGGCACATTCAGGTGTTACCAAAATCACTGTAAGCATCTTGGGTTCGGGAAAACTGAACCTCTGTGGGGCGCCTGGGTGGCTCAGTGGGAGCCTCTGCCTTCAGCTCAGGTCATTATCTCAGGGTCCTGGGATTGAGTCCCGTGTAGCCTGCTTCCCCCCTCTCTCCGCCTGCCTCTCTGCCTCCTTGTGCTCTCCCTCTCTCTCTGTCAAATAAATAAATAAAATCTTTAAAAAAACAAAAACAAAAAACTGAACCTCCAACACTTTGACTCACTTAGGCTAATTTTTATTTATTAATTCAAGTCTTCAAATGTAGGATCCTCTAAGGGATTTAAGGTCACAGTATTTCATATTCTTTTATGGGTAGAAATATCATGAGTGTACAAAACACACTTTATTAAAGTTGTTTCATACTCTTTAATATATAAATTTAAAATGTAAAGGGACATAAGAAAATATAATGGCAGAAAGCAATACTGACTCAAAAAAGTGGTACATCAATTAAAAAATGAAAAAAGCAGGAACTAAACTTACCTAAAGGAGTAGCTGAAAAAAAATTTGTAGAAGTTGGTGGAGAGTATACTAGGATGGAATTTTATTTTATTTCAGTTGTTTATTCTCTTAGCAATTGAAAAAGCATATTTTAATGTCTGTGTCCAGAGAAAAGAACAAAATTTTTTATGGGTCACCAAAATAGACCATATCTAAAAACTGCTTTTGTTTTTAACCATTAAATTCCTGATCTCAGCTCATTTGGGGGCTAGAACTGATTCACCTGGTCTTTTCCTCTTTACCCCTGATCAAAGCATTAGAAGGGTTTTGGGGGCTCAAATGGCATGATGGTGCAGTGCAAATGCTCATAGCATTTGCTGAGGGGCAGAGCCCAATTTTGGACTCTGTATGAGGTTCTGGGCATCCACTACCAAACACCTTAAGATAGGAAATCCCATACTTCTGTTACTTGACGAGGTATTGATGGTCAAATACCATGCCATGCACTGGGGATCCAAGGATAAGAAAGATAAACCTCTTGCCCTCCAAGAGAGCTCAGTCCCATGGGAGAGATCAGCAAGTACAAAAATAATTGAACAACTTCATGATAAATGCTCTATTAGAGCTTGGTGGTGGATGGGAATCCCTAATCGTTCTTTGAGAAGAGAAGAAAAACCAAAATCTATAGACTAGCATCCCAGGTCATTCACTATTGCAAATGCAAACTACTTTTTACTGTGCAGATTACCTTTTCTCTAGGTGGACTCCCAAGAGGCAAAAGAAATGAGTTTATCATTCTTTACTATTTGCCCTATGTAAATCAATACCCAGGAGAGGAATGTCCACATTTGCATCATTTGAATAGTTTGTGGAAGTTAATAAGCATGTGAGGTTTTTTTTTTTTAAGAGAACTACTTACAAAAACTACTTAATTTCTATACCTATATACCATTCTCTAGATACCACTCAGACACACACACACACACACACACACACACACACACAAAAGAGTATATATTATGGAATGTGGAATGAAAATGGTATAGGTAGGGGTTCTTTTTAAAAAGATCTATAAAACTAGCAGGCCCACAAACCACTCTTTTCTTCCTTCTTCCTCACTCATCTCTACTGTTTTTATCCAAATATGTTTTATATAACAAGATTTCAAAAATAAGTGTGAGGAACCATCCCATTAAGCCATGTTCTGCTCTAGAGGATTCTCTTTGTTTGGGGTCCCCGGGGAAGTAAACCCTGAGACAAAGATTTGTGCACCAGTGGTCAATTAAGCAGTGAGGAAGTGGGGAAGTGAGAAAGAGGGAAGGAAAGCTGATCAAGGGCATATTACCAAGTTGGTCACCACTGTG
This sequence comes from Lontra canadensis, assembly GCF_010015895.1. NCBI lineage: Eukaryota > Metazoa > Chordata > Mammalia > Carnivora > Mustelidae > Lontra > Lontra canadensis. Next base: position 16,540,341 of record NW_022631032.1, read on the forward strand.
GGCAACTGGAGCTTAATTCTGTGAAAGAACCTTGGAAGCCAGTGTAGAATAGGCACCTCTGAGTCCTTTGCCCTAAGGGCGAGGACCATCTGCCTTCATTCTCTGAGAGTATTAAAGCCCCCCATTTTCTCAGCCTGCCAGAGCCTAGGCCCTAACAGCCAGAGAGAGGCCTCAGGCACCACAGCAGTTGCTGGCAGGTAAAGGCTGGATCCATGCACAGGAAACACTAATCATCCAAGGAGTATGGGGAGGGCACCAAGCCTGTCTCCCACAGGATTAAAAATAAAGTTCCTTCATTTTAAATTCTAGCTGAATTTATCTATATCCTAAAGATGGCTAAGATATAGTGATACCTAGACAAAGTAAAGTGTCTTTAGTAGTGAATAATGAAACTGAAAATCAATTATAACCTACGGATAAATTCCATTTCCTAGGCTTTTCAAGATTGACTTAGTTTCCAAACACATTAGCAGTGTATAGAAGTATCACATACAGATAATAAGCAAAAAATAAATAATTGGTAAGAACTAATAATACAGATAGTAAACAAAGAACAAATAAATAAGAGTAGAATTATTTCAGACATTTTAGTTTGGCAAATATGCTACCCTGGCTCCTGTCTAGATTATATTGTCATTTGTGGTGACAACTTCCATGCTGTGTTTCAATGCTGGTACCATAACAAATTATGCAAGTTGCCATTTATTTTTAAGGAACAGAAGAGAGTAAACAGAAATTTGTGGAGGAGGAGGTTTGATGACAAATATGGCCCAGATAAAAAATTTCTAATAATTATGTGAATTCAATGACTTTCCCCATCTGTATAAATTTTAAAAAAATACAAGTGGCTTGAGTACCTGTTTCAAGGCTGGAAACCACACTGATGCCCTCTCTGAGTTCTCTGCAGGGACCCTCTGGTGTCAGTGCACTAATAGGATTGGCTTCAGGATGTGTCCTATCCAGTCCTTTTCCAGAGGACTTCTTAGAGGTTACATGGAGAAGATAATAAAATGTCTAACTGCTTTACCCTTTGCCCAGGGGCTTCTCTTTTCTCTTGAGCAAAGAATCTACAGCCAAGCCAAGAAATCCATGAGTGAGTATTAATCATCAGGTAACTACAAAAGCCAGCATTGGTTTTGACCGTGTTGAAAGCCTGTATATTCGTGCATTCACTACAGTGTGTCTATTTCCTCCCCCATTTTAAACCACAGCCTCCTTAAAAGCAGCTGGGACTGGCTTATGAAAAGCTTCATTAAGAAGAAATCGCCCTTTGCTCTCAGTTTAGCCAAAGAATGAGTAGATTCCCTTCACAGTGGACAGCCTTCTGGAATTTCTTTCTATAGACTGCAAAAGCTCTCCTTATAACCAGGAATGTATTAGATTCAACTCTAATTTCCCCCTCAAAACCAGTTATGGCTCCTCTTCTCCCCTTTCCTTTTCCTCTATATCACAATAGAAGTGGTCAGGCCATTCTATTTTTCTTATTTATACAGATGAGCCAAGTCACTGAATATTATGGCTTGATTATTTTAAGAGACACTGATGACTCTCTACTCATCTCCCCACATCTCCGCCATCATATGCTCTAAAGAGGAGGACACTCTCCTCAGCCCCTGGAATGAATCATAATTAACCTAAGTCTATCATGTCATTCTATTCCCCTTGCCAGGGATTAGTTTAAACATCCTGTGAGATGTGAGAAATCTTTTGGGAGTTTTCTGGGAAAGATGTTCCTCACTGATAAAAAGAGAAGTGTGGGAGGAAACCCTTCTTTAATCTGCCTCTGCAAGTCATCATCTTTTTCATTGACTCTTTGAACTTTGGCAGCCAGGTGGGATCATGAAGGAAGCCACCTTAGGATGACAGGCTGAATGATAGAAAAGAGAAGGCACCAAGGTCCTTCATGATGTTGTGAGCTGCTGACTGTCAACCCTGAAAGCGCTTGCTCTCTCTCCTCTCTCTCTCTCTCTTTCTCTCTCTCGACTTCTTGTTAGGGAGATAAATCTTTCTTATTATGTAAGCCATTTTGGTGGCTAAAGACACCTGATACTAACACTCTGCTCCAAGAAGGAATAGAAGACTTTTAAAGAAGAGATTAGAAGCAGAGATGAAGAATATGGTGAACACTCATTTGTACTTAGAAAGCACTAAGTCTCCTAATTTAAACTGCAAAAGGCATAATGGCTCTTTTCTACTTGAACATTAGTATGAATCTTAAAAAAATCATGACAAAGTGAACTATAATGAACTATATAAAAACAGATCTATAGTAAGAAAAATACTTGAATAAATGACTAGAAATTATTTGTCATTAGTAAATCTGGAAACTAAGACAACATGGTATTTGTTTAATTTCAAAATCTAATTTTTGTCATTAATTCAAGATTCTCAAATGCCAATTTTTTTAGGAGTTACCAAAAAGTATCAGGATTCAAAATGATTCAAATTTCACCAGTGTTCCCTTCCTTCCCTTGGGTAGAGATATATGAGTTATGAAAGCAAATAGGAGTAATCTAAAATGAGGAGCAAGAAGGCAAAGAGTGAAATAAAGAGCATGGATAATTTAGCAGAACAAAGAATACAAAACATATGGGGTGCTTGGGTGGCTCAGTCATTGGGTGTCTGCCTTTGACTCGGGTCATGACCCCGGGGTCCTGGAGTCCTGGGATTGAGCCCAGCACGGAGCCCAATGCTGAGCCCTGCTCAGCCGGAAGCCTGCTTCTCCCTCTCCTACTCCCCCTGCTTGTGTTCCCTCTCTTGCTATGTCTCTCTCTGTCAAATAAATAAATAAAATCTTTTTTAAAAATACAAAATATATAAATCAATGAAGTGAAAAAGACAAAAAAAAAAGTCCCTAAAACTTCTGGTTTCCCTCCTCCTCTTCTCTTCTCCCCACAAATTAAGAAAACATACCTTCATAGATAATAATAAGTATGCTTTTTTCTATAATTCTCTATATAGAGAGGAGAGAAAAAAATTACTAATATAAGGAGTTACTTTGTTTTTCACAGTCTGAACCCTCTCACTTAAGAAATTAAGATGAAGTCATTAGGTATTAGAAACACAAGGTTGATTATTACAATTTTTTTATTATGTTCAGTTAGCCAACATATAGTACGTCATTAGTTTTTGATGTAATGTTCAACAATTCATTAGTTGCTTATAACACCCAGTTCTCATCACAACATGTGCCCTTCTTAATACCCAACACCCTGGAGTGCCTGGGTGGCTCAGTCATTAAGCATGTGCCTTCAGCTCAGGTCATGATCCCAGGGTCCTGGAGATCCTCAGGCTTCTTACTCAGTGGGAACCCTGCTTCTCCCTCTCTCACTCCCTCTCCTTGTGTTCTCTCTCTCACTGTGTCTCTCTGTCAAATAAATAAATAAAATCTTAAAAAAAAAAATACCCATCACCTGGTTACCCCATGCCCCCACTCCCCTCCCTTCTATAACCCTCAGTTTGTTTCCCAGAGTCCAGAGTCTCTCATGGTTTGTCTCACTCTCTGATTTCTTCCCATTCAGTTTTCCTTCCCTTGATCATTACAATTTTTAGAAGAAGGAAAACAAAGTTCCAAGAACTATAGGTGACATTTATTCATATAAATGGCATTATGAGAGGCTTTCATCTGAAAGTCTTTCTAGACCTCTCCAGGGCTAAGTTAGGGGCCTCTCCTCTATTCTCTCACTGTATCCTGTGACAAGATCTATTCTCATATGAGCTCCCTTACTGGACTGCAGGCACCGTAAAGGTCAGGGTCACACTTTATTCACTATAGAACTCCCAGCATCTGGCAGTGTCTAACGTGTTTGAACAGGACCAAGCTTACATATTTCTCATCCCTCAAAATTCAGCTTATTCATTACCTCTACCATCGAAAGTGTTACTTTGACAATCACGTACTTTCATACCTTTCTTCTCATCTCCACTCCCAGACTGAGAATAATTAGATTTCATTCATTTCTGTATTCTCAGTGTCTAGCACAAGTCTTGCCATATCGTGGATATTCCAAAAATATTTGACTAGTGATCAAAATCAACAACACATCAAGCACTGTTGCAAAGATAGTGGGGATCATAACTCCTATGTGTGATTTTGTCCCTTGCAGAGACATATCAATTTGTACACTGAGCATCAATCAGAAAGTGGAAGTTTATAAAAATTTGCTTCTTCGCATACTTGTCAAATAGCCCTTATCTGGAAGCTGACTTACCTATAGGAGCTGATAATAACGTTAGTACTGACAAAGAAAAATGGCAACCTGGGAAATGGTTTTGCATAGACGCTTCACATTATCTCAGAGATGATAACACCCACTGTAATGAACTGGCCCAAGAGAAGCACAAAGCCACCCAGTTTTCGATATCCTATCCCTTGTTCAATTTCTCCCCCAATTTTGGGATGGATTTTATGTATTTATAGAATTTCAAAGTTAGACAAGACCTTCCCAGAAGAGAACAATCAAAGCACCTCAACCTATTAAGGTCTTGAGAAGTTAGGTATTTATCCAAGATCATATAGCATACTACAGCAGAGCCACCATTTACTTCTTGAAAGAGGAAAGACTACCAATACCAAAGAACCACTCTTGTCTTCAAATTTAAGTTTCTCCTCTCTTGCTTTAGTATGAAGATCTTCAGTATCCACTACTAAGACAGGCTACAATTTTTTCATTCTCAAACCATTTTTCAAAAAACAAGAACTCCTGCCACCTACTACTCTTTTCTTCCCCTCCTTAGCATTAAAGAAAAAGGGAAAAACAGAACCCAAAAGCCTCTTCAAAGTGATTGGAGTAATGGTCTTGCTCTTGATAAAGTACTAATAAGGTTATGCCTATTTTTCATTAGTTATCATTTGAATGTTATAGACAATCTTACCAATTGTCGGGAGTCTTTGCCACTTACAGGACCCCAGATTTGGACTGAGACGGGATGAGATCAAGCAGAAGAGGAAAACAGTTTTTTCCAAGACTTATCTTTCCTAGCAAGGTGGTAAAATCTACATTTTTGAGGTTCTCCTAAGTACCAGAACCCTATAGGTATAATTTTGTGTGTGTGAGGGGGCCAGTTTTCAAAATGTTCAGTTGTACAAAATCACTTGATTAAAAACTGTTAAAAGATGTAGTAGTAATATGCTCTAAAAACAAAAATTTTGATCTTATTATCAATATTTGATAACATAAGATTATGCAACAATCACTCGTTCACTCTGTCACACTTTAGTATACTAAGTACTGAGCTTAGAGCAAAGATTCTGTTTATTGTCAGCAAGGAAATTAAGGAGCATGACAATGTCAGTAAGGATGTGAAAGAATAATTTACCATAGATAATCGGGTTAGCTTTTGTTATGATTGTTATATGCTCCAAATTTATAATTAATGTTAGGTTAATATTCAAAATGCAATATTCTAATGCATAATTCATGTCAAGTTTTTATTTTGAACATGACAGAAAAATACTAGAATTGTGGGTTTCAATGAGATGATTGGATGCAATACAAAGCCTACCATGAAATCAAGATACAGCAACAAATAGAGTTTTAAGAAGCAACAAAACTGATTAGCTCCATTTACTTGACTAGGTAAAACCAACATGGGATAAACACTGTTTAAAGTGAAATTAAATTATGATCGAAGCAAGATGAAGGTAGGTCCTCCAAAAATAAAATGAAAACATAATTGAGGCTTTCAGTGAAATAAAGTCCCCTACTTTTATTTATAGCAGGTGCTGGCTGGCCGCAAGTTAACACTGAGACAGCCAAATTAGCAAAAGGTCTGTATTTCTAAATTTCAGTCTCCATTGCATCATCATGGTAATTGTAATAAATGGACTTAAGCTAAAACTCTGACGATAGCATAAAACAGATTACTATATTTAATTTTGAGGTGCAAAGGGAGAAAATGAAGCTCTGTATTACTGTATTACTCTGTAATAACGTCCATTAACAGGTTTAAGCAACTGTTTCTGGGTCTTACATTTTTGCTGAGTAGTGCTTAGGTTAAAAAAAAAAAAATCTGTTTTTATGCACCAGAAAGCCACAGTTTAATCTACCAACAGAACCCAAAATAGAAGCTACTACTAGGATCTAGTTTCCCTGCATGACAGCTTATGGATGCAGTCATTGACTTGTAACGCGCAAAAAAGTCAGTCAACTGTGTAAGAGGAGGAGATAGGGACACACAGCTGGCCTGTCTCTGATTACACGGGTCTTCCTATTTCCGAGTCAGGGGGGTGGAGGGGAGCCTGGCTAAATAAAGAGCTTCAGAACCTTCGTACTTGCTGCACCTCACCGAGATGGCTGTACAGATTTTGTCCCACCTGCCCAAGAAGTCCACAGGAACTCAGCAACAGACCACCACCTCCTCAGGTCACAGCACAGAGCAAAGGACACTAAAAAAGAGTCTTAGGCATGGTTTTCCACCAGTACTGTATCTAGAGATTCTGAACCTTATGAATTTGAGGATAAATTGTTAAGTTCACACAATGAAAGAAAAAACTGTTAGACTCATAAAGTATGTTATCTGAGGAAGCCTCAAAGAAGGGACACAGGATCTCAGAATAGTGCTTCTCACATTTTGCCACTCAGGCAAATCACCAGGGGAACTCTGTTCCAATAGAGGTCTAGGGGAGGCCGGAGACTGCACATTCCCAACAAGATCCCAGGTGATGCCCTATGCTGCTTTGTCCAGGGAGCACACTTTGAGTAGTAAGGTTCAGAGCTGGTAGGGGTGCAGAAGACTAACAGAGCTGAGTGTGGAAGAGCCCCAGAGTCCTCTAGAGGCTTGGGGTAGGGCAGGTTTGAAGAGAAGCCCAAATGAGAGGACATGTGGTCCCCACCCACCCCACGAAGCATGAGATCTCATTGGACAACAAAGATTTGGAAATTGCTGCTGGGCCAGCCCTCTTACGTCACAGATAAGGACACTGGAACCCAGAGAGGCTGTGAGACTTGACCACACACCCTCCTGAGAATATTCCACAGCCAATACGAAGATCCCCAAACCCCAAAGTGCCAAAAGCCAGTTTTAAAACACCATTAGTAAAACCTCCCTTACAGTTTTGGCCCACATCATAAAGCTACAGTTTGTATTGGTTTTCTTTTGTTCAGTTTCTACTAGTGTGATAAGGTATAGCTGCCCCCTGGCCCTTGGAACATATCTTGTTACATAATCTATGACTTTTATGTATTTCTACTCAGCCTCATTCCACAAAGGACTTGACATAACTTACATAATAAAATAGAAAACTGAGACAAGCAAGAGTAGGTGGAACTAAAAAACAGGGAAAAGGAGAACACAGATACACTGGCCAAAAATTGTGGTTACAGTTGAACTTCGAATTTAATTCCAAACTCCTTGGAATGTATGATTATTACCATTACTACTACTATTGTTGCTGATATTGATGGTAATGTCATAGTGTAAGTCTCGCCTCTGACAAGAGGGTATTTCAATCTCTGGATCCTTTGTGATATAGACCAGGTTCATTTTAGACACACAGCAGTGGAGATGTCCCCAAGGAGGACATCAGAGATTCTTTTAAATATAACTCATTTGAAACAGAATTCCAACTTACATATGGAATAGTGCATTTTGACATCTAATTTAAGAAAAGCTCTCAACTCTTACCTTAATCCCAGTTTCTGTATTTGGTAAATGTGTATAAAGCAACCATGCTGTGCTAGACACTCTACTTGTCTGAGGCACAGCCTTTGCCTTTGAGGGGTTTGCAATCCAGCGGGAGGGAAGACAAATAATTACAAGTTATAAGAAAGCAGCATGCACCTTCAAAGGATGAAACAAATATCTTAAAAAGAGAACCACAGGCCAAGGTATGAGATAATCATAAGAAAACATCCAACTGTTAAAATAGCTATACTGGTGTTAATTATGACAATCCCAAGTGCCATATAAGGGCCAGTGCTTTGGCACCATGCATTCTGCTAAGAGACGATTATAATCCTCACTTCTGGAATAAAGAAACTAAGATACAGACAGGTTAAGACCTTCATTTAAAGGCACGGTCAGGAGCACCTGGGTGGCTCAGTCGGTTAAGCATCTGCCTTCAGCTCAGGTCATGATCCCAGGGTCCTGGAATCATGCCCCACATCAGGGTCCGTGCTCTTTGCTGAGGTGGGGGGGTGGGGTGCCTGCCTCTCCCTCCCCCTCTGCCTGCTGTTCTCCCTGCTTGTGCTCACTCTCGCTCTCTCCCTGTCTGTCAAATAAATAAAAAAATAAATAAATCTATCTTTAAAAAAATGCACAATTAAGAGGCAAACCACACCTAGTAATAATGAAACTGAGACCCTACTTCTGAATCCTGGGCACCTCCCCACTATGGCTCCTGCCTTCTGAACTTACAAAGTCAAACCCAAATGAACTACAACTGGGAACACAACTCAAAGATATATATTCTCTGCACCGAGGTTGATAATCTGAATAACCAGGAAAAAAGGGAGAGGTGCCCTCTTGACACTCACCCCCTGCAAAGTACATGTTCCAATTTTCATGACAAGAATCTTTCAGAAATTGTAGAGCAAGAAGACTGAAAAGAATTTCTGGCAAAGCTGAGGAATTGATTAAACAGATGGCTTGTGAGCATTTAGAACATGAAACAGCGGCCAGCAGGGACTCACATGGGCTTATGGAAAATAAGCCATACTAAATTAACCTAATTTCTTTTTGTGAGATGGTTATTTGATTGGTTGATGAGAAAGAAGCAATTAGTCATGGTATATCATGATTTCAGCCCATCTGATGAAGTCATGTTAACAGATGTCAATGAGAAGAGTGTTGTGATATCCTTTAATATGGGAGATATGGAATCTTCATGTGGATTCATGGCTGTTTGAACAAGCAGACCAGTCATGCTGGAGTCGTGGGTCTCAGGCCACTTTGCAGATGTTCTCTCTTATAATGCTATCAGAATCCATCCCGAACAATATCTTTTTTTTTTTTTTAAAGATTTTACTTATTTGACAGAGATCACAAGTAGGCAGAGAAGCAGGCAAAGAGAGAGAGGAAGGGAAGCAGGCTCCCCGCTGAACAGAGAGCCCGATGCGGGGCTCGATCCCAGGACCCTGAGATCATGACCTGAGCTGAAGGCAGAGGCTTTAACCCACTGAGCCACCCAGGCACCCCCCGAACAATACCTTCATCAACATTTTATTAATGACGTGGCTAAAGATCCAAAAAGATATACTGACCAAGTTTGTGGAAGACACAAAGCCAGGGAGCATAATCAATAGACACAAGCAGAGTCAATTTTTCAAAGTAATGGAAGAAGCTTAAATGTGAGCTGAAACCACCCAAGTTAAATTCTGCAAGACTAAACCTTAAGTTCCATAGTTATAGGTGGGAAAACCAAATTCTCAAATCTAAGATGAGTGAAACACTGAAGAGTTAAATGGCTGACCAGTCTGTGGGAAGGAGAATAGCTGACCTCCAGATCCAATATGAGATGTCAGTACGATGTGACTGCTAAGAGCTCCTGAGGTTCCCAGCTGATCTTGAAATGTATGAAAGGTTGTGGTATAAATATACTTGGTTCCCTCAGTCCTGGGAAACTCATTTCAAAAGAAGTATTGTCACTGAAGTCAGCCCGAGGAATGATGATTAAGATGTTTAGGGGTGTTAGAATCAGGTTATCCAAGGAACAGAGAAATGAGAGGGGCAGAGCTAATATATTCATAACCATATAGAATATTTATTCTTTTCTCCATCATCCAGATGAGGAAACTGAGGCTGATAACTTAGATAATTATCCAAAGAGGAGAGATTAAGATATGAATGCAGAAGAGTCTGACTTAAAGCTGGTTCATTAGTAACAGAACCTCTATCCAGTAGTGAAGACATTGATAATATTGCAAGCAGATTAGACCAAGGAGGGACAGGATAACAATGTCCTAGTTCTCATACATGCCAGGGTTTCATTCCTTCACTCATTTTACTTCCCTTGCTTGGACACCTCTCCCTACCAAATTCATATTCCTCCTATGAGATTTGGCTCCTATGCTCTGTCTTCTACAATGTGTTCTCCATTCCATAAAGATGGGATAAATGCACCTCCATCTAGCACACCTACCCTGCAAGGGGTTGAAAGTGCCTCTTTATATCCTTGTTGACATGATTGGTCTATAAACTCTGAAAGCAAGAGCCATGTATGATTTATTTTTATTTGCTCTTCATAGCAGCTTTATTGAGATATAATTCACCTAAAATAAAATTCACTTTTAAAGTATACAATTCAGTGGTTTTAGTAGTATATTCCCACAGGTTTGCAACCATCACCACTATCTCGTTTTAGAACATTTTCATCACCTTTGTTATGGACTGAATTTTTTGTTCCCTGCCCCCTCCCCCAAATTCATATGTTGAAGTCCCAACTCCAATACCTCAGGATATAATTGGTTATTTGGAGAGAAAGTCTTTAAAGAGGTGATAAAGTTAAGCTGAGGCCATTAGGGTTGGGCCCTAATCCACTATGACCAGTGTCCCTATTAGATAAACACACCAAAGGAACATGCAGGAGCATCCACACACAACAGAAAGGTCATATGAAGCAGAGTGAGAAGGTATCCATCTATAAGCCAAAGAGAGAGGTCTCAGAGGAAACCAAACCTGATGGCACCTTGATCTTGGACTTTGAGCCTCCAGACCTATAAGAGAATACATTTCTCTTGTTTAAGCCATGCAGTCTGTGGTTTTATGTTATGGCAGTCCTAGAGAACTAATACAATTCCCAAAGAAACTTCTTACCCATTAGCAATCATTCCCCACCCCTACAAACCACTGTTCTTGGCAACCATTAACCTGTGATTTCTGTCTCTGTGGATTTGCCTATTCTGGATACTTATATGATCATATGTGATCATATAAATGGATCATGTGGTCTTTTGTGACTGGCTTCTTTCACTTAGTAGAATGTTTTCAAGGTTCATCCATGTTGTATCTGTACTTCATTCCTTTTCATGGCCAAATAATATTCCATTGTATAGAGATAAAGAAATGTGTACACACACACATACACACACACACACACACACACTAAATTTTATTATCTATTTGTCAGCTGATGGACATTTGTGTTGTTTCTATTTTTGGGCTATAATGAATAATGCTGTTAAACACTTATGTACAAGTTTTTGTGTGAACACATGTTCTCTTTTGGGTGTACATCTAGAAGTGAAATTGTTACCAAAGATTAGAAGGGCCAGTGCTTGGTTTAATGTTCTGCTATCACTGGCTTGAAATTCTTAGTAATTTTTAACAAAGTGCCCTGCATTTTCTTCTCAGTAATTTTTAACAAAGTGCCCTGCATTTTCTTCTGTACTAGGCCCCACAAATTATGTAGCCAGTCCCGCCTATGTTCTTCAAGCATGAAAGCTATTTATAGTTGACTCTTGCTAACCAACCAAATTCTTGGTCACTGGATCTATTTTACTTTTACACATTTGATAAAGGGTGAAAGGGCTCAAACCTGCCAATCCTCTATTTGTCTATCACTGCTGTAAATGCTTTTGTCATAGAAAGGGTACAAGACAATGATGACAAATGAGAAACTCAAGAGGTCATGGGAACATTTAAAGGAACTGAAACATCTTTATCTATTGAAGCAAGTCAGGTGCTCAGAGCAATGCTACCACCAGTGGGGCCACTTAAAAATTGGGGGTCTCAGTGGGTTAAAGCCTCTGCCTTCAGCTCAGATCATGGTCCCAGGGGCCTGGGATCGAGCCCTGCATGGGACTCTCTGCTTGGCAGGGAGCCTGCTTCTCCCTCTCTGCCTGCCTCTCCGCCTACTTGTGATCTCTGTCTGTCAAAAAAAAAAAAAAAAAAAAATTAACTCTAGTGAGGAGAAAAAGCCAATCAGATGGGAATCTACTGTGTGCATACTTGGATATAAATGCTATTTAACACATGTATCTCACACCTTCAGTGAATGACAAGACTCTCTGATGGGGTTTTTTATTACACTTTAAAATCAGGTTTATTTCTTGTGGGTTACACTTCTAAAATTCTAACTTATGTCAGCAAAATAACCAACTGAACCACCCAGGCGCCCCTTATGTTAGCAAAATAAGACTATTTGGTAATAATGGTTTTACCCTCTTTAAGAATGTATGTAAAAGGAGCGCCTGGGTGGCTCAGTGGGTTAAAGCCTCTGCCTTCGGCTCTGGTCATGTTCCCAGGCTCCTGTGATCAAGCCCCGCATAGGAATCTCTGCTTAGCGGGGAGCCTGCTTCCCACCCTCCCCCCGCCCCACCGCCACCTGCCTACTTGTGATCTCTGTCTGTCAAATAAATAAAATCTTTAAAAAAAAAAAAGAATGTATGTAGAAAATAAAATTAATGTATATAATAAAGTTTCCTCTTGTATTTGAATCTCCAGCTCCAGAAAAACTACCCTGAAATAAATCTGAAGCAATTCATAGTAGTTTAGATTACCTAAAACATATTTTCAGGGGCGCCTGGGTGGCTCAGTGGATTAAGCCTCTGCCTTTGGCTCAAGTCATAATCTCAGTGTCCTCGGATTGAGCCCCACATAGGGCTTCCTGCTCAATGGGGAGCCTGCTTCTCCTCTGCCTCTCCTCCTGCTTTTGTGTTTTTGCTGTCAAATAAGTATTTAAAATCTTACAAAATAATAATAATAAAACATATTTTCATAGGAACCAAGAAAAATAATGCTTAAAATAAACTGAAAATGCCTGTTCAGTGTCAATTAAAGGTTCTCCTAAACTAGAGATCAGTAATACCTTGTAGTTTACCTGGAATTTTTTTTTTAAACTTTTTTATACGAGCCATCCTTATAGAACTACTGCAAAATCAAACACAGCGGTGCTGTTTAAGTACATTTTCTTTTTAAAAGGTAAAGTTCTACTATTATTAATGGGAAACAATATAAAAAGACAATGTCTGGTATTTTCTGGATCAACCTTAATCGATTTTATATTCACAGAAAATTAAGACAAAAGAAAATTTAAAACTTCATCTTTAATCAATTGGAATTTGTTTTCAAAATGCTTCCCAAAAGAAACCATTAATGAAGGTATCTGGAGACTTTCAGGACCCAACTGAAGGAATTTCCTGAGCACCTTCACGTCACTGACAGTGGCCAGGGAAAAAACACTAAGTGTGTTGGCCAGTGAGGTAGAAACAAAATTTTTTTCAGTCAATGAATGAAGCCAAAGCCTGGAAAACTGAATGTCCCTCTGAAAATACCGAACTCCTAACATATCTAGGGAGACCCTGTCTGCAAGGGCAGGAACAGGGGCAGCTATACCCCCTGAGATCTCCCCATCCCATTTCCATGGCATCCATTCATCCAGTGTCAAAGCTCTTCTGCAGAGCAGAGAAAGATACACAATGAACAGACACAGAGAGAGGTGCCAGCCAGAGATTTTATAAAAGTCTCCAGTGAACTCAGGGCAGTTAAATAAAGTTAAAGCCCTTCAGAAAAAAACTTGAGTGCCACTTCTCTGAACACACAGTCCTCCTTTTCCCCTAGCTCCAACTCTCCAGGGAAAAGGAACTGAATAACAAAAAGCATACTTGGTCTCTGTGCACTATTGCCCAGACACAGAAACATAAGCATACGGAAAAAAGGTTGTGTCCTTCTGCTACTAGAAAAACAAGCTTTAGTGATAGGTTTTGCTACAAAATTCCTTCTAATGCTCTTGTCTTGGGTGTTTCTGTCAGTCACTATTTTTTTAAAAGATTTTATTTATTTATTTATTTGAGAGAGAGAGAGAGATAGTGACAGAGAAAATGAGTGGGGAGGAGAGGGAGAAGCAGGCTCCCCACTGAGAGGGAGCCCGATATAGGACTTGATCCCAGGACCCTGGGATCATGACCTAAGTTGAAGGCAGACACTTAACCAACTGAGCCACCCAGGCGCCCTGTCAGTCACTATTCACTATCATTTTAACACTAAACATAATACAATATACTAGTATTTAGCAGATAGACACACCCCCACCCCAACCAATCCTCTTTCCATTTTATTTTGTTCCACAGCACTTAAATCACTATCTCTCATAGCACTACTCATTGTCTCTCACAGCCTCACCCGAATGATCTCTCCCCAAGAACATGACTCAGTGTGCTTGCTGCTTTATCCCATGCCTAGCACAGCACCTGATATTGTTAGCAAGCTACCCATTCACCAGAGACTGAATGATGGTGTTCACACTGTAGGTTACTTAAGGTAAAGACTGCTTCCTGTTGCTGACCAAATGATTCTGTTGCACTAAGTACTTGGCTGATAAAAAGTGGATCCCTTTATTTATTTATTTTTTTTTTCCTGAAGAACCTGAAGTAACAGATCTTCAAATCAAAAAAGTGATCCCTGGGGCACCTGGGTGGCTCAGTGGGTTAAGCCTCTGCCTTTGGCTCAGGTCATGATCCCAGGGTCCTGGGATCAGGACCCGCATCAGGGTCTCTGCTCGGTGGGGAACCTGCTTCCCCCTCTCTCTCTGCCTGCCTCTCTGCCTGCTTGTGATGTCAGTCTGTCAAATAAATAAATAAAATCTTAAAAAAAAAAAAAAGGGATCCCTTCCCTACCCAGGGAAAAGGAAGATGTCATGGCTCTCCTGTCCCCAGGGGTGACATGGCCTGGCTTGTTTATTAAGATATCACCCTTGCCTGAGGATGGTCTTTCTGCTATGGTAGAAGTAAAGCAAGGGTTTAACCAACTTGGAGTGAGGAGGTGGCAGGGACAGGGTGCGATGCTGCCCAAGGGTACCTCTGATGGGTCATTTCAAACTACAGTTTCACATATTAGGGGACACTCATCCCTGGGCCATTTTCAGCAATTCCATGTCCATCACATAGGTCCAGATGTCCTTCCTTCACTGCAAGAGTCTCCTCTCCCTGCAGTTCCTCTAGGTTTATCTTTTGCATCAGGGCTTATCCTATAGTGGCCAAAATGGCCTTTTGTTCAGTGCTGCAGATTCAAGAAGGGCTTCAAATGTTGACTGTTGACAAGAGCTCCAAGCCAGATTACACCCTCTGTTGCACAGACACACTGACGGATCAGAAAGATGTTCCCCATACAGCTTTAAATGTCTTTCCCAATTCCGGGCCACCCTAACTATAATACACTAGGAATTAAAATCTGTATTAATTCTGTAATTATCCTGGGAGCAATATAGTCACAGTGCATTGCAGTTTTGCATATTAAATTTTTTGGTGTTAAATTTATATTTAAAACACCCCATTTTTTTTTGCCTGGTTTTACACAGTTTTATAATTAATAGACCTCAGAAGAATGAAAGAGACCCATATTTCTCTCAGCCTCTCAGAGACTCTGACTCCTCTCACCCCATGACTTTTCTGATAGAGCTATTTGAGTTCACACCCTACTTTCAGCCCAAATGTCGTTCTCTGGAGGACAATGACTATAGCTGCTTCATCTCTTGGACAGCTATCAACTAGATGCTTGTTGAATGAAACTGCTCTTTGCCATTGTTATGGACAGTAGAGAGTTAAGTTAGGTTAAATTTATGGCTTTTTCTTTCAAGAAAGAGCACACATACACACATATATCTTTGTGTACCCACAAATTAGGAAATGTCCATCAAATACAAAGATAACAAGAAAAACCAAACCATGCCAGTTAAAATGGTCTGAGGAAATGAAACCCAAATTTATTTCTTAGCCAACTTCTGCTTTTCCTAGGAAGAAATTAGAAGCATATTAATGACATGTTTTTAGCATTTTATTCATTTAACCAGTGAAATTAAAATATTGGTAGACTGTAATTAAGTGAGGATGACATTATGAACCCTGAATTAATACTGTCATTGGAAACACTGCCATGTATGAATAGTTCGTCTGCATGTTACATTACCACCATCTGCTGTTCATGACGGTCAGTTTCAAAATAGTGACTTTCCTTTATACTGCCCCTACTCAATCTTTTGTAAATTTAAATACCACATATGCTTAGGACCATTAACTTCAACATGCACCACGGTGTCCAACATGGGTAGTATTTCCTAAGTTGGGCTCCTGGCTACACTAGGGCTAGTAAGAGTGGCCTGGAAAAAAAGGGAGTTCAGTGGTTGAACAAGTTTTGGAAAAGCTCTTGAAGAGTCGTAATTTATGCCAGCAGATTTAAGTCTGTGAAGAGTCCCTCAGTTAAAAACAAACAAACAAACAAACAAACAAAAAAACCTGGCTTCACTTTGTGGAACCAAGTGTTTTCTAAACTTGCTTAATCATGGATCTCTCCTTTTTATACAGAACACCTATTAACATTTTCATAGGTACCGGCATTTGGTGCTTCATAGCTATCAACGTTTCATTATATCAAATTGCCTACAAATAAACTAGATAATTTTACATGATGTTTGCTTATAAATAATGTGCCACCAGATTTACACATATTTTCTTACATCACTTCCAGGAATCACAGAATGACAAAGTAACATTGTTGTCACTATCACTTCACAGCAAAGTTATTTCAGAAAGTGAAAAATCATCCTATCACTAGACCTCAATAACAAGATTCCAGTGGTGCCTCTCAAACTTCTCCAGCAAGATACCTCTAATAGCAAAGAAGGATGAACTCAGACCCCTGAGATGGGTCTGCCAAATGCAGGACATGTCTCTGAAATCTCATGCTTTGTTTTTAAAATTCATTCAACAAATAGTGCCATGTTTGTGAAATGACAAATGTTCTGGATTATTCACTGCAGCAGGGTTTTTAATAACAACAACCCAGGGGCGCCTGGGTGGCTCAGTGGGTTAAGCCGCTGCCTTCGGCTCGGGTCATGATCTCAGGGTCCTGGGATCGAGCTCCGCATCGGGCTCTCTGCTCAGCAGGGAGCCTGCTTCCTCCTCTCTCTCTGCCTGCCTCTCTGCCTGCTTTGTGATCTCTCTCTGTCAAATAAATAAATAAAATCTTTAAAAAAAAAAAAAATAACAACAACCCAAGTGTATATCAACAGGAAAGTGAATACACTAAAGTAGAGCCATATAGTGGAATAGACTATACAGCTGTTAAAACAAAGAATGGGAACATTCTCTAATATTAACATGGGAAAAGCTCCAAGATACTCTGGCATATGAAGAAAAGCATGAAATAGAACTGTGTAAAATGTGAGTTTTTATCAGAAAGGGACAAAAATAAGAATTCCAGAGTTGCTTAAAATGCATATGGCAACTCTGGAAAAATCCACAGGAAATTCTTAACAGTGGATACTTTTTGGGGAAGAAGATGGAACTCAGAAAAAGGAGGACAGGGATGAGAAGAGACTTTGAACAGTATACTTTTTGATATTTTTTGAGCCATATGAATGTGTAACCTAGTTAAATTATATTAAACATTTAAAAATCATGTAAATTTTCACTCTGTGACATATTCACATATGACCTAAAATTTTTTTTAAATATCCATACATTTTTAGACTAGTTAAAGTATATCCATATTTAAATTCCTGCTTGGTGGATCATCTGGGAAATCATATATACGTGGTTTAGTGTGAAAGACACAGGTTTAGGCCATTTAAGACTTGCTTGAACATATAGCCTTCATTCCATTTGAAGGCCCAACAACAACACATTAAAAAATCTGGAACCTCTACTAAAAAATGCTTGCTTAACAGTTTGGGACTTTCATCTATAAGCTGGAGTTAGAACTCTGATGCACAAAATCAGTACTAACTTACTTTTAGAAGTGACCATACAGAAAATGGCACAAAACTAAAATGGCAACCCCAAGTGTGAGGTGTCACAGATTTCTATTTTTTTCTATTATTTTCTATTTATTTCTATTCAGATTTTTTCCATTCTTCCATGCCAGAGTGTTCAAGGGCAAAGTAAACCCCAAGGGCAAACCTCTGCTTTACAGCCCAAAGTAAGTGGAATTTCAAACTCTCCCAAGTATTCTCAATGCATTTTTAAAAGCTTGGTGATGATTTAAAAAATAGGAATAGCCCATCTAGCTTAAGCCAAAAATTTCCTATTATACTTCTTGAATAAAAAAAATTACAATTAGGCTTCTTTTGGTTATACTTTCATAGTACTTTGATTAAAATGCTTTCTATATATGTGAAAAATGTGCCATTTATTTATATGAAAGATATGGTCCAACAAATAAAATACAACACAAATATAACTCTAATGGAACAAGCAAATGCCGTATGACTAATGTCAATAAAACATACTATAGGTACCTGCATTTTATACCCGAAAATATTCTGAGGACAAGTTTTGTATCCTTGTTTACTTCCTCAAAGTGGTTTAATAAACCAACAGTGCCATAAATGTCTCCAAAATTCTTTTAAACTGAAATTTTATTTCTAGGTGTAAATAAGGCCAGAATTAAAAAGATAAACAGTGTGACTAGATGAACCAATACAAGCAGCAGGGAGTCATCTGTTATTGATTTCATTGGTTCTGATTCCATTTCAGAAGGCTATTCTCTCTGGAATCCCTCCAGAGAAACAAACAGGCAGTGGCGAGCATGTGGACTTCAAACTCTACTGCAATCTCCAGATGATCTGCTGGATATTCATAAGTGGCAGAATGATTCTACCTTAGGTCTTAGGTTTTATTGCAGTTGTAATAATGAGTAATGAATAATTGATCACTGGGTAATAAATTATTCAGGCAGGCACACAGTTTCCAAGGAATCCTGGAGTGAGTCTAGCTAATGGCATAACACAAGCCAGTGGCAGCTGCCGAGGGGACACCCCACAATTACCCAACGCTGCAGAGGCATGGGTATAGTTAGTGCTTCTCAGTGTGGGCTTTTCAACGAGGGGCCATATTAATGCCTTCTGAATTTTTATAAAGTAGAAATCCCCAGAGGATACTCTAGTGTCTAAGTGGGGTTATGAAATACTGAGTGAGCCCTGACTTCTTCATCCAACAAAGAAGGATATTTGTTATCAGCTGAGTACAACCTTTGCTGCTGAAACTACTGTTGAACCAAAAAGCTGTAAAATCAAGAATGTATGTCTAAACACACACACACACGCACACACTTGTGTGTGTAAATATATATTTTTCGTGTGTATGTCTGTATATCCATACAAACACAGAGTTTTTATGATTATGCCAGCAAAATAATGCCAATATAAATTTTACCTTGAGGAAATTATCTGCTTTTCTGTTTTCAAAAACTTCTGAATGTAATTCACCCTTATGAGCTCAAAACTCAACTTCTTTAAAGATAGTAAGGCTTGCTAAAAGTCACCTACAGATACATGTCAAGTCTCATCCATATCAAATATCCAAATGCTTTACTTTCCTAAGTATTGTTAAACAGACTTGCAAATCATATCTGTCATTGATTCTTCTTACAGCTAAAAATAATAAACCTTCTCATTAGAGCTCAATAATCATTGTACTGAAATGTCTTTGAAAGAGAACATGAATTAAAAGCAGCTGATCAGGGGCGCCTGGGTGGCTCAGAGGGTTAAGCCTCTGCCTTCGGCTCAGGTCGTGATCCCGGGGTTCTGGGATCAAGCCCTGTGTAGGCCTCTGTGCTCAGCAGGGAGCCTGCTCCCCACCCACCCCCACCCCCCCGCCTGCCTCTGCCTAATTGTGATCTCTGTCAAATAAATAAAATCTTAAAAAGAAAAAAAAGGCAGCTGATCAACAAATGGCAAATCTAATTTTGTAAAAAGTAGACTGGCTGATCTTGCCCCCAAATCCACAGTATCTCCATTTGTGCAAGGCCACTGAGATGGGAGAGAAGGGACTGAGGCAACAGAGAGCTACTAGACCAAAAATCTTCCTCCAATTTTCCCTAATGGAAGGCAAAGAACCTAACTAGGTTTTTAAGGGTTTCTCCAAATTAAAACTAATAGAAAAGTGGAAATGTCAATCAAGCTTTAATGAAAATGCTGAGTGTCCACCATTTATGGGAGAAGTTGAGGAAGCTGACACCCAAACACATTCTTTTTTCTAAAATTTTTTATTTAAATTCTATTTAAGTATTATTAGGTAATTATTAGGTAATACATATTGCTCAAGTTTCAGGGGTAGAATTTAGTGATTCATCAGGTGCATATAACACCCAGACACATTCTAATCAAAGCTTCAATATTATAAATTTTCTACTCTTAGAAATTTGGAAACCTAGAACACATGACAAGAGGATCAACATACAATTTAAATTTCCTTCCTCGCTTGCTCAATAAAGGTCATGAAAAGCAAGGCCTATCATTTTCCTCTGAACAAAAAACTAGAAGATTGACTGGTCTGAACCCAAAGATTAGAAAGCAACATTCAGCTTAAACTATCAAATTTCATGATGATTATGACTAGCAACTGCAAAATCAACCAGTTTAATAATCTGAGAGGCTTTCATATATCATTGTCCAGGTTTTATATTTTAAACACATTTATTAAGGTAAAATTGATATATAGTATACTATACATATTAATATATATAATTTGATAAATTCTGACATATGGATATGACCATGAAACCATCACCACAATCATGATAATGAGCATGCCATCATCCCCCAAAGTTTCCTCGTGCCCAGAGTTTGCTTTTTCAATAACTAAAACTTCAGGTGGGTTTTCACATAATTACTAAATAAAAGCACTGCTGTACCAAGTATGTCCTACAACATGTCAAAGATTTCATAACTGTTCATTCATACTTATAAGTATCAGGTAATAGGGGCCATGAAAGCAGCTGAGAAATAAAAAGGGATTATGTTCTTATTAACCTATGGAATAGAAATTCAATTGCATGGTATTTTAAAGCAATGAATGTCATATAACATTAACTGCTTATTTTTAATATTACATGAAATTATTTATACAATACATAATTAGTATAGCATACAAACTAACTTTTAGAACTTTGTAGTGTCAACTGTGTCTATTTCCCATATAAATATAAACTTATAAATCACTAGTTCCAAATCATTACAAATCATTAGTTCCAAAAACTAAGCTTAGAAGTAACTGGCCAAGAAACTACTAGTAACATAAGGGTTGTGTTTCTCCCCTGTTGACTTTAAAGTCATGTACATCACTCTAAATTGACTACTTAGAAATGGATGTAATGGCAACTCAACTTTTTTCCCCAGGAAAATTGGCTCAAGAGTAATAAAGAGACCCAGAAACTAATTTTAACCTGAGAGCTTTCCACTCTCTCATTTCTTTGATGTTTGCATTATAGAAGTATCTCATTCCAAGTTCTTTAAAGGTGGATGATAATCACAATGCGGATTTTCAGTTCAAAATAGTTATAAGGGTGGGTGCTAACCAAAATTGCCCACAAGTCAATGCATGTATCAAAAAAGGAACAGATCAGTTCAGAAAGGGAAAAACTAGAAAAGAAGCTTCCCTCAGCTGATCTTGTTTCAGTAAGTGACAAATACAGAGGAATCACCTGCTGTGCGTCAGGCAGAGAGCTGGGCAGCTTGACTCACCAAAAACTATTGGAGAAAAAGTCTCATAAGAAGGCTGCTTGAAAAGAACCAAAACCAAGAAGGGCTAGTTACAGATTATATTTAAGGTTATCATGCTTGCTTTGGGTCAAGAAATTAAAGTTAGAGATTAAATATTGAAAAATATTCTGATAGCAACCATTAAAAACCCTGGATTTGGTTACCGAGGTTCTTCTGGAATCCATTAAAAATCAGCTCATCTCCTTGAAAAAATGTCCCTTTTGATTGGGCGGGGGGCGGGTTTGAACTATACTGTACACATAAAGTTTTGTTCTTGCATATTATTCACTCATCTTTAAAATATTTTACTTATTGGGGATACCTGGGTGGCTCGGTCAGTTAAGCATCTGCCTTCAGTTCAGGTCATGATCCCAGGATCCTGGGATCAAGTCCCTCATCAGGCTCCTTGCCAGCAGGGAGCCTGCTTCTCCCTTTGCCTGCTGTTCCCCCTGCTTGTATGCTCCCTCCCTTTCTATCTCTCTCTCTGATAAATAAATAAAATCTTTTTAAAAATTTCACTTATTGAATAAATGAGACAAAATAAAATTTAAAATAATAGGCTTACACAAATCTTATATTTTAAAAATTTGTGGTAGTCAACAATGACAGTGTAAAGGTACCAGCATATCCAGTTACATTTTTAAATTATTATTTATCAAAATAACTTATATATGCCCCCATCTCATCCATTTAAATGAGTAAAATTCCTTATTTCCAAGGGCATTACTCAGTATTGGCAAAACCATTAGCTTCCCTGCTCACAAATCCAACAAAACAGTACATCAGAAGAACAGAATGGAATAAGCAAAGAATTTATAAACAGTCTAAAAATCTAAGAAATATACCATATTTGCTTACACTCTTTTCCTGTCAATAATCTATCTGTGGGGTGCCTGGGTGGCTCAGTGGGTTAAGCCTCTGCCTTCAGCTCTGGTCATGGTCCCAGGGTCCTGGGATTGACCCCTGTATCAGGCTCTCTGCTCCGCGGGGAGCCTGCTTCCCCCCAACCTCCGCACCTGCCTCTCTTCCTACTTGTGATCTCTCTCTCTCTGTCAAATAAATAAATAAAATCTTAAAAAAAAAATCTGTGGTATTTTCAATAATTCGCTTTTATTTTCTTTCAAATAATAGCAATGCAAGAAAAAAGCATTTTTAAAAAAGGCTTTTTGTGAGCTGTTTTTCTTCTTTCTAAATGCTTCTTGGTGATTCAGTCTTCAAAGCAGGCTTTTGCCCAAGCCAAAATGAAAACTGAGGGTTTCCCTACATCCTACTCATCCTAAAATATTTTATTTATTAGTCATGTCTCATGGTAAATATTAAAAACCAGAAAAGAAGCACATGGCTTCTTTTATGCTAATACATGCAACAAAGCAGCTTCAGGAAAATGTAAATCATTTACCCCAAAATGTCGACTTCATTACCATGACTGAGGAAGTCAAAGTAACTGTGCACCCTTGCATTTTATTCTTTTTCCTTTCTATTTCCTGAACCTTAAATGTTGTAAGATGGCCAGAAGCTCAGGGGCTTGACTTTATTACAGACAGAGAACTGGTGGTGAAGCCCAAAGTGAAGTCCAAGTTCAAAATAACCCTTCCCACATTTACCTAACAGGAACTGATGCACATGATCCTCCAGAACATGAGCTGTTTTAAAAGAAATTTTAATACGCTTTCATATTATAATCTCTCTCAAAAGATCAAAGATTTTAAAGGAGAAAGAACTGATCACTACAATGAAAACTGTTTTCTGGCAGGGCAAAACAGAAAGAAATCATTAGCTTCCTCCCAATTGTTTTCATAATTCCACCACATAACCACTGAATCCTATTAAACTAACTCAGCCTATTCAATAACTGGTCCTCCCATCACAGATACCCACTGGGGAGAATACCTGGTCATAATATAGAAATAATAGCTTTAATAAGAGTACATAAAATAAGCTCAAAGTTGGACTCATTAAATCCATTAATGTTTTGTTTAGAATGAGTCAAAACTGAAAGGAGGGATATGTTAAAATGATTAGATCAGACAGAATCCATAAATAGGTGTCAGTAGGTACAATATATAAGCACTAGCTTTGCTGAATGCTTACCAGCTATTAAATAGCAGAAAATTACTCTCACATTCTGAGGCACTGGAAGCTTGTTCCAAATATTATAAAAATCTACACATTCTGGTAAGAACTACTACTCATTTTTAATTATTTTTTGACACTTTCAGGCTTCTATAATCAATTTATTAATTTGCTAAGAGGAAAAATGTCCCTTTTTATAAACAGTGAAAACTTATACACAGAAAGGAAGGCTTTTACTCTGGAAAACAGAATTGAGGTGCCTCAAAAAGTTGAAAATAGCTACCTTACGAACCAGCAATTGCACTACTGGGTATTTACCGCAAAGATACAAATGTAGAGATCTGAAGGGGCATGTGCACCCCAATGTTTATAGCAGCAACATCCACAATAGCCAAACTATGGAAAGAGCCTACATGTCTATAAACAGATGAATGGACAAAGAAGATGTAGTATATACACACACACATATGTATATATACAATGGAATACTATGCACCCATTAAAAAAACTGAAATCTTGCCATTTGCAACAAGGTGGCTGGAACTAGAGGGTATTATGTGAAGTGAAAGAAGTCAATCAGGGAAAGACAATTATCATATGATCTCACTGATATGAGGAATTTGAGAAACAAGACAGAGAATCATAAGGGAAGGGAAGGAAAAATGGAGGAAGATGAAACCAGAGAGGGAGACAAACCGTAAGAGACTCTTAATCTCATGAAACAGAGGGTTGTTGGGAATTGGAGGGTAGGGATAGGGGCTGGGTGATGGACATTGGGGAGGGTATGTGTTATGGTGAGTGCTGTAAATTGTGTAAGACTGATGAATCACAGACCTGTACCCCTGGGGCAAATACTACATTATATGTTAATAAAAAAAAAAAAAAAAGGGAAGGAAGGCAGTCTTTTCAAGTTCATTCCACACAATATGAAAACTGATTTCTCTACTCACTATGTCAAAAATAAATTTGAAAATGGATGAAGTCCTTTTTTTCTAATTACAACTGAGCATACCAGCAAATGTGGCCATAATTCATAACTGGCCTAAATATGCCTCAGTGGAATGGCACAGAATGCCCACCATTTCTCAGTGATTGAAGCTTGGTTCTTCATTAGTTTTCCAGGGTTATACCACTGTCAGAAAGGATATGCTGGAAAAATCGTTATGTTAAATCTCTGAGCATGCTGAAAGGTACAATACTTTTTTTACTTCTACTTCAAAAAGGTTACCAGAATCATATCCAACAAGAGGGAACTAACTGATATCAATGCCATACAATGGACTATTATGTGAGGATTTTTTTTTTAAAGATTTTATTTATTTATTTGAGGGAGAATGAGTGAGAGAGAGCGTGAGAGAGAAGGTCAGAGGGAGAAGCAGACTCCCCAAGGAGCTGGGAGCCCGATGTGGGACTCCACCCTGGAAGTCCAGGATCATGACCTGAGCCAAAGGCAGTTGCTCAACCAATTGAGCCACCCAAGCGCCCCTATGTGAGGATTTAAAAATGACACTTTTAAGAGTACTTAGTAACCTGGGAAAATATCTATATTTTAGTGCTTAAAAAGAAAAAAGATGGAAAATTATACATACACTGAATGGAACTATCCTCCCACCCTTTTTTCTAGTTCAGTGATCCTCAAAGTATAGTCTGCAGCCCAGCAGCAACAGCTGGTAGAGATGAAAATTCTCAAGCCCACCTAGACTTGCTAAATCAGAAGCTCTGGGAGTGGAGCCCCGCAATCTGCATTTTAACAGCCCTCTAGGCAATTCTGATGCCTAATAAAGTGAGAAAACCATGGGCTCGTTCTTAATCATCCTTCAGGTCTCAGCAGAAACGACACATTCTCAGGAAGCCGTGCCTCGTCCAGCACCATGCTGCCAGCTTCTATGTGTTTATCACACTTCGCAGCAACCAAGACTTTCCTTTTACAATGGATATGGCAGCTTATAATCACTTTTACTCTTATGATTATACAATTAGTGTTCTTCCCTTCCACTAGACCAGACATTCCAAAGTGTAGCTGCACATTCAAATCACCTGGAGGCTCTCAAAAATCCAGATGCCTATGGTGTGGCCCAACTAAAACAATGTACTGGGGTATGACTTGAACGTGTATTTTTTAAAATACTATGATTCCATTCTTTGGCCAAGGTTGAAAACCACCTGACTCCTTGAAGAGCAGGTGATCAGCAAATACTGATCAATGGTTGTTGAATGAACATGTGGAGGGTTTTTTGTTTTTAGTTTTATTTACACTGTGGGTGTTTGTTTTTTTTAATCTTACACATGGCACAAAATTTCAAACGTACACAGAGTGAAAAGTAAGTCTCCTTCAGTCTCATCTCAGAGGGAGCCATAGTGACCATGCCATATGTTTCCTTAGAAGGAGTGAATAAATATTTGTCAACACAGAGAGAGACCAGAAGTTGGGTGGCAGGATTATAGATTATTTTCCCACTTTATGCACACTTGCACTTTTATAAAATGTATGCACATGACTTTCATTATAGGAAAGGAGGTACTGTAAAGATAACTAGATGTATGTGCATCCCAGAGCTATTCCAGAGATACACCTTGGGTCTGACAGTTCTGAGAAAAATGGTCATTTTGGAACAATGTTCCCTGTCATGAGGAAGAGATCCTCTATTTGGCTTAAGCAAATAGTCTAATTATTCCCCTTACTTCGTTTTGGTTATATTTTCACCTCTGATTGGATAGATACTCAGCTTCTCCAGAACTCAAGTCAGAAAATGATGGAAGGGCACGTGAAAAGAGATACTATTCATTCTTGGCCCTGAATTAAAAAGTGGCATCATGGGCACCTGGGTGGCTCAGTAGGTTAAGTGCCTGCCTTTAGCTCAAGTCATAATCCCAGTATTTTGGGATCGAGCCCCGAATCAGGCTTCCTGCTCAGCGGGGAAGACTGCTTCTCCCTCTCCCCCTGCCTGCTGCTCCCCCAGCTTGTGCTCTCTCTGTCTGTCAAATATATAAAATCCTTAAAAAAAAAAAAATAGCATCATGATTTACAGATCTGTCTTGTCTGAATTTAGTTAACATGAGCCCCTACCAATACTGACCATCTCTAGGTATATTAAGAGGAAAAACTGAAGACTGGATCCTAGTGTGGTGCTTTAATGATGGTTCTGTCCTTCAAAGATCCTGACCCCCTTGGCCCCAGCCCCATTGACAACTGTATCTCAATAGAACATTCTAGAACTGGGCCATAAGTCTAAGATGCTCTCAGGAGAGACTGGACTTAAGAGAGCTATCTGACAATAATGGACCCAGACTATTGTGGGTTTTTATTTATTTTTATTATTGTTGTTACCCCTTATAACTTTTCACCTCCCACACTCTTAGGGTCTAAGGACCTCTCCCCTCTGCTATCAGTGTAACTAATTCTACCAGCAATTCTTAGCCTTGTCTCCTCTATTCTGTTTCTGTAGCTGGGTGGGAAATATTCTGTTAGGACTTCTATAAATCTGCTCTGCTACAGACCCAAAAGCTCTCCCAGGAGGCAAGGGCCCGGGTTTGAGGACATTTCTCTAAGGACTTGGTAAATCTTCCAATTTAACTCCAGTCCTTGTCTGCTGTAGACATTTGATACTGAGAAGAAATGCTCTGTGGAGAGAGAAAGTATTTCCACAATAACCATGTTGACATACTTAGGCAAAGGCCAATGTGTAGGTACACAATTAAAGAAGGAAATATTTGGATATTTACATGGACAGGACCAAGGAGGAAAAAAATGAAAACTCTTGATAATGCACAGAAACTAGTAAAATAAAGACCATAGGTAGCTAGGAAGGGATCTTCAGTGGCCAACATCTCTGAGAGCAACCCGCCACACAGATGTTTAAACATTATACTGTTTACTAGTTTTTTTATGTATGTTAATTGCATCTTTCCTCTACACTGGAAGCTCCTGAGGCCAAGCCTTCGGTGCTATTGCTTCAGTCTCCTCACTGGTGCTTAGTACAAAGCAAAGCTTTAATACATATATACTTAGGAGTTGACAAAAAGACTAGCACAAAAACAACTCTAAATAATAATGTCACTGTATTTTAAGTTGATGAAATTTAAAACACCATTATAACCAGAATTCTTTGCTGATAAGATCAATGTTGAAATTCATTGCAACATGGCCATAATTGATCATGTATAAGTAATCGTGTAAAAGTTTAATCATGTATCTTAGGGTAAGCCTACTTCCTTAACATCTCTTTTCTATTAAGTTACAAGCACTATGCTAAGGGCCAAAGAACTTTTTAGCTCATCCAAATATGTGGGTCTGTTTAAAAAAAAAAGTCTGACAGCTTAACAAAAATATAAATTTATGAAGTAGGATTAGAACAATATTTACAAATGTGAGTTAACATTATCATATCCTCACATTCATTAGACCAGAATTTCTATAATTATGAAAGAAAATATTCTCAAATATTGTTTTATAAATTTCATGATGCAGAATAAAAGAAAAACCTTTATGCCATTCAAGACTCATTTTAAGTTCAATTTTATTCTACTGTGATAATTAAAAAAGGAATGACAGATCTTTATGCCAAAAAGAATGCTCTCTCAAAACACACATTAATCAAAGGTCACATTTGTAGCTTTTTTCTAATTCCATAGCTAATGCAGAAAGTCAATAAAAATATAAAAGAATATGGTATTTGCATTGTAATTAAAATACACAAATTCACAGTATATGAAAAATGTCAATGGTGGAGTGATGCCCCCAAGTGGCATAATGATAAATTGCTACGCTCTGATGGAAAAGAACAGCCATTCCTTCTTGTCAAGATCTTTCATTAAATCTAAAAGTGCCTATTACATAAACCTAGATTTCACATAGGCTATTAAAAAGTGTCTATGGGCCATCTCAGACTCACGGTATCACTCTTTAACCAGGGATACCAAGAGATAGTCTGGTATATGAAATTATGATATACTTTCCTTATAATCTTAAAATATTAAGGGAATGTCTGCAAAACAATAGAGTCAGATCTTCTCTGGTCTATTAAGGGAACAGCATTCAAAACATTATAGATATCTTTTTAGAAAGTATTATTTTCTGGATTCCTGGGTGGCTCAGTCAGTTAAGTGTCTGCCTTCAGCTCAAGTCATGATCCCAGGATTCTGGGATCGAGTCCTACATCAGGCTGCCTGCTTAGTAGGGAGTCTGCTTCTCCCTCTCCACTTGCCGCTCCCCCTGCTTTGTGCTCTCTTTCTCTGACAAATAAATAAATAAAATCTTAAAAAAGAAAAAGTATTATTTTCTACCCATCTCTGACAGTAACCAATTCCCTATGTTTATGGCCTAGTGTGTAAAGCACAATTTAAAATCTTAACTAATCAAATTGCTCGGTGAATGGGTGGTACTAATTAATGTGCTTTGCTCACAAACTGAAGATTCAACTGTCAACATTCTGGGGAAAGAATCTAAAAAAGTAAGAGTTTAGTTTCCTGCCTCTGTACATGTTTTAAACATAATCATTAATGAGGTGCTATCTTATATAGCTAAAAGGTCAACATTCTGAGCATCAGTTGCTTTTGGAAAACCATAGAGATAAAAACCATAGAGATAAAAAAGAAGAGATGCCAACAGAATTGCTACAGTCTCAAGAAAGATCCTTGAATAAGGTTTTAAAATCACGTGCTTGAGATCAGGTTGTTTTGAGAGATTTCTCTCTTAAAAGTAAAATGCAGGGTGCCTGGGTGGCTCAGTGGGTTAAAACCTCTGCCTTCGGCTCAGGTCATGATCTCAGGGTCCTGGGATCGAGCCCCGCATCAGGCTCTCTGCTAAGCGGGAGGCCTGCTTCCTCCTTCTCTCTCTCTCTGCCTGCCTCTCTGCCTACTCGTGATCTCTGTCTGTCAAATAAATAAATAAAATCTTTAAAGAAAAAAAAAAGTAAAATGCAAAAGAAAAACTGCCACTTCATAAAGAGTGCCGATTTCAGTTATTGGGTGATGACTAAAGTTTTATTAGGCTTCCTTTAATTATTCCTTTAAGTTCGATTATTTACAAATAAGATGAATCTCAACTGCTATGAATGATATCTATAAGGTAATATGATAATATTCTATATTTTATACATTTATTTACAGATAAATTTATAAGGTCTTCCCTGGTGGTCTAGTAGTTAGGATTTGGCACTCTCTTACAAATAAATGTATATCTAGTTATAAATATATATTTATATATTGTATATTCTTTATAATATCTATCTTGATATTTTATACATGTAGATAGATAGATATCTTATTTAACCCTATTACAATCCTATGAAGTATTATATCCATCTTACAGATAAGAAAACTGAAGCTCAGATTAGAAAACTGCATAAATTTAATCTTCTGGTTAAGAATAAGATTGGCTGGGGCACCTGGGTGGCTCAGTGGGTTAAAGCCTCTGCCTTCAGCTCAGGTCATGATCTCAGGGTCCTGGGATCGAGCCCTGAGTCGGGCTCTCTGCTTCACAGGGAGCCTGCTTCCTCCTCTCTCTCTCTCTCTGCCTGCCTCTCTGCCTACTGGTGATCTCTGCCTGTCAAATAAACAAATAAAATCTTTTAAAAAAAAAAAAAAGAATAAGATTGGCTTTATATCTTGACCTGTTCACCTCCAAAGCATGTGGTCTTCACTGTAAAAAGTTACAGCCTTCCTTCTACCATTCTAGAATTTTGTGAGCAGCCATAGCCATGATTCTTCATGATTTTAGCAGAGAGTTCTAAAATCAATTGATCTAAAATCAAATGTCTGCAAAGACAGGCAGGTAGTAGAAAGGTGTGAAACAGCTGTGTGAAGACACAGTGAAGAGTGGCAGCACATGGCTAAGTAAAGAGCACAGGGTCTAACTAAGGCGGGGGCGGCTGCTACCCACCTCCAGCCCATATGTTAGCAAATGTGACCAAATCTTTTGGTTTGTTTTTCTCCCCCAAGAGAAATGAAAAGTTCTATTTTTATGAGATTGCCCATTTTTAAATAGTGGCAGTTAACTTAGACTAAAAAAGAAACAATATTCAACAGGCCAAACAAAACACATCTGAACGCTGAATGTAGCCTATATGTAATGTGCTACAGAAATTCTGATGAGAATGATTCTATACACTAGACTTTCTGGTATCAAATAACTTGTCAGTTATCCTCACTGTTGGATTCATTCCACACATCTAGGCTTCATCTGACATAGCTTAATTTAGGTGTTTTCAGACTAGTAGTGCAAGTGCAGGAAGTTATTGACAAATCACTTCCCAACCAACCAGCCCCCTCCTCTTTCATTTCTCTCCCTCTGCTCCCCAACACCTACACACTTTACTCACCCATCATCTCAAGTCTGAAGCTTTCAAGTTTGGTCTTCATATATATTATTTTACATCCCTTTGTTCAACTTTTTAGCCCTCCTGTGAATTCTCTTAAAATTCTTCACATTCCTTACTCACTGAAGAAACTAAAATTGATATAGTCTTTATGATCAGGGATAGAAGCAGAAAAATGTTCATCTTTAGCCCAGAAGGCTGATCTATAGCCTGCATAGTTCTGATAAGGATCAAATACATACTGGTTGCTACATTCTTATAAAGGGTCTCATAAATGCCTCTTTATCTCACTGATGATTAATATTAAGCTGAATGATAAGCACCAGAGAAATCTTGAAAAAGTAGTTTAACAAGTAAAAATTTGAAGAAAATTTTTACTCCCTGCTCATCCCCTCCCCCTTGAACACTAACCATATAACCACCAGCCTCATACAGTAAAAGTGAAGCTCTTTCTGCCCATGGGTCCTATCCCTGTGCTATAATAAAAGCACCTTTTTGCACTGAAAATGTCTCAAGAATTCTTTCTTGACTTTTTGCTCATAGTCCCACATCATTTACGATGTGATTTTTACTAGTTCTGGGTCAGATTTAGGTCTCACTCTCAATGTTTCCACAAAGGTACTCTAGTAATTTTCAGAAATTTATCATCCTGTTCTACATGGCTGGTATCATACCTCTAGGATTTATGGAAAAGAATTCTTTTTGATAGGAGCCATGAAGCATGCTCTGAGGACACCGAAGAAGTGCTAGTGCTGTCACCATTCTTCATGTAGGAATTTATTGAAAACTACAAATTCTAGATAATTACTTCTTAAAATTCTAGACATAGAGACCATTTAAAAAGTTGATTTTGAAATAAAATAGTAGCATCAACATTTACCTTTATAATTCCTATGTAATATTAAGAAGTAGAAAATGTTTATCACACTGATTTTAAGTCTAATGCGCAAAAGCTCAAAGAATTTAGAGTAGCCTCAAAACTTCTAAAAAAAAAAGGAATAGATTATGGGATGGAGGTCTGTTCTTCTGGAGTTAAGGGCTGATGTCCTGGATCATTCTTCCTTCTGCTTTCTCTTTTTCCTGTGTTTCTGATATACAAGTTTCTCATCTGAACTTCAGTTCTAACTAACTTTTCACTGTAACAAATTCAAACAACTTCAAGCTAGAAAGGAAGATTCATCATTACCTGTAACAGACATACCATCCAACAGCACTATGAGTTTTTCTCTACCATGAAAGTTTAAGGGTCTGAATAAAATCAAAGAAAAGGAAGTAACAAGAGGGTCCTAAATATTATTAAGCTAATTTTAGATGAAGCCCGTGTTTGGTTTAAATGTCTAATTTGAGAGCTGTGTGACTACAGATTTAGAAAAATTCCTTCATAGAAGAAGAAAAAAAAAAACCCTAATGCCATATTTCCCTTAGTACACCCTATTCACCTCAAGCGTGAATTACCATTTATTTGCATTTCATAACATTTCTAAAATTGCCATCATTATAAACAATTCTTACTTTCTCATTCAAGAAGTTCCAATCAAGTTAAGTGGAAGCAATGTTGTAATTGAGATTCTGGTATGCATAAAAATGATATTTTCACTTCATCTACCCCATTTCCCTATTCTAGGTCATTTAGGTACTTCACTCACCTGCTGAAATGCCTGTAAAAATCTTATCTTAAGAAGCTTTTCTATCACTTACTAAATTCTTAGAATCCTAAATGCAAAGAGCAAATGGTACTCCATGTTCTTAATCAGCTAAGAGCTATGAATACAGGGCATCCAACTCAAAATTTGTATGAAGTATTTTTACTTACAATTCCTCTCCTTGTTTTGCTTTCTTGTCTGAAACCAGATAGACAGTTCCAAAACTTCCACTACCAAGTTTTTGTTCAAGGACATATCTTCTTGCAATCAAGGTCTTCGGATAAGTAGAAATGGCTAATGATCCATTCACACACTTAGCAGCCTCTTGGAATTTCAGCATTGCTCCAAACAAGAGAGAACTGGATTATTTGTTTATAGAAATTTAACATTCAAGTCTCCTAAAAGATGGCCAAATTCATCCAAGTAGTGTTGGTCAACCCCTTAAAAGTGAAAAGACCAGAGATCAGGTACAAAGAATGCTCAAGTATTCCTAACAATAAGTGTCAGGTTTTGACATTAATACCTGCACCTTGAATAGTGGATTCAATGACATCACATTTAATGACTTGAGAGAAAAAGGTTGAAAGGTAGTGATACTAGCAGATTCTAGCAGAAGACAGCCAAATATGGCAAAAGTGAGTTAGAATTAAATAATCTGTTTAAGATTTATACTCCCCACCTACTGCTTAAAAAAAATATCCAAGTATAAGAACATTATAATTTCCTTAAATTTATACATTTGCTTCACTCTTTTTGTAATTCTTTCCACCTTATGTCTGTTTTGATTAACAAATAGTGAGTTAGGATTAAACTAGAAGTCAGCATAGAATTTTTTTTCCCTGTAGACATTAAACCATGGTATTTGCATTTATTAGAATAGATGTGAAGAAGAATAAAGACTTTAGAATAAGTTTTTTTCTCATCCTAAACAAATTCTGGTCCAGTTTCTGAAGTTATTATATACACTGTGTATAAAGTAATCTCTCTGGATTGGAAACAAGAAGTATCACAAATGCAGTTCAAATCAAAGATTATATTTTAATGATAGCTAAATATAAATGTGTTATAGTTCCTTAAGGAACTATAAATGTACAGCAGGATTATGAAAAGTAGAACTGTTTTATATGATTGTATGCCTAGTAAAATCACTTTTACTTCATCAAAATGTAAAATGTTTTGTTAGTTATCATGAAAAGTGGACTTTGTTTAAAAATCTAAAAAAACATGATTTTAAATTGAAGACTGTCTATGCCTTGGAGTCAAGTTTTCATTCCAAAGCTATAAGACAAAAACTTAGTATGTTTAATGATAAAACAAGATGCTATCTGTGTAGTTTGGGGTTTATGATCAACAAACTTCACATGGTGGTGACAAATACAAAAATCCCTGGATTAGAACATAAACAGTAAATGTCCATTTAAAGCATTTTTCTTCTTTAAATAATGCATTGATCAGTTAAGTTTTACTGGATGCCAGTGAGAAGTATTCTAATAATGAGCTTTAAAAAAACAAAAAACAAAACAAAAAAACAACAACTAAAAAGAGGGGAGTTGTGCTGATTCAATGGGTACAGCACACCACTCTTGATCTTGGGGTTGTGGCTTTGAGCCCCATGTTGGGTGTGGCGATTACTTAAAAATAAAATCCAAAAAAAAAAAAAAAAAGGAAGAAAGAAACCAAATCATCTGGTGGCTCAGTGCTCATACAACATTACCCTTGCGTTGAAACTTCAAAGCTGGAGTTCATACCCCAAAATCCCTGAATAAATAAAAAATTACGTCAGATTATCAAGATCACAGAAAACATTTGTGAAGTCTACTACTGCAAAAACAACTAAAGAGCAGGCCTCCAGATGTATATTTTGTTTGCTTTCTGTGCTCCCATAAAAGTGCTACTTTCTGGCCAAATTAAGGTGTTAAGAAAAATATATGGATTCACAGGCTTCTCAACTGAAAAGAACCCTTCAGATCACCCAGTAATTTTCCGTATTTTAGGGAAGTGTTTAGTGTTTAGTGAAGGACAGAACAGTTCTGAGAATCCAATTTCCCAATGGCTCCTATTTGTAAATGAGCTTTTAAACCCAGCCATGTCGCCTAAGCAGTCTGGCCAGGCCCACAGAGTACTTCGGGACTAGGTTCCCAGACTCAGCCCTGCAATCCCCTTCCCCAGTCCACCTTTAGGCCATCGATCCCATTCATCTCTTCTCTGCAACCACAGAGCAACCCTAGTAGGTCCCCTACCATCTAGATTCCAGAACGTCCTAGATTCCAGAACGTCTGTTCGTCTGTTCGGTTGTCATTGTTGCCTCGCCCCCACCTCAAGAAGGTTGTGAATGAAGTTGAGCTCCAGGAACACACTTTATCTTTTGTATCCTTGGCTCCTGTCATAGAGCGGGTGTTCAATAAATTTTCTTAAGGCAAACTAGAGTCCAGCAGGCCAACTGTTGCCCAAGGCGGGGGAGGCGGGGGGCGGGGAGGGAGTGGTGAGAAGAGGGAAGAGAAGATTTAGAAAGTTGGATGGGAA
The DNA here is from genome assembly GCF_010015895.1 of Lontra canadensis. Taxonomy (NCBI): domain Eukaryota; kingdom Metazoa; phylum Chordata; class Mammalia; order Carnivora; family Mustelidae; genus Lontra; species Lontra canadensis. Next base: position 16,575,311 of record NW_022631032.1, read on the forward strand.
CCGTGAGAAAGGTGAGAGATTACCTCCTGCAAACTGACCCTTTGAGGTAAAACTAGCCTGGCTGGGGCAAAAGGCCAGGGAGGGAGGGAGAGTGTTTATCACAGGTTGAAGTCAGTAGTTCTCTTCCCTGGTAATAATAAACGAGAGGAAGCAGATTGGACACCAGATTCTGCTAAAGTAGAACGCTAACCTTAAAGGTCAAACGAACATTCCTTGCCTCAACTTTGTTTTAAAAAATTACACTTTCGCCAAGCGGGTTAACGTATGTGGAGGAGGCGCCAGCAACACGATTCTCCGGAGACTGGAGCAGATCCGGGAGGTAAGGAGCTGAGAGAAGTGAAGAGATCGCGGGTACGGAGGCCCACGGACGCGGATCCCAGCTGGGGCAGCCTGAAGCCATCACCTTCCCCTGCTTCGGGGAGCCCGGCACGCCCCGAGGAGCGCATACCTTTCGGAGTCGAGGGCGGAGAAGCGGCATGCCAACAGTCCCACCCGTAACTGGGACGTAAGTTGGGCAAGTCCCACGTAGGTGCAGCCGCGCGGCAGAGCTCCAAGACCTCCCCGCATGGTTGTTGGACGCCGTTGCCAGGGAGACGGCGTGGGGCATCCTGGGAAGCCGGAGCCAGGCTGCACGGAGCGGGTCCCCGAGGCGGAAGTGTGCACCGACCCAAGTGGGCGGGGAAAGACGATCAGGCCTGATCCGCCTGGCTTTCCTACCCTGACAGCCGCCATTTCGGAGCTTAGTTCCCAGCCCGCCTTTAGGGACATCGCGCCTCCAGGCCCAGGAGAGCCTGGGCCCCCGGCGCAGCCTGGCATCACTGGCTTCGAGGAACCGAGTGACGTCATACGCGGAGACTTCCGGTTCCCGCTCTTAAGGTGGGACTCTCACGTGCGGGCGTTTCAAGCAGGGGCTCCTGCAGTCTTTTAATGGAAGGGCTGGTGCCCTGGGAGGAAGATGTAGGTGGGCTCCTCTTCTGGTCGGGGTAGCGAGCTGTGAGGGTTGTGGTAGCGTGATGTATAAAGGCCCGTGTTTGACGACTAACATCAGACCTTCTGTGAGCCTTTCTCCTATCCAGCACGCAAAGCTTTGCAAGACATAAATAAATAACTGCTATGCCGGATAAAGTGCTGAGGGTAGGGCTAAAATTAGGGTGAATTGAGTGGCGCGCAAAATGTAAGAGGGTACCCCAAAAGTCTGTAATCAAGGTAAATATATTTTAATGCAATATATTTAAAAACCAAAATTAATGCATTAGAAGTCCATGGTTGACAAATTTTCGTGGTTTTAAATAAAGACAGTGCCATACTGAGCCATACTGGAGCATGAGGCGAAAGGAAAAGCTAGTAACACACATGCTGTGACTTAAGTTAGCCAGATAAGGAACGATTTTCGTGGTACTGAACCGCATAAGCAAAGACAAGAAGATGGAAAGAGCCTGTGGTCAAGGTGAAACTGGAGAGTTAAGTCCCCCATGCTCATGAAGCAGTAATTTTCCTTACTCAAACTATGCCAGTTAAGCTGGGCCCAACAATAAGCCAAGGCCTAAAAGAAATTCCCAGACTGTCAATAAAGAAAAACTGGTTGCCTATCATTGACCCTACATACTTTAGTTAACTGAAGCCAAGTGCTCTCTGATTTATTATGAGATTGAGGACGGTATCATTTTTATAGCTTAGGCCTTTTTATTTTGACCCTACACAAATAATCTGTGTTGTAAGATGGTGACTGTTACCTATCTCAGTATCAGAATCCACAGTAGTCTTTGTTAGTATGTCAGTAATGGGCTTTAACTGATTTTCTTTTAAAATCAACAGCCTCCATTCCTATCTAGAGATCAAACTCCATGAAACCATTGCATTTGTGCCTTATCACACATGGGGAAAGCAAAAGAAAATGAGAATGCACTCAGCTAGCTGGTGCTGCCTGAGCCTCTAGGTAAGAATTGAGATGCTAACCCCTAATATGTGCTGTTTAAAGAACTGTTCATAACATTTGCTGTTGGTTTTTAGTGCTGGAAATGATGACTTGGTCCCCAGTAAACAGCATCAATTGAAAATGTGTTCTGTTGTTTTAAATTCTTCAGTCATCATGGGTATTCGAGGACTAATGAGTTTTGTGGAAGATCATAGTAATGAGTTCTTCACTGATTTGAAGTTGCGAGACACAAAAATTGTCATTGATGGCTATGCTCTCTTCCATCGGCTCTGCTTCAACTCAAACTTGGAACTTCGGTATGGAGGGGACTATGATTCTTTTGCAGATGTTGCACAAAAATTCTTTGAATCACTGTTTGCTTGTAATATCTGTCCATATGTTGTATTAGATGGAGGATGTGACATTTCCGATAAAAAGCTTAAAACTTTAAAGGATCGAGCAAGAGAAAAGATCCAGATGGCTCATTCCCTTTCTGTTGGTGGTGGTGGGTATGTGTGTCCTTTACTCATCCGGGAAGTGTTCATTCAGGTTTTGATCAAGCTACAGGTGTGTTTTGTCCAGTGCTTTTCAGAAGCAGATCGGGACATTATGACACTGGCTAATCATTGGAATTGCCCTGTGTTATCATCAGATAGTGACTTTTGCATCTTTGACTTAAAAACTGGGTTTTGCCCATTGAATAGCTTTCAGTGGAGAAATGTCAACACTATCAAAGGCACACAAGATTGCTATATCCCTGCCAAGTGCTTTTCCCTTGATGCACTCTGCCATCACTTCAGCAATATGAATAAAGCTCTACTGCCTCTCTTTGCGGTGCTATGTGGAAATGATCATATTAATCTGCCCATCATAGAGACATTCTTAAGTAAAGTACGTCTTCCTCTTGGAGCTACCAGTTCTAAGGGGAGGAGACACCACCGAGTTTTGGGACTTCTGAATTGGTTATCTCATTTTGCCAACCCTACTGAAGCACTCGATAATGTTCTGAAATATCTCCCAAAAAAGGATCGTGAAAATGTTAAGGAAATTCTCTGCTGTTCCATGGAAGAATACCAGCAATCTCAGGTGAAGCTGCAGGACTTTTTCCAGCATGGTACTTACGCCTGCCCAGCCGCCCTGAATCTGGACTTACCAGAGTGGGTATTAGTGGCTTTGGCCAAAGGCCAGCTGTCTCCTTTCATCAGCGATGCTTTGGTGCTAAGAAGGACCATTCTTCACACACAGGTGGAAAATATGCAGCAACCGAATGCCCACAGAGTATCTCTGCCCATTCGGCAAATCATCTATGGGCTTCTTTTGAATGCCTCTCCACATCTGGAAAATATGTCCTGGAAGGCATTGCCTTCTCAGCCTCTAGCTTTCAGCGAAGTGGAAAGGATTAATAAAAATATCAAAACATCGATTGTTAATGCAGTAGCACTGCCCAAGGATCATGCGGACTTAAGCAAATTGACTGAGGTAAGTGTTTGTAACGCTAATCTAATTTTTGTTAAGTACTTTACAGGTTAAAAAGTGCTTTCATGCATATTCTCTCTCTTAATATAACCAAATGACGTTGGTTGCTCTAGTCCCATTTCATAGCAGACAAAACTAGGACTCAAAGTAGGTTACTGTGTGATAGGTCAGCCAGAGAGTTGCAGTGTTAGGACTCAAACCCAGGTCTTTTAGCCCCAGATCTGCCATTTCCATTCTACTTTGGTATTCTGTGTTATTTTGCACTTATTACTGCTATTCTGTTGATACTAGCTATTAATAAATTGGGATCATGTGACTTTAGAAAACAAGGAAAAGGAAAAAATTCTGAGCTGCAAAAAGAAGTGTGCCTTGAAGGTATTGATCAAAGGCATGATGAATATCTTAGATTGCTCAGATTTCAATTAAGATTAATACTGATGCTTGCTTGGGTCTAATTTTTCATTTTTATCAATGAGGACCTTTTTTTTTTTAGGCTTTAGGTTTATGACATCATAATGATTAGTTTGATATTGAAAATATGACTCTTAGCCTAACTCAGTGTTGTTTAAACCTGAGTAACAGTCTGAGCAATCCACTTTTTTTTTTTTTTTTAGATTTTATTTATTTATTTGACAGAGAGAGATCACAAGTAGGCAGAGAGGCAGGCAGAGAGAGAAAGGGGAAGCAGGCTCCCCGCCGAGCAGAGAGCCCGATGTGGGGCTCGATCCCAGGACCCTGGGATCATGACCCGAGCTGAAAGTAGAGGCTTTAACCCACTGAGCCACCCAGGCGCCCCAGCAATCCACTTTTTAAGATAAAAAATAATTTATGGATCCCAGTGTTTATTGTTTGTAACATTACATAAATATACTAAAAATTATAAATAGAGGGCCACCTAGGTGACTCAGTTAAGCATCTGACTCTTGATTTCAGCCCAGGTGATGATCTCAGGGTCCTGAGATCGAGCCCCAAGAAGGGCTCTGCACTGTGCATGGAGCCTGCCCCTCCCTCTCACACCTTTCCTTGGGCTCACTCTCCCTCTCAAAAAATTATAAATAAGTATGAAACTGCTTATGCTAACACAATTAAAGTTACAGTTAAGTGCAGATAAACTTAAAATGCCAGTTGTAGTGGCAATGAGAGTTTTCTTAAATTCAACTAATGTTCAGATTCATGAGACTCTCATAGACCATTCCTGGTACTAGTCTACTCAAGACTATAGGACAGCAACCATAGCTTCCCAGCAGGTTTGAATCAGGCTTTCCTTTCCTGTGGGAGTTTTTCCAACAGTCTACACCACGTTCTCCAGTGGGATGATTTGTCCTCCTACCTCCCACAGGGGACATTTGGCAATGTCTGGAGACACTTTTGATTATCACTACCTAGGTAGTTGGGGGAAGGAGGAGTGTTGCTACTGGCATCAGTGGGAAGGGGCCAAGCATGCTGCTAAACATCTTAAAATGCACCAGACAGCCCCTCCCAGGAACAAGGCATTATCCAGACTGAAATGTAGCAGTGCCAAAAGCTGGCCTACACTGTTGGCTAGGCACTAAATTCTTTAATTTCCCCATTAGTGCCTGCTCAGGCACGAGGAAATGAGATCCACATCAGGTGGGTTATCAGTGCCTCCTTAGCAATGAGGAATGACTGTTCGTGTGATGTGTTTCTTTAAGGGGTGCTGAAATGTTCTGGAATTAGTGATGCTTGCACAAGCTTATAAATATATTAAAATTGTTTTAGGATTTCGGGGGGGTTGGGGGGTAAAGTAACGGGGTGAGGGTATTAAGGAGGGCACATGTGATGAAGACTGGTTGTTATATGCAACTAATGAATCATTGAACACTACATGAAAAACTAATGCTGTACTATACAGTGGCTAACTGAACATAATAAAAGTAAAATTATAAATAAATAAAAGTAAATAGAAGAGTGAATTTATAACATGTGAATTATATCTCAAAGAAAGAAAAGGTCTCACTGGCCTCCTTACCCCTCCCTTTTTGTAACAATTCCATAAACATAGCTTCCGGGCTCCCTGCAAGGGCCATGCCTAATTATAGGTCACTGTGCTCAAGGAAGCCCCACGATATGATGTCCTCATCTGGGTTTACAGTTCACTTATACAAACCTAGATGCAATTTTACAAGAGTCATTTTTACCATGCCAAGTAAAAACTAACTTTATCACATTTCCAGGGTTACAGAAGTAGAAAGTTGAGCATAGGTCAAATTCCAAACAAAAGGGATTTATTAAAACTTTTCTCATATGAGCAAATTAGCAACATTCTAAATGATGATATTTTGCTAAAATTACATTTCTCCTCACAACATAAATGGTGCTATGTTGGAGAGTTTTTAAAACCTTTTTTATGGCTTTATTGAGAAGTGCTGTACAGGAAAGTGCCCATATTTAAAGTGCACTTTGATGTATGTTTCCATCTGTGAATCCATCTTGCAAACTAAAATAATGAATGTATGCCACAATCCTAAAAGTTTCCCCTTGCCACTTTGCAGTTCATCCCTCCCTGAGTGTGTACACACAGCAAAGTACACAGACGATTGTACAGCCTGATGAAATTTTACCAATCCACGCTACCCTGTAAAGAACGTTCATCAGCACCCCAGTAGCTTTGCCTAATGTCTGGTTTGAGCAGCCCCTCTCTCCCCTCTCTGGTAATCACTATCCAGACCTGTAATAACATTGAAAAGTTTTAACTTTTTTTATCTTATAAAAATGGGATCATAGAATAGGAATTTTCTCATCTGGCTTCTTTTATTCACCTGATGTTTATGAGACTCACATCACTGTGGGAAGCTCTTGATCATTTATATCTCATTGCTGTGTGGGAATATACCGCAATTGATTTTTCCATTTTGCAGTTGATGGGCATTTGGGTAGTTTGCAGTTTGGGCAGTTATGAATAGGGCTATGAGCATTTTGGTGCACATCATTTGCTGAAAATAGGGACACATTTCTATTGCATATACCACTAGGAGTGGAATTGTTAGAAGATACGCATGTGTTCAGTTTACAAGACAGATTGTCAAATGGACTTGCAAGGTGGTTTAACCAATTAATTCCCACCAGCAGCTTATGAAGGTTCCTCTTAATTTACACCTCTCCTGACACTTTTTGTGTTTTTTATCCTTTAAGTTTTAGCTATTCTGATGTTTGTATAGTGGCATCATTTTAGCCAATTTGTTGGATGTTAAATTTGCATTTTTCTGATGACTTATTTTTGAGCACCTTTTATGTGTCAGTTGGCCATTTGGTTATTTATATAATTTTTTGTTCAAAGTCTTTTGCCCATTTTTCTTTTGGCTTTTTATTTCTCTATATGTGTCCTGTGTCAACATGTAAACAGATTCTCAAATTCTGTAGGTTCTTTTCATTCTAATATGTTTTGATGAACAGAAGTTCTTAATATAGTCCAGCTTAAATTTATTATTTATGATTATCACTTCTGTGACCTACTTAGAAAATTAGTCTACTTCAAGGTCACGACTTTTTTTTTTTTTTTTTTTTTTTTTCTTTTTTATTTTTGTCTTTTATCTGTCTGCAACTGATTTTTCTGTGTATGGTGTGACATAAGGATCAGGGCACATTTCCCCCCATATAAAAATCCAGTTGAGCCAATGAGTATAGCATGCTGATTATCCTTCTTGCTAAGTGGAGATGATAAGTGTTCTCATCACTTACCTGTATTCAAAACAGGGTAAAATTTTAAGTTCACTTTCTGTATGGTGAGATCTTTTAGCTTTCCCTAGGCATAAACTCATCAGTTCTGCACTTAGCTCATTATTGCTAACTCTCATTAGCCCATGATAATTCTAAATGGTATCAGGTGCAAATGTGATTCCAAAGACAAATGCACAATATGAATAGAAATTTTGTGACAGTTATCTGCTTTGTGCCAGCTGTTGTAATAGAAACTTTATAGTTACTTAATTCCCACAGTAACCACATAGTTTCCATTTTGGTTATGTTAGTTGCAGTGGATAGAGCTCCACTCAAGCTAAGCAATGGGAGGTTAATCATAAGGTGAGATGGAAGTGGACTATTCTCTGGGAGTAAGACAGTGCCAGGACCAGCCTCTTTCTGGGTGTCTCTGTTTCTCTGTGGGATTTTCTACAGGCTTGTGCTTTCAGACTTGTCACATGGGATAAAAGTTAACCAGATTTAAGGGCTGTGAGCAGAGCAGTTATAGGTCAGAAAAGAATTCATGTATTTCCTTAGCTTTACTTGGTGCATTTTCCTACCCGTTGAGATCATAGAGTTTTTGTTTATTAATCGCTACTTCCCATAAGAGTGATTGATTACACTGTAGAGCATTTTGCATATTTCTAATTTTAAGAAGTTTACCAGTATCAAAATCTTAAACCCATATTTATAAATTATATTTAATACTCTCTGCATCAGTGTTGAAACTATTTTGTCAATTATGATGTGTTGTATTTCAAGGTTAACATGTCCATTCCCAGCTGTCAACACACTGATGACAAGCTGGTTTTTAAGATGCTGAGCAACGTTTCATCCTTTCAGAAAGTTAAGAAAAATATTTTTCTGGCTGCACGTTGACAATAGGAATACAACGGTTTTTTTCTCTCAAAGTTTGATCATAAAGTTCTTCTGAAGGTGCCCTTTTAATAGTCCTAATGTCCTTATTTTAGAAGTATGTGACCTAGAAGGTCCCTTATGGTTCTTAAGATTCATTAAGGTAAAGTTATTTCAAGAAGTCTGAAATCCTCATAGCTGTTAATTCCCTTTTATTTGAAGGGCACTCTAACACATGGCGTAGAAGTGAGTGTGGTGTATTACTGCAAGCAGTGAGGTACTCCTTAAATATTCCCATCTCCCTTGACTATATGTCTCACCTACAAGCAGCTACCCTGCAACAGTCCCTGTGTGGGAAAACAAAAAGATAATAAAACATTCACCTGGGCAGGGACAGGAGACAGGACCCAAACAAACAGAAGCTTGTCTGATATGCCATAAAGGGTACATAAAATCTAAGTTTGCCTTCTATTGGTGATCAGTAATGGCACCATGAAGAAGGTGGGGACTGAATATTCACTGGCAAGTAAGAGTAGGGCTAAGTATAGATCTTCGTTCGTTTCTCAAAGCAGAATAGTTAAAATGCAGATTCCTGGGTTCCTCTCAAATTTACTGAATCAAAATTTAGGGGGTGGGACCTGAAAACTGAATTTTTTAACAAGCTTCCCAAGTGATATATCCACTGAAGATGTTCACCAGCCTACATAGAAGATGGAATGACATGAGTAAGGGCTGTGTAGTGAGGGTAGACAATATATCCATACAACCGTATTTATTAAGCACCCGGTGGCTGATTTCTTTCCCCAGGAAGATAAGAAACTGACAGAGCAATACATTTGCATTAAAGTGTTTTCATACTAGAAAAACAATAAAGACATTCCCCAAAGTAACTTGCAGGATGTTTGGTATGTATTTTCAGCTCTCCTTGGCCAAACGGCAGATACTTCTGTTAGACACCCTGAAGGTGAAACAGACCATCCTGGAACCAATTCCTTCTTCACTGAAGCTGCCCATTTCTGTCAGTTGCTACTGGTTGCAGCACACAGAGTCCAAGGCAAAGCTGCATCACCTCCAGGCCTTACTGCTAGGGATGCTGATGGGGCCCTTGCATGCCATAATAACCAGCCCTGGTAGGTATCTGGAAATTCCAGGAGTAAATATTTGCATGTTACTTGCATGTAATACAAGTTTAAACAAGCGAAAAAATATTCTTGGATTATTTCCTCACATCAGTTATATCCAAAACTTAGGAATAGAGGGACTAAAGCATCATCCATTCATTGGCAGATGTTTCTAAGCACTTGTATGTGCCAGGCTCTGTGCTGCACAGTTTGACAACGGCCCAGCAGTTAGGATGTGCTGATACTGCGGAATCCCACCTGCTCTGTGGCACCTAATGCTTTAATCTCTTAAGTCAGAATGTATAATGTGCCAGTTACATTCTGTCTTCTGTGTAACCTGGCCCTATCAATACAGTGGCAACATCATCACTAGAAACGGATTTAAAATAGTCTGGTCGGTGAAACTTCTGAATACCTACAGTCATAATAAACATTCATGCTTGTGCTGTTTTATTATTTCTTCTCCACTGTAAGTTTCAATTAGTGTGTTAGTGATGCTAGAAACAGTAACTTTTCTATTACAGAAATACACTTTAAGGCAGTTTCAACTGCATTTAAGTATCAGGTGAAATAAGTGAGAATGCATTGAAGCACTTCAATTCTCCAGTGGAATTACTCCCTTTAAAAGATTATGAATGCTGTAACACTTTATCTAAACATGTATAATCATTATCACACTCCGGAACAGTGCTACTATCTAATCTAATGGCCACTAGTCACATGTGGCTATTTAAATTAAAACCAGCTTCTCCTTGACAACCAGGCACATTTAAGTGCTCAGTAGCCACATATGGCTACAGGCTGAATTCGACAGCACAGATCCAGAACAGTTCATCGTTGCTGAAAGTTCTGGTGGACAGTGCTACACTGGAGTTTACTTTTAAAAATAAGTTAAATGAGAATGAATCAGTCTAGATTCCAGGACTCCCAAGGGTGAGAGTTGCTGTCAGAAGAGACTGTTGTTGTTTTAGGACAGCCAACTTAATGCAAAACAAGTTAAGGCCCACTGTTGGTTTTCTCTCATTTAAGAACATTCTCAGGGCACAAGCCTGTGAAGTTTTTACCTGAGTCCAGCAGAAGGGGCACGTCAAGGGTCTGTTTCTTTTCTTTTAGGAATTGTGGACCCTGCACCCAGGCAGGCTCAGTGCCTTGCTGCTCGCTAATTGGTAAAAGGTGGGCCTCCTTTTTATTACTTTCAAGTTGGTCCAGTGTCCTTTTGCACGCCCCCACACAAGCAAACGTGCAGAAGCTTACAGTTGAACACACAGAGCACTCTTCCTTGCCTATGGTTGTTGCTTCTTGCCTCTTATCCTCTACTGTGTGATGTAGATGACTGACCATATTCTCCTTGAGTCATGCTTTTGTTTTCCTCCCACAAAGCAGAAGTTAGTGTGCTTTGAACACAGAGGCTGTGTTAAGTGCACTGTAGCATAGAGGCCTCCATGGAAGGAAATTTAGTGAACAAGAACAGTGAAGAGAATGACGTTTAATAGTGATTTGTATTTTTCAGAGAGACAGATTTAGGGTTTGGAGAGTTCAGATGCAGTGGTGTTTAAGGTCAGGTAGTAAACCAGTGGAAGAGATGTTATTTTAAGGGAAAAAAAATAAATAATTTGGGGTTGAATAGTTAGGTCATCATTAAAAAGGCATTTCAGTATAAATATTTCAATTTATACAGCAAGGCTTTTACACTGATGTTAAAATAGTAAAGAGCCAGAAAAGAAAAGCATTTTGGTTATTTAAACTAATTTTTTTTTCTTTATGGAATTCAAAGTTCTATATATAGAGAAAATTACAAGCTATACAGTGTTTTTGGAAATACTGCCCTTGGGTTGTTTCTTTGTCTAGATAAGGAAGAGCTGCGGGAGGTTGGTGCTAGGATGTTGTATGAAGAGTTCCAGAGAGTGAAGGAGCAGACACGGCCGGGCACGAGACTGGACTTAGACACAGCTCACATCTTCTGTCAGTGGCAGTGCTGTCTGCAGATGGGGATGTATCTCAATCAGCTGCTGTCCACTCCTCTCCCGGAACCAGACCTAACTCGGTAAGCACCACGGGAAACTAGTTCAGATGGCTGCACACAGAAGTAAATACTTTTATTTATACTTAAAGCACATAAGTTATGTTTAAAAAATTAATCTTAGTATAATTGGTCTTGGATCACCATTATAGCTAAAGAGCTGGAAAAAGGAGAAATATTAATTTTGTTCCATACTCCCAAAAAGTACCCATAATTAGATCAAAGATTTAAAAACCGCCCCGTAAAGTAAGAAAAGAGGCAGTTGGTAGGATATAAGTTGTTCCTTCATTTCTCTCAGGTCTTTGTTCAAATATCACTTTATAGAAGCTTCTTCTGATTACCATTCTGGGATATTATTCTCTGCTTCCAGTCACTCTAGTCCTATTACTCTTTTGGACTTTTGTAAATTGCATTTCTTATTACTTGGCAAACTGTTCACATATTCGTTCAAATATTTATTAAGCCCCTGTGTGCTAGAGTGTAGTGAACAAAACAAATTTTTTAAAATCTCTGTTGTCATGGAGCTTTTTCATTCTAGTGAGATGACTATTAGATGCTTCAGTGAACTTTATCTAGGGTTTTTGTTTTGCCAGGTAAGTATGAAGAAGGGAGAGGCAACCTGTATGCCAGGAAGTGATGATGTGTTGGACTATGGAATTGAAGCTGGGTAAGAAAGAAAGGATAGCAGTAGGGTGTGGGCCAGTGAAAAAGTGCTACATTCACTGGATTGGGACATCCTGGTGATTGTCCATCCAGGAGATCCCAGAGGGAGAGAGGAAGATAAAGGGGAGATTGTTAGCAAATGGAGCTGAGATTATAGATGTGCTTTGTCTCTCCCCACTTGAATGTAAGGTCTCTGAGGACAGAGACTTAGCTACTTTATTTACTTTTGTAGCCCCAGGGCCTAACATATAGTAAATACACAAATATTTGTCAAATAAATTGAGTGATACATGAATGGAGGCGTATAAAATATGCTGGTATGACTTTAAATGTTTTAAGGTCTAAAGCTTCCTAAACAGTAAATAGTGTTAATAGATCCCTAGTGTTAATAGTGTTAATAGATCCTAATAGCTGAGCTACTCCTAGAACCTTCTACCAATAAGATTAATTGGACTTTGACTTGTGGATTCTTTATGCCCTTTCCTTAAATAATTTAGGTCATTCTTGACTGGATCCTCTCTAGCTACCATAAATCCCTTTACAACACAACAGAGAAAAACAGAACCAAACAGTTCTCCTCATGATGATTTCAGCAGGACTGTTCTTGCATCTCAGCATTACTAGAGTTTATTAAATGATGATCTTACACTGATCAGTTGCTAAGGCACCAGTGAATCAACTCTGACATTAAGTTATATATTAAATTTGTGGCTTCCAGTTAATCCCATCTTATATTTCTGAAGTAGGTTTTCAGTGCAAGTGAATCAGTGAACTTGCACGTGCTGCCACTAAATTTTCTCATATTTCAACAGACTGCCTGTTTGGTTTATCAGACATTTTTAATTCCTTTTCTTTGAAGTGTTAAGAGGCCTGCTCAACTTTTGGCTAGTTGCAGATCCAGCAAGCATCTATCATTTGTTGGTAAAAAGTTTTTAAGTATCACCAGCCAAGTTTGTAATAACTCAGATCTTCCCTCCTTCTTTCCTTCACGTTTTTTGTTTTTGTTTTTTTTTTAAGTTATTTTAATAATAATTTAAAGAAGCAAGAAGAGTTCTCATTGTTTAGCTGCATTTGTTGAAGCCATGTTAATGACCGTTATCTCTGCAATGAACCTATGCTTTATCAACACTCTGTTTTTCTCTCCCGTTGAACAGACTGTATAGTGGAAGCCTGGTGCATGGACTATGCCAACAACTGCTAACATCAACTTCTGTGGAAAGTCTCCTGAGCATGTGCCCTGAGGCAAAGCAACTATATGAACATCTGTTCAATGCCATAAGGTCATATGCCCCTGCTGAATTATTCCTTCCAAAGGGTAAATCAAATTCAAAAAAAAGAAGGCAAAAGAAACGTGGTACCAGCTGGTCAAAGAACAGAGTGGGAACCACCTCAGACACTAGATGCTGTTATGAGGGAAGCAATCGTTTTGGGCTATTAATGGCGGAAAATTTGGAGGAACAAATTGAGGTCTCAGAGCTTGAATAAACTCAGCCTGCAACCAGATGTATCATTGTTAAAACTTTTGTTACCTCCCCTGAAATGATTAACTTTTATTCAGAATCTGTTAGGGAATAAATTTTGTAAGAGGCAACCTTTGAATCCCAAGGTATTTTGTATTCTGCTTTTAATAAACACAACCTGATTTAAGAAACTTCTGTATTTTCTTAAACACATTTGAAAGCATGTTTGTACTTCTTATGTTCCATTTCAGGAAGTTAATAATAAGTCTAAAACCTTTCCACTGCAGCAATTCAGCCAGCTATGTTTCCAAAAAGAATGGAATTCCTACTTCAATTATTTCCTATAAGCGGAAGTGGGGTTATTATTTCAAAACATTTTTTTTTCCTTCAACTGCTTCCTCTTCATCCTTTATTCTGAAAGGTCTGAGGCCTTAGAAAAGTGAGGGTGCCAGACACAAAGTAAACACCTTTAAGTACTAGGAAAATGAGACCATGGCAGGCTTAGGAACACTTTACATGCTCCAGGTTTTAAAGCAGAAGTTGAAACTGTAATGTCTCCAACAAATTAAGAAATAGCATCCTGAGCTCCTAGATCTAGAAGAGAAAGAGGAAACACTATGAAGAAATTAAAAGATTAGTGATATATGCAGCAATACCAGAATCTTAGGCCATTTGTTCTACTGCAGGTATTAACCCATTAATGGGATCTGAAATTAATGAGTCACAACCAGCATTTTTTTAAGTGGAAATCATCAGACATGCATATCATATATTCAATAGTTATGCAAAATGTACTTCTTACTGTGGATTGCAGTCAAAAGACTTTGAAAGGCACTGCTCTGGAACATTAACTAGAGGCTGCTAATATTATAAATAACAATAGAATTGTGAAGGTGCTGGCCAGTTCCAAATAAAGAACTTGAAAGTAAGCAAGTGGAATGAATCCAATTGGGCAAGATCTAGAGATCTGGAGGTAGATTCCCAATCTTTATTTGCATTCATACAAATGGTGTTCTTCCTTTCTTCTGTACTCTCTTACTGGTATATTCCATCAGTGAGAACCCTAAACATGGTTTTAAGCTACCATTGTGAACAGGCCTATGTTCAGTTTCTAACATTTGGCCAACAAGTCTTTCCACCGTCCTAGTGAGAAGTATACTCTTAGGGGAGTAAGCCCAGCATCAGCCAGTGTTTCATATACACCTTCCAAGTGTTGACTGGCAAAAAGCACAATCCTACTTGTTCCTAAAGTTTTCAGCCCTAAAGACTGGTTTCTCTTTCAAATAAAAAGTTCTTAAAATTAGGAAATTATTGTTTAATTTTAGGATGAGTGCATGTGGCTCTGTACTAAAGTTCTTTTTATGTCTCTGAAGAGATCGTTATTCATAGAAGAATCAAAAACAGTCACATGCTCTATTTTTGATATGTGTTTTTACAGAAAACAGTAGACCTAACGGGGACTACAAGCACATTAAATCCGCTGTTATATCAAAATTCTCTTTTTCTCGATTCCTACATTTGGGAGCCAATCTGGAAATTATACCAGTATGAATGTCCTATTTCCAGGCTTTATCATCAACACTGCTTTTGCAAACCACCAACCTTGCATGAAAAACCATTTCTATTTCCACCTTGGCAACTGGTGTGGTAGACACCAATCTGAAGAGTATATGGGCTAGAGTTTAATTAAAAGTCAAGTGAATTCTATCACTCATCTTTTTCATTAAAAGTTTTTCAAGCAAAAGAGCCCTCCTTCAGTAGACACTGAGGTCAGGTTCCCTTCTCTAACCACTGCAATCAGGGCCATTCACTTGAAATGAATTCACTGCCTTGCAGTGAAGCAGTTAAAATCTAATAATGTCCATTAACTCTTACTCTCTGATAATTAAGGAGTTACCCCACCACATTATAGATCTTCTCCTAGATGTATAAATCAGAGATCATAAGCACTCCACAAGGTATCTGAGGGGTTTACCAAAGAAATACGACATAGTACCTGAACCCCAAAATCATATAAGCTACTTGGGGGAGACAAAACACAATGAAATAAGAACATTTTATGAAGCAATCTCTCAGCCACAAAATGGCAAAGAGCAGACTGAACACTACAATAAAGTGACAGTAGTCACGAGGCTGAGGACAGGTTAAATCACAAGATTTGGCTTTAAGAGATAGTGATGTAATTCAGATGAGATACAGGGGAAATGGAAACACCTCTGTAGAAGAAGAATGTTACACACTCCATATTCTATTTGGAAAATTTGTTTCCCGTTTTTAATCAATCCTTTAGGTCTTGCTCTTTCTGATTCAACTCTAGCTAATGAAAGGCTACCTGAGGTTTTGCAAATGTAAGTCTTCAATTAGTTTTAAGTACCAAAGGGACTCTGGACAGTTTTTTTTTTTTTTTACTGAATAAATTGGGGTGCCTGTGTGGCTCAGTGCATTAAGCATCTGCCTTCAGTTCAGGTCATGACCTCAGGGTCCTGGGATGGAGTCCTGCATCAGGTTCTTCGCTCAGCAGGGAGCCTGCTTCTCCCTCTGCTGCTCTCCCTGCTTGTGCTTGCTCTCATTCTCTCTGACAAATAAATAAAATCTTAGAGAAAACAAAACAAACAAAAAAAGATAAAGACCTTGATAAATAGAAAGGTCTTAGAATTATCTTTTCTTCTTTTGTGTATAAATGAATTAATGATGATGCCTCAGTTACCCTATCTGTAAAACAGGGATTAAAATAGTTCAAACTGTTAAAGACAAAATGACATATACTTTTAAGTTAATTCACCCAGTGCCTGGCACTAGAAACATGTGAGGAATGCCAGCCATTATTGTGACATCCACACAAGAAGACCAAGAGCAAAGCAAGGGATCTGAGAAAGAGTGAGAGGGGGTTGAGCAGAAAGATCAAAGCACCATGACACCAGTGGCTTCCAGAGCTAATGGCAGAAGTTTTGCAAAGGCAAGGAGATCAACACTATCAAATATGGCTAATGGGAGGACAAGAACGTGAAAACCTTAAAGCAACTCCAGCAGAGTTGTCCGGCTGAAGCCACACTAAAAGGAGAAGTACCAAGAGAATGTGAATAGGCAGCCAAGCTCAACCTCAGAAAATAATGAAAAAAGACCAGAAGGAACTATCCCTGTGGATACTTGTGCCCCTTTTTTCTTGTTATCAAAGAATTTTCTATATTGTCTTTAAAACCCAATTTGAACGAGCCCTGGATATGTTTAACAAAAAGAAAAAGTTAATAGCAGATATGACCACTTCCTAAGAATTTCTTCTTCCTGCAACTACCAGGGTTATATCCTAGCCTTACCCTATAATCCTAAGGAGGCCAAAGTGAGTTTTTCCCCTTGGTGAGATTTCCAGAGTTCCCTGGGTAGCACTCTACAGCACATGTTATTTGGCCAGCATGCACTCCGTGAACCCAGAACAGCACCGAGAAAGTAGTCACCCCCACAGTAAGCAGAAACAATTTCACTTCTGTAAAAGGACAACTCTCCCTAGTACCTGACTCCAAACATCTTGACCTTTTATTTTTTAGTGAGGTGTATATAGGGTACTTGGTATATATCACATTAAGGTCTTACATACATTGATGCACTTCAGTCAAGACAGCTGAAAATGATTCTGCACCTGGTATCAATTTGAAATTAAATACTACTTATTTTGGAAAGATGTATTAAAAAGATGCCTCCCCACTTTCAGCAACAGCTTTCTGAACCATATATGGTAAGCTGCTTTGGCATTTCTTTCCAGGTCTGAAATTCACTAAAACTCAAGTTCATCCAACTATAAAAATCCTAAGATGAGGACCTCATGCTGAGGAAGAATGTTTTTAAACATTTGAAAGCATGACTGCACCAGGCCATGTACCGGTCTGTTAAAATGGGAGAAACAGATAGATAAGGTAATACATGGAAAAAGCATTTCCAGCTTATTTCACTGGATACAGTTTTCAGGGAGAAAAATCAAATTTCACACAAATGTGGCAATGCATATGCAATCACTTTTACTCAAACTAGTCTTGATAATATCTGAGGTATCTGGTTAAAATAGCAAAATCTTTCAATATTTATATATTTGTGTGTATAAGTATGTGTACATGTACACCCATATACATACACATGTATACATATGTATTTTTAATTAATTTTCTCAGTATGACTTTGGAGACACTTGGGAGATTTCTGTGTACAATATAACTCATTGTCATCAGGATCAGGGAACACCTAGGAATGTTTTCGTTAAAAAAAAAAGCTGATAAGAATGTATCAACATTGGGTTTTTGATCATTTATAAGACTGAACCATTTGTGAAAAAATTATGCCATCATGTGAGCTAGCATACAAGATTAGGAAAACTTTTCTATGTTTTTAATATAATTGGTGCTTTTTGGAGGATTAACTGAGGTGCTGTTTCTTCTTGAAAAACTGCCATGTGTCTATCTGAACATTACTCTCCTCATATCTTCCTGATTCATCTGTATTACACATTATGGGAGAATAAATCAAAGGATGTTGACACAGAAAACAGAAAGTCTACTTTCCATTATCTCAATGCTTCCTAACATGGGTACAGAATAACAAACTGTATTTCATGACAGAGGGGGGGCTATGTAGATTAATCCAGGTTTAAAAGAACTTTCTCTGAGCTGTCAGCTTTTTTTTGAGTAAATACTTATTATATCTGAAAAAATGGTGTTTGTAAATGTGCCATTGAGAACTGCTATAAATTATTGCTAAAATTGATATGGTTATACAGCATTTTTATGCCTTTATAAAATACTGGCAGGAACCCTGTCTTCAGATTTCCTATTCAGTTGTCACTCATTTGCATACTATGAGGTGTAGTTGGGAAGCTGGGGGATCTAGGGGTTCTGTTGTGGATATGTTAAGTTAGAAATACCTTTTAGGCATTTAAGTGGAAACATGTGTCCAAAGCCTAGATTACTTTGGGTGTTGAGACTATAAAGTGTTTTCCTCTTCCTCTATTTAAAAACCTCTCCAATGAGTACGATGTACTATTTCATAATCAGAGAGGTAGTAGTTGATGCCTCTAGGAAGGATGGCATCAAGAGAGCAAGCTTCTGATGTTCCCTTGTCTTGTCGTAAGAAACTATGGAAAATAAGAGGTAAAAACAGTAGGTAGGGGGCCTTTGTTGTTGAAATCTGAGAATGGTAACATCCATAAGCCCAAGTTTCCAATCACAAAGTACTGTAGCCCCTCAAGCTTTATGATGTATACAAACTGGTTTTTTTAAAAAAGATTTTATTTATTTGAGAGAGAGAGCAAGCAAGAACAAATGAGCACCGAGGGAGGGGCAGAGGAAAAGATAGAGAATCTCAAGCAGACTCTGCACTGACCATGGAACCTGACATGGGGCTCAACCTCATAACCCTGAGATCATGACCTGAGCCAAAACCAAGAATGGACGCTTAACCACCCGAGACACATGGGCACCCCGTGAACTGTTTCTTAAAAGACAAACTAAAGAAACTGACCCTCTTATAATAATAACCATAATCTATTTCATAAAGTGATAAATCTGACAGTCAAAGGTGGACTATCAGAGGCATCTACTAAGAAAGAGTATCATAATTTTACCTTAGAAATATGATAAATACTATGCAAATGTATTTTGGTTTGGAACATTCTGTTCTGAGAAAATACAAGAGTCCATTTTCCCCTAAGACTGTGTTGACAGGGTATTTTGGTTTCTACTATTACTAAACTTTGTTCTCCCTATATATTTATAATATAAATAAGCCTACTCAAATTAAACTTGCTTCTGTGTTTGTTAGGAAGAAACAGCCAATAAGAGGGAAGGCCACACTTCTCTTGTGTGTTTAATAAGGAGCACAACTCAGATGGGACAACAGATCCGAACACTCTACCCATTCACTGTGAGAACAAGGAGCCTTGGTGATGAGCTGGGGCTGATAACAGCTGTTGATGATGATGTTCTGAGATAGACTAAGACCATCTGACTTCCTCCCTAGTGGAGAATTAGAGGAGTCACTGACATTAAATGTGGTATCAAGTGCATCCATCCCAGGAAACATCCTGCTGGGAGATTGGAAGGTAGAGAAAAATGATGTCACTTCCTTTCTAGTCCACTGAATGCCATCCATTGGCCAATTTTCCTCTTTTTGAATTTCTATATGAGTAGGCAACCTTTATTCTGTAAACGGCCAGAAAGTAAATACTTTAGATTAGTGAGCCATATGGTCTGTTAAAACTACTTATTTCTGTTGTAGCATGAAGCAGTGAAAAATAATACATAAATTAATGTACGTAACTGTTTTCCAATATAACTTTATTTACAAATCCAGCAGCAGACTGATTTAGTTTATCAACACCAAAACTAAATCAAAAGCCCACGTGGGCGACTTAGGGAAGTATTAAAATAAACTGTTTCACTCATTTGCAACACATCTAGCTAATTCATGGGCCATCCAGACCTGCTCCATATATAGAGTCATAAATTCTAATGCAATCCTATCAGATAACCATATTTATGTGAGAATATGCTCACATATTCATGTGAGAAACATGAAAACATATTCATGTGAGAAACATGAAAACATATTCATTTGTAACTCCTTAAAATTGATTTATTAATGCTTATATGTAAAAGTTTGTCATGTTTCTCCTATCGAGCAAACATTTTTTACAATCATCTATTTGGTTGGGGCCTGCTATAAATGGCTCCAAAGATAATATTTTAGAAGACTCACATAAGTTGTTTCATATTGTGCTTTTCCTGATGCAGATGTGATCAAAAGAGAGCACATGCTCAAGGTATTTCAGGATTTTCTTTATGACCATAAGATGGCACCAAACTGTTACTCCTCAACGAACAGGAACTTTAGCATACTTATCATAAGGAAGGCCTTACTAGAAAAGTTTTTAATATAGTTGAGTGGATTAGTATTTTAAAAAGAGAGAAAGAGGGGTGCCTGGCTGGCTCAGTCATTAAGCGTCTGCCTTCGGCTCAGGTTATGATCACAGGGTCCTGGGATCAAGCCCCACATCGGGCTTCCTGCTCTGCGGGAAGCCTGCTTCTCCCTCTCCCACTCTCCCTGCTCGTGTTCTCTCTCTCACTGTGTCTCTGTCAAGTAACAAAATCTTAAAAAAAAAAAAAAGAGAGAGAGAGAGAGAGAGAGCTGTATTAAGAAACACATTTTGTTTAGAGTTCAAAAGCTGGAAATACTCTGAACCCAAAATGGACCTCTAAGTTCATGCAGAACCATTTGCCCAATCTGGCACAATGTGCTTTGTGAAGACTGCGAGATGTGAATTCTACTTAGAGGGTTAATAAGTAGAACAATGCAATTATTGCTGAAGAAATAATGGTGACAGGCAACCCTGATTTAGATATGAAAGCAGTTCTGCCAGGACTAACAGCCATGGGACCGGCATAGAAATGTGGGCCTTCGCCCAAAATATTTGTCAGTTTGGTTACATGTCAACAAAAAGGGAAAGGAATGGCAAAGTCAGGTGTGTACAGTGATCTGCCTGTACATGAAACACGGTCTACCCAGGGCAGCTGGACAAATGCAGGCAGTTACCATACTCACGAGGACATAGCAACAACAGCAGGTTTAGATTAGAAAAGAATTTATAAAGATCAAAACTAATGGCTCAAAGATTTTTCACTTTCATACCCAAATTTCACCACTTAAACTTAATTTGAATAAAAGGAAAAGATTATATCAAATTTCTGTCTAGATTGATTAAGGTAGTGGCTTGGACTTAAGTTTCTAATGTTTTCTTTAAAAAAAAAAAAAATCCCACAACTTTATGCCCAAACTTACGGATGGATTTATTCTGAAGAGTATGTATAAGAAACTGTACCACACACACACACATTGTTACAGTAAAGGCCATGCTGGTTGGCTCTTCAGCTGGGTTTTGAAGAACAGGTAAAAATTCTAATTCTTAAAATTGAGGCAGAGGAAAAAGGTTTTCAAGGTGAAGGAATACCATCCAAAAAGACTGATAAGTGGACAGTGTTAGAACACTGTGTGGGATACAAGGCTAGAAAGATACAAGAAAGAATTACAACTAAAATGGAAAAGAAGAACAAAACAAAACAAAACAAAACATTGTTTTCAATTCTCTTGCTATAAATTTCTCGGAGCAAGCATCTACTTTCCAGCCTTAATGCCATTCACTGAGTATGTTTTCATACACAGCAAAACTTCAATCTAAGCTATGCATTTCTTTGCTTATATTCTCTCACCCCTTAATGGAGTATCTTACTGCAAATATCAAAAAGATGCACTCCTAATAATCCAGATCAGGGCCTTCCCATCAGTAATCTTAATAACAGGTTCATTCTGAAAGCTCTATAACAGAGGAAGCTGAAATATTCCTACCTTTTCCCCTTGCATTTTGAATTTGATAACAAATTGTAATTACAAATTTGTTTACAAAAATGAATCTTACATTACTATACTAAAAAAACTACTTTCAAAAAATTTTATTCTGTCAAAGCCAAGTTTACATTCATTTATTGCTTTATTTTTAGCAAAAGAATATAGGAAATGCCTGTAATAAGAAATTATTTTCCTACATTATTCTTTGTCAGCCATGGCTTTAAATCATATTGAGCTAAAACCTCCTCTAACATGTCCACTGGGAAATCTCAAGGATACTACAAACTTCCATTCCAAATTGACTTGTGTCCCATTAAAGGCTGCTCAGCTTCGGTAATTCTCCCAACAGCTCTACTATCCAAGCCAGAAAGTCCAAAAAGCCAGGAAATTTCCACATGTTTCTTTCCCCCCATCTGGTCATGTCAATACTATCTCTTAGAAGACAGATAATGCTATATACCTTTATTCCCATACTGACTGCTACAGCTCAGCTTGTCTCTCTACCACTTAATCTTTCACAATTCTCTTCATCAGTCTCCCTGTTTTATCCTTACAATCCACCCTCCATGCTTCCATTAGTGTTATTTTAAGACAAAAATCCAAACTCATATCACACTCCTGAAATCTTCCTGTATGCCACCACTCAAATGTTTTTACCTTCACCACTAGGCTCCTATCTATCCAACCCCTCACATTATATACCTTTTGTCTTAACTGCCCCCAAATACCTTGTGGTTTTCACCTGTTCCTTTCAGCCCTCCACCAATACCTCTGTAGAAGTTATTCTGCTGCTTCTAGGCTGGAGAGTCCTAATTTAAGGTTTGGTTCAGATACTACTAGTTTTAGGAAATTTCTTTGACAACCTCCTCCTATGAAGTTGTTTCTCTCCTTTAGCTGTGATAATATCTGGGGCAGTATTTTCCACTGTGCCAAATGTATCTCATATTGGTCTCCAGGGTTAAGACGGAGAACTCCCCACAAAGGCAAGATACTATCTCTTAATTCTTTAGACAACTAAATCTAAACAATATATATAGTCTATTATATCTACATTAATATGAAGGACTGGTTGGCCATTCTCCATTATCAACAATAACCAACTCTGAAAACCAAAACCGAAAATAAGGTTGTCTAACAAGAGTTAATGGTCAGGGTGCCTGGGTGGCTCAGTGGGTTAAGCCTCTGCCTTCGGCTCAGGTCATGATCCCAGGGTCCTGGAATCGAGCCCCACATCGGACTCTCTCCTCAGCAGGGAGCCTGCTTCCTTCCCCCGATCTCTCTCTGCCTACCTCTGATCTCTGTCAAATAAATAAATAAAATCTTTAAAAAAAAAAACTATAAAAAAAGAGTTAATGGTCATACTAAATTCTGAGCTCAAGGAAGCTAATTATGGGGATAATCAGCTTGTCCAGTCACATACCAGTTAGAATATTTACCCACACCACGTTTCCATATGCAAATCAGCTGTTTGGACTGTAACTTAGTCTAACAAGGCATTTCAAAGATTTCCAAATGCCAATGTAAAGGGAAACTTCCAGTAAAATGTGTGCTGAATTCATCTTAATGTATGTGTATTTTTTTTTAAAGATTTTATTTATTTATTTGACAGACAGAGATCACAAGTAAGCAGAGAGGCAGGCGGGGGTGGGGGGGAAGAGCAGGCTCCCTGCTGCGCGGAGAGCCCGATGTGGGGCTCTATCCCAGGACCCTGGGATCATGACCTGAGCCGAAGGCAGAGGCTTAACCCGCTGAGCCACCCAGGCGCCCCTGTATGTGTATTTTTAAAATAAATGCGCAAGACCACTACTAACTTTCATGAAATAACTTGTTAACGGTTACATGCCCTGCCAACCCTGTCCATGAGCTCTTGAAGGACAAGGATCCTATCACATTTTTATTCTTAGCAAACTCTACACACTAAGTAAAAGTTTACTGAAATAATAATTCATCCATCTAAGTTTTTGCTTGAGTCACATGCAATGCACATGAACTGCCAAAGTTAATTAAGGTTCTTGAATATGATATTGTTTGACACTAATTCTTTTCACTGAGAAACTATTTTGAGTATGGCCAATACTCATGCATGTCCTATGTAAAAGAGATTAAAATGTAGTGATTTCAGAAAGACTACCAATGTGAAATATGTACCTTACACGGGTATAAAAGATAAAAAATGTGTTTTAGTGTTCTGAGTGTGGTTACTGCTATTAAATAAAGCCTGTATCCTGAAGGGGGAGGTTTTTAGGTTATCTGGTTTCACTTTGTTTCATCTCTGGGTCATGCTATGCTCAGTACAAATGTGAGAGAACATGTTAAGCCCTGTTTCTCTGCAGCTGGGAATTATCTACCTAGGTGAATTATTTCAAGTTCCTTTCTTTTCTTCCCAGATATTTAATCACTTTGGGACCAAATAACTTCAGGAGGTAGTCTAACAGGGAAAAATCAAGTAAGTTAGTATTATTAAGGACTCTGCAAGTCCTAGGGCTAGGAAATGGGGCAAAAATTTTAAATTTAGATACTAGCTCATTTAAATTATCTATACTAATTTGGGTGATATACTATGGAAGATATATATAAATATACATATTTATATATATATACAAATATATTCTAATTTGTTGTTACACTACAGAAAATTGAAACCTGGATATAGTACATCTGTACTGTACATTTCACTTCTTTTTAAATCAGATTCTATGCACTATGAGTACTGCCTAATTTTGGTTATCTTCTACATCCATAAGATTTTAATGTTAACAGTTCCGACTGGAAGGTCATTAACTTATGAAAAGACATCATTTTTTTTTCTTTTGGTTCAAAAACCGAATGAAAGGATAGGCACATTTATTTCATATAAGTCATAGTCTGAACCTAAAATGGAAAGCAAAAGATTGATATGAACTTAATAACATATTTCAAATCTTTGTAACAGAGAAAAAAAAAATCATACAAAATTTAGGTATGAGACATCACGTCATTAAAGATGAAGTGACTAGACAATGCTTTCTATGTTCTATCTAATGAGAAAAATGTACATTTGACTATTGAGACTTAAAGGGTAAAGGAGAATAAATTTCAGACATCTTGGCTCCTAATACTTAACTGTTTCAATCACAAGGACTCAAAGAATAGATATTTTTCCTATCATTAATAACAATATTTCAGCGCTAACACTGGCAGGTTAATATTGATAAAAACTAGCGAGTGGTTTACCCTGACAGTTTAAAAAATGAAGAATAATTATAAAATACAAAACTAATGAATTTCAAAAATAATTAAACATGTAAGAATTTAAAACCCATTTCTGTGTCAGAGAGAAATGTTCAATAAGAAAATGGATTTCTAATTTTGAATTTCTGGCCTAAATTTGCCACACAGAAAAAAAGAAAAAAATTACCTATACCTCACCAAGCTATTATAAAAACAGATGGCATTATAAGAGTAAATCCGGCTTTTTCTCTAGCAATGCCCAATGCAACCGAAGGAAGGCAGAGAACAAATGGTGGAAGTCTGAAGGAACAGGCTCAGGGTAGTGCTGCAATCTAAGCCAAAGAAGATGCAGATACTCAAAGAGCAAGGCCAGCACCAAGTCTTCCCGTATACCCTGATTCATAAACCATCTCTCTGAGTTTGGGGCTTTTTTTATTAAGTATAGCATTCTATACTTCCTAAGAAAGATGCTTAAAAATATACATAGAAAGACATTAAGAAAAATAAAATTCAATTATTCAGGTAAGGTACTTGGAATTATATTTAGGGGATGACAAAATGATACTTGACAAAGTATATATTTATATTTAACTCAAAAAAAGAGGCATTAACATATTCATATAATCTATTATAAATTTCATCCCAATCACCCTTAAATGCTTTTGATTCTATAACTAACTGTTAATTACAGACAAAGCTACTCTACCTAGAATGCCACTTGATGACCCTGTATTAATATTGCTAGACCAGACTCATAACTTTAAAAAAAAAAAAAAAAGCAACCATTTACACTTACTAAGAAAAGCAAACATTTACTTCAAATTGCAGTATAATAGGCTTTTCAATCACAAAAAGAAAGAAAAGAACAGTGATCTGACAGTGGTCACATCCTGTGCAAAAAACTTGATACAAAAACAGTAACACAAGGTGTCTGAGCTGCTTACATTGCAGGAAAAAGGAAATACAGTAGCTGAAATATGGCATTCCTGGGAATCAATTTCTAAACCAATAGAATGCCTTTGAAATGATTAAATTTATCTGTGTATTAGTAAGAAAGCCCCACCACCATAAATAGTACAATATTTAAAAATTAAAAAAAATTTATATCTATCTAAGATAGATAGTGTATTTGTACTGTTAGACTTCTTTAAGTGCAGAAGGTGGTTCAGGTTTTGCCTTTTTTTTTTTTAAATTAAATAACTGCCCATATGCTTTATAAAGTTCCACTCAATTGCAAAAGCCAATTTAAATCAAGAAATATGTTATCAAAGTTGCATAATTTCATTTGGGACTGCCAGCAGGTTAAAGTCTCAAATCAAGTCTTTAACGTAACACTCATTTTTAGTCAATGAAAAGTTAAAAAGTTCTCAAATCTTCATTATCCTCTTGAACTTGCCCTTCTAAATGATCCTCAGACTGCAATTCCTAGTTTGCAAATAAAAGAATGCAATATGCATCATACTTCAAGAAAAGACGAGGATGTCGAGCTAACATGCTTCTGGATCTTTTCCCTGCTCCTCTCAACCTTCTTTATAATTTCCGCTACTATGCACACTGAGGAAGTGAGACCCACAAGAAACAGCAGATCTGCAAGAGAAAATAAGTTGCATTTTACAATTCTTTGAAACAGCTGCAAGGCTTAATAGCTTACATTTTTCTAGCATTTTAACAGAGCTTTTAAAATACTCTGTTTTACAACCATTCTAGAAGGTACAATCAGCCTCAGTTTAAAACGAGGAAAATCAGGGGCAACCCTCTCAGGTCCCCTCCCTCTTCAGGAGCTTTATACTATGGCTCAATAAACTTTGCTTTGCTACCCACCAAAAAAAAAAAAAAAAAAAGAAGAAGAATAAGAAGAGGAAAGTAAGGCTCAAAAATGACTTATCTGAAGCCATATAGCTAGGAAAGGCAGCAGCCAGAGAACTAGAACATAACCTTGTAACCATAACCTTGTAACCATAATTATTAACGGCAACACAAGCAAGGGGAGTTCTCTATTTAATAGATCACACAGCCTTTTTAATTTTAATTTGATTGAAAACTGCCTATCTAAAGATTATTTAGGAACTTCTATCCATTCCATTCAAGAGCCTAGAAGAACTTACCATTCAAAGACCATGTCTTTGGGGCACCTGGGTGGGCTCAGTCAGTTAAGCATCCAACTCTTGGTTTCAGCTCAGGTCCTGATCTCATAGTCATGAAACTGAGCCCCATGTTGGGCTCCACACTCAGTTGGAGTCAGCCTGGATATTCTCTCCCTTTGCCCCTTCCTCCACTTGTGTACATGCTCTCTCTCTCAAATAAATAAATAAAATCTTTTTTAAGGATTTAAAATAAGGAAAAGTGAATTGGGGGAAATTGGACAGGGAGACAAACGATGAGAGACTGTGGAATCTAAGAAACAAACTGAGGGTTTTGGCGGGGGGGAGGTTAGGTGAGCCTGGTGGTGGGTATTAAGGAGGGCACGTATTGCACAGAGCACTGGCTATAGTGCATAAACAATGAATCTTGGAACACTGAAAAAATAAAATTAAAAAGAAAATTTTTTTAAAGAAATAAATAAATTAAGACCAGGTCTTTACAATAGTATCCACACTATTCCATTCTTATTCATTGCTTGAAAAACTGCAGCTGTTTCCTTAAGACCCCACTTTTTAAAAAGAGGAACAAGTGTAAATATGAAATTAAAAAATTGAAATTAAACTATTTCAACCTTAAGGTAAATTGTAACTTATAGCACAAAATACAGTGAGGCTGCATACCTTATTTTCATAAATATCCCCAATTAACTTAAAGACACAAGAATTAAAAGTAGCATTACCACAAAATACATGAATCCTCACCCTTACACAGGAAGATTATTTTTAAATGTACTATATCATAATACATTTAATATATAGTATGTGAAAGAATAATGTCTACCTTCCATATAATCTTAGTAAAATTTTTGCTTTTAGGGTCAGGCTGTTATTTTGTAAAACAAGAATGCACAAATTAGCAAGTAAGAATAGTGAAATATTAGTTTACTGAAATTGTAACTTTTAAGAAGAGCAACCTGGTTTTCAGTAAGCCCAAATCTAGTTTTTTTTTCATATAAGATAAAAAAGTTATAAACTACAATTGCTCTATAACAGGTTTTCATTTGCTGTTCAGACTCAGCAACTACAATTTGACAACTGATAAGCAAGAAAAAATAACTGCAAGGAAAAAAAAAAAAATCACAAAAATTTTTAAAGCCTAGAGTTAGGCAAGTGCCCTCCCCCCAAACTTCTCCAAATGAAAAAACTGAACAGTCTTTTTTTTTTTTTTTTTTTAAAGATTTTGTTTATTTGACAGAGAGAGACATAAAGAGAGAGGGAACACAAGCAGGGGGATTGGGAGAGGAAGAAGCAGGCTTCCGGCCAAGCAGGGAACCTGATGTGGGGCTCGATCCCAGGACCCTGGGATCATGACCTGAGCTGAAGGCAGATGCTTAATGACTGAGCCACCCAGGAGCCCGGAACACACTCCTTTTTCAAATCAATTCACTTTTTTATCTCACTTTTAAAAAAGTTTTTGAACAAATGCACTAGAAAATACAATAGTTCATATAAAAAATATAAATTATAATGAGATAACATTTCTTTACCCAGTATACTTAGGCTCTCGGTCTGAAAAACTTTCTGAAGTGGAGGAAAATAAATAACTAATAATTGTCCCATGATGGATCCAAGAACTGCGTAGCAAAACATTTTATTACTGCAGAGTCCAATCTCAAATACAGACTTGGTCTGTTGACAGAGCAAAGAGTTCAATTATTATTCCTTTGTCATTGAAACAGCTTCTTTATTATCACAGTCATCTCTAATTTTTAATAAACTGGACTGAACAAGGCGATGCCCTAAAATCTCTTAATGGTTTGACTACTATTTTGGAATAACTCAGATGGAATAGAGGTACAATTTAAAGTACCTTCCCTATCAAGAAAGCTTTCTCTGCAAGAGGATGCTACAATAACATCAACAAGAGACCACAGAAAGAAACTTACATTAGCATTTCAAAACATCAGAAACTTCATTTGTATGATTATTTTGCTAAATCATTTCTATCCATTAAGGTGCATAATCTAAAAGCCTTTCTTAATGAATAGATCTAGTTATGTGTGTAAATATCGTAGTTTCTTCAAAACTTAGTCTAAATTAATGACAATTCATTGTACTTGGAAAGTTCCAACATGCCAAATGGTAACAGATACAACTGAGAATTTATAAGGAGCTCTAGAATTGAAATGAAGAGTCAGGTCTCAAAATGGAACTAGTTTTCAAGAACAATTATTCTCTGAAAAAGTACTACTAGGTTCTAGCCCACAGTCCATTGATTTTCTATCGAAACACTTCAATCAAGAAAAGGCGACCATACCTTAAGATACAACATGGGAAGAAAAGCAAATTTAAAATGTCCTAAGCTCTGACACACTGACAAATAATCAGAAAACATTAATATGCACAAAATTTTTCTTGTATTTCTAACAATACCTCCTTCTAAAATGAGACTAATACCATCTTAACAGAAGCCATGAGGTCTGTCCAATACTCTCGGATAATATTAACTTGAACCTATCTTAAAGCTATGGATAATAAAATGGAAAGAAGAAAGACCAGGTGATTAAACTTGTGATTTACTTGGATCTTCTGGTCATGGGTAAGGCTATCTGCCCAAATGCCCTATCTCCATTATGACACGTTTGTAGGTACATATTTATAGGGAAGATTGTATCTGGGGCTATAATCTGTGAAGACAAAATCAAGCAAAGCTAAAACCCCATAATCCTTGCCTTATAATCAGAGAGATTGTATTAATTGAATCAGTCAGCTAAGATCACCTAAACATACCTGGGATCTAGAACTTAGTGCATTGAACATATCGAAAAACACAAAGCAGGTGAAGGTCATTGTCGTGTCTCGAGGTGTTATCACGTTGTCTCGTAGCTGTCAAGAGATTTTGATAAATGATTATCAGTAGATGAACTTAATGAACAAATACTGCAAGCTGATAAAAGGTTAATATTTTCTTTGCTTCAGAGTAAAACAGCTTTAGTCTAAGACATAACAAATATAAGCGACCTAAATTTCCTATATGCCATTTAAATAAATCACTAATGAATAGCTGTAATCTAAATAAACAATCTTCGGGACGCCTGGGTGGCTCAGTCGGTTAAGCAGCTGCCTTCAGCTCAGGTCATGATCCCAGCATCCTGGGATCGAGTCCCACATCGGGCTCCTTGCTTGGCAGGGAGCCTGCTTCTCCCTCTGCCTCTGCCTGTGCTCACTCTCGCTCCTCTCTCTCTGACAAATAAATAAAGAAAATCTTTAAAAAAAAAAAATGTTTTTAAAATAAATATATAAATAAACAATCTTCTCATACACCATATATTGGATGTTAAAACAACTTTCTTTTCCGATGAAATAAAGTAGCAACAGACTCAGATTTTCTAATTTCTCCCCAAATATTATTTTTATTGTTCTGATACATTTGCAGATTTAAACTATTCTAATAAATGAATCAGCAAATCTTTTAACCCATAAAAACTGAAATTAAACTATTTTTAAATGTTATCGTATTTTCCAAAGAGCTCTCCTAATTTTCTAAGCTTCCATGTAACACACCAAAATAACTAAGTCATACAGAATGCATGCTATTAAGGCAGCTTATCCAGTGACTATACCTCCCGCCAGAAGACAAACAAAGTCCCACAAACAATGATTATTGATGAAACAAGTATTTTAAGTATCAGGTTTTTGGTCAAAATGCTGTCCTTCCAGTTGCGTGGAGGCTTACGAATGACATCTTTATCCACCGGCTCTACTCCAAGGCTTCAAAACAAATAGAAAAGTATATTACTTTAAAGTTTTAAGGTTTGGATTTGTTACTTTTACACTCTCATTAACCACAATTATCCAGGAAATTAAATGCTTTCTTATGGAAACAAAATGCTGAATCCTAAAGAAAAGGTTGGCTATAACTACTCAGGGTTATTAAAAAATAACCATGGATTTTATCATTCTTCCCTCTTTTACTCCTGTTTATTTGGCATAGTTTGATGGGAGACTCACGGTCAAATTTCAAAAAATTGTCCAATTTCATTTACACACAAGTTTACTTATTTCAAATATGTAATATTTGAAATACTAAGCTACTGAGTAAACTCTGAAATACCTTTCATGCAAGGAGGTTTTGACTAGGATGATTTGTTATAACAGCCACTGACATGTATCACTCAATTACTTTTTCGGCTGGAAAGCAGCATCTATGGCCCATTACAGAAGAAAATACTTAGATCCTTCAATACTTTCCCAAAGTCTCTAAAATTGACAATAGAACCCAGGTAATAAAACTAAACTCAGGATTTCTCCATCACATCTCATTCTTAGAAACAAAAACTTATTTCCTGAGGACAAAGACTATTCTCAACTTAAGAATGGGCATCTAACATCTATTCTATTCTCAACTTAAGAATGGGCATCTACTATAATGTAAAAGCTCAGATCCGTGACACGTGAACAAACACCCAAAGAGCGTAACTGATATATGCACAAATCACACAATTTATAACAAACATGTTGCTGCATGAATGGGTTCCCAGTGCCTATCCATGAATGAAATCTTAAAACTTAATCATCAAGATATCACACCTTCTTTGTCTTTCTACTAGTTCATGCATAAAAAACCTCTTACCTCTGAGCTGGAGGTCCATCCATAATTATATTGATCCATAAAATCTGCATGGCATTGAGAGGATTAGGAAAGTTCATTAATGTAGCCAATGAGATTAAAGTTAATGCTGCTATACTCCTGTCAGAAAAAAAAAGAGTCATTCAAAAAAATCTGTCAGCACAGTATAATTCTTACTACTTTTACGATATCACTTCTTCAGCATTTGAAAATATTTTACTACTGCGCTTTTAAAAAAAGTCTGTATTTCTGAGTATCCTATGCTTCATTTGTGTGAACATTTTGAAGCTAAGAGTTAAACTTTATAATCCACAGCATTTAAATAAAAGATTCCAAGATGTTTAGTTAACAACAAACAGAAGAAGATTTTAAAAACTGAGTTCAGTATAGCTTTACTACATAACAGTTAACAGTTTCCACAATATTTTGGCAAATGTTTTTGCTACAGAAAAGCCCCTCTACTTTTGAAAAAGACACCAAAGAAACACACTAAGATCTGACACTCTTTCCTTAGTTATTTCTGGAGCTAGTAAATAATCCACAAACATTTCTATATTTTGATAATGATACAGACATCATCTCTTTATCATGCCATTTTAAATTTTAGGATAGAATTCATTTTCATTTGGAAAACTTACAAATGAACAATACTCAGAAACAGAGCCCAGAAGCTTTTAAGCATTCTGCTTGAATTCTATTTCTCATATTAATTATCTATAAGACCTATGGTGACAAACTTCTTACAAACTTACGTGCTCAGTTGGAATCTAACAAAATTTTTAATGTTATTATAAATCCCTTTACCCTCTTCAATTGCAGACCTGAAATTTAAAAAGAAATTAAGTAAGAAATACTACCACACAAAAACAAAGATCTACCTGTAACACTATAGAGCTAATGCTGAAAACAAATTTCCAACTGACATAACACATACATCACTAAAAGAATCTATTATTTTCTTCATATAATTAAGATTACAAAAAAAACACAGAAACATTACTCTGGTATGGAATGAAAGTCAAGCCTGTGAAGCTCTATCTGAATTAATTTCATTACACTATATTAAAATTCTTATTCTTGAAGATATTTCAACATTAAAATCATCCATTGTCTTTTTACATAAGAGATAATACTACACATTTATAATACTAAAATAATGATCTTCTTTACCCCTCCAATTTTCTTTTTCTTAAAGTTACAAGATGCTTGCATGGTTAGTGTTAAATTAATGTATGTCAGGAATTAAATGGTAATAAGATACATAAGAATTCTAGAATTTAAGCTGTCTATTGCTCCCATACATAATCAGATATGTGCTGTAACAGAATTATATAGAGAATATGGTTTACAAAAATTCATTTAAATTCTCATCTGAGGGACGTCTGGGTGGTTCAGTAAGTAAAGTGTCTGCCTTCAGCTCAGGTCAAGATCCCAGGGTCCTGGGATCAAGTCCTGGGGCAGGCTCCTTACTCTGCAAGGAGTCTGCTTCTCCCTCTCCCTCTGCCTCTCCATGCTGCTCGTGCTCTCTCTCCCTCTCTCAAATAAATAAAATCTTTAAAAAAATTAAAAATATAAATCCTTACTTGGTTGAATCTAGGAAAATACATGTTTTTTAAACAACTTTCCCTTTCTTTTAAGATTTCTATACATTTCTAAGAATGGAAAGAAAAAAACTTATATGCCTACAAGACCAAGGCAGTTCTGAGTCCAAAGATCCCACATGCTCCACTTTATGCCACCATGGGTTAATGAAGTATGCCAGGCATGTAATGAGCATGAGTCACTGAACTAAGGAAGATTCAGGTTATCTCTAATAACAGGATTCAAGTGAACCCCCCCAACCAGAACATTGTACAACTGACATGACCAGGTATCAGAGAAGAATCTTCAATCAATTAGAAACAGTGGCTGAAGGAGACAAAGCTATTTAAATTTGTAGCTTATATCACTGACACCATGGACAATTACAGATAAAAGGAAATATGTATGGATGGAAACTTGGTTATTTTTACACTTACTGTAAGGCCATGGACATGCATATTTCTGATAGCCTGAATTTAACTAAAATAAAGGCACCATGAGGGTTTACTGCTGTATGACTCCAGTGGTGGTCAAAAAAAATGTGACATCTGGCTACACTCAGTAAATATTTCTTAAATGAATGACTCTGCCATTTATTATGTCTTTTCCATCCCATACAAATAATATTGTCCAAAACTACACAAAAGACCATAAATGAGATTATTTAATTCTAGTATAATAGTTTAGTTCATCCACTGCTGAATATCGTAATACACTGACTATCCCAATTCTTTTCCAGTTGAACTGTCTGGAGATGGGGTACAGAAAAAGATGGGAAAAAAGTCTGTGATATGCATTCACTGAACAAAACTTACATTATGGTTTGGAAATCATCATCCACAAGGATCATGTCTGCTGCCTCTTTGCAAACATCTGTGCCAGTCTGACCCATTGCAACTCCAATGTCTGCAGCCTTCAGAGCAACTGCATCATTGACTCCATCTCCCGTCATGGCTACAACCGACCCATTCTTTTGTAGAGACTGGAATGGGGAGAAAAGGGATTCTGATAAAAATGTTACTTCCACAAAGATAAAAGGATAAACAACTCCTTTTTTTTTTTTTTCACATCATAAAGGAAAAATATGGACCACTGAGTTTTCAACAAACTTCAACATATGGAGGTCTTAAGATAAAGCTTAGAAAAAGTTCCTATTAATATAGACTATTATGTGTGAGAGTGATGTCTAAAGTCTGATCTAGAGTTATTAAACCATGGCTCTCAGGGGCAATTTTGCTTTGTAGGGGACACATCAGGCAATGTCTGGAGATATGCTTTATTATGACTTTGGGAATGCCACCGGCATATAGAAGGTAGGAGTCAGGGATGCTGCTAAACATTCTACAACGCACAGGACAGCCCCTCACAACAAAGAATCCAGTCCAAAATGTCAATAGTTGTGAAGGTGGAGAAATTCTGAACTAATACAATGGAGGGCTATTCTGATTAAGAACTTACGCCCTTTAACTAATGGATACTACATCAGTTGCTTTGTATATATTTAGCTGATTAATATAAATAACCATAACCTTTGAAATACTGTTCCCACTCTCATAACATTTCCTTTTCTTGCTGTATTTACTCAGTTTCTAGGGAATTACTGCTATTTACACTGGGATGATTTGGCTATGAACTCCTGTCAGAACATACATCTACACTGTTCAATTGTTTAAAGGTTGTGTTGCAGATATTTCATTAACGTTTTCTTCTACATCTTCCTTTGTTAACTAAATTATCAATGCTTCCATTTAAAGCTCTAAAAAATATCTCTTTTGCTTCACAATACTTCTGACTGTAATGTTACATCAATATTCCTAGTAATGTAAGCATAACGAAAGACAAGAAGTAGCATTCTGGAGACAGAGATAAAACAATGTGAATCTTAAAGACCCACCTTAATAATTTTCATCTTGTGCCTTGGACTAGCTCTGTAAAATACCGCAACCTGTTAAAATACAGGAGACACTAAAAATCTTCAAAAATAAGAAATATCAGAATAACCT
This sequence comes from Lontra canadensis, assembly GCF_010015895.1. NCBI lineage: Eukaryota > Metazoa > Chordata > Mammalia > Carnivora > Mustelidae > Lontra > Lontra canadensis. Next base: position 16,610,407 of record NW_022631032.1, read on the forward strand.
ATGTACTTGTAACAATAATTTTTTAAAATTATCAATTTAAACTGTATTTACTTTGTAGATATCAAGCTTAAGCAATATACCATATCTGTTAAAATACTCATCTAACATGGTCATTTCAAACTTTACCAACAGTACCACAGGAAATACACAACCTAAACAAGTTACCAGTTTTATCCCATTATGTTTAAGCTCTGAAGATTAAACAGGCTCATTCTTAAAATGTTTCAGAGACAGAGAAAGGAAAAACTCTTGCATCTATTTCTTCATTACCCTGGCAAACAACAAAAATGGCCTTTTACCTTTGTTCTGTCTTCAGAAAAGATATAAAACAGCTGCTTCTCAAAGTCTGTAGAACGTTTTTATTGTTACTGTTTTTAAAGAGCGTTAAGTGTCTGCTCCTTTTCTTGTATTCATGCTAATTCTTTAGATTCTCTTCCACTGTATCTCCAACAGTTTATATGATCTTATCTCTGCATTATCTCAGATATATCTCTATTTCTGATCTCATCTCCTGGTCTAATACCCCTTCACTGTGCCCCAAAGGAAGACATCAACAAATCCCCTGTGTCCTCTACTTTTCCATACTGCTCTAACCTCATTTTTCATAAACCAAGGCCATCCCGACAGTCCTCTCACAGTACCATCAGGAGACCCTAGACAGGGGTAGGTGTCTTTCATTCTCCTTTCTTTATTCATAAAAACCCCAGTTTTGAATGTCACATAAGACTAGACTTCCCACTAACTACAGGCATTCATTCACTGCTATAGGTCACTCCCCCACATTTCACAAAATTTTTTTCAGTTTTTTTTAAACAAATGCAACGTTGTATTAGTTTCATGGGTACAAAAGAGTGACTCAAAAATTCTATACATTATGCAATGTTCACCATGATATGTGTAGTTACCATCTGTCACCAGACATTATACTAGTAACTATTTTCTTTATGCTATACTTATCATCCCTGTGACTTATTTAATTTCCTCCTCACTGTCACTCTTTCCAACTCCTGGTGATTTTAATATCTACGTAATGTGTCATTTTCTTCCCTACTATCCTAGAAAATTAGTTCATACGAAGTTTTCTCTACTCATACTTTCAATTTATCCGCATTTCCAACCTCAGCCTCAGCTGACCATCTTGCTTCCCACTTCAAAGAAAAGAGAAGCAGAAGAGAACTTTCATAATTCCTACCATCCAAAATCCATATCCAGACACAATCCTTGCCTTCTCTCCTTTTACTACAGATGAGCTGAATATGCTCCTAGTGCAGGTCAAATATTCTACCTTCAGACCCATTTAAGATCATTGCTCCAAAAATTCTCCCGCCTCTTATACCAAAATCTTTTCCTCACCAATGCATCTTTACCATCAGTATATAACATGCTGTGATTTCTTCCATTTAAATAAAAACAAAACTAAAAACTTCCCTTCTCATTTCGGCTGCCACGATACTTACCCCATTCTCTTTACAGCAAAACTCTGTACTTGCAGTCTCCCATTTCTCTCTTCTCATTCTTTCCCGAATCAATCCCAATTGGACCCTTGTCCCCACCATTGCCCTAAAACCCCTATTCAAGATTACCAAAGACCTCCCACATTGCTAACACCAATGGTCATTTCTCTTCTGACTTAACCTCTCAGCAGCACCCTAACATAGCTGGCAATTCCTTCCTCCTGAAACACTTTCTTCACTTGACTTCCATGACACCCTATACTCTTCTGGTCTTCCTCCTACTTTTCTGGCTACTCTTCTTGTGCAGGTTCCTCCAAACCTCCCTGAAGTCTGAATGCTGGAATATTCCACAAATTCGTTCTCAAAGAGAACTTCTATAAGAACTTCTATAAGAGGTCTAAGAATCCCCTACTTCTCCCTAGGTGATCTCATCCAGCCCTAGAGATTTAGATTTTATTTATTATTATACATTTTTGTCTCCCGCCCCAATACTCTTCTAAAATCCAGATCAATGAAATGAATCCACCCATCTATTCCACATTTCATCTTGGATGTCTCATCTAAGACTTAAAAATATCACAAACTGAACCCCTGTTATTTTCCAAATTACATACTCCTTCATATCCTCTGCTAATGGTTAAGTATACCCTCATAGTCACTCAGGCTCTAAATTTTGGGAGTCAATCCTTGATTCCTCCATTTCTCTCAGATGCCACAAGCAGTTTAATGGCAAATCTTATTGGTTCCATCCTCAAATAAATCCAGAATTCAACCTCCTTCCTCTAAGCCCATTGCCAACACTCTAGGCCAACACCTGAACTGATTTCTTATTTCTGCCCTTGCCTCCTGCAGTCTCTTCTCAACACAGTGACCGTAATGAAACTTTTAAAACAGAAGTCAAATCACATCCGTCCTCTGCTCAAAATGCTACAATGACTTCCTACCTCCCTCAGAATGAATGCCAAAGTCCATCACTACCCACCAAGGCCTGCAATGAAGTACATGCCCCTTCCTCACTAGTCACCTGAACTACACCTACACCAGCCTCCTCATTGTTCCTGAACCGTGCCATGCACACTTGCCTCAAGGTTTTTAACCTCATGTTCCTTCAGTCTGGAGTGCTCTTTCCTCAGATATTATAAGGGCTGCCAGGGAGGCCCTTCCTAGCCATGTTAGCTAAAAATTTGAATCTACCTCTTCAGTCATTCATCTGTCTCTTCCCTGATTTGCCGATGCTCATTAGCACTTATCTGACCTAATGTACGTATTTACTTATCTTAGACTTGTAAGCTCCACTGAAGGCAGAGATTTTTATCCTATACCTCAGTCCTCCCTAAATACATATAAAATAAATTAATAAATCATTGAATGACTCTTAGTACCATCATGTAGACTGTCCTCAGGTTCCTTCCCAAGTTTTATAAAGGTACAAAACAAATGAGGATTGTTTTCTTAGGCAAAACACTCAATTTAACTGTAATATAATATTATTACATATGCCTAGGTCCTCCAGGTACTATGAATTGCATAATTCATATTTGGAGAATATACTTCCTTTCAAAAAATTTCAAAAATTCACTGAGACTCTTTCATCTGTCTTTAACAAGGACTAAGCTACAAATGGAATGAAAATATACTATTTGTCTTCTAAATAAAAAATTTTACATTACTGCAGAAATTGATCATGTAGCACATAGTGCTGAAGTATAGGAGTGTTTGGCAAAGACTGCGGATTTTACAGAGTATTTAAATAAAGGGCTAATTACCAATACTCAGGTTGAACAGTAAATTCTGCCTTTGTTCCACTGCAAATCATTTGAAACACTGCAAATCATTCCATTATAGCCACTGCAGGTTATCAGTGACAATGGCAGTGAAGATGCCAATTGTTTGACTGAAAGAGTATTTCTCTTGGGCAGTGACATTAGTCGGCATGCATCCAGTACACCTACCATTTGATACAAGATTTTAGTGTTTCAAAGCTTCAGTGGCAGCTCAAAAACTAGAGCAGGAGTTTTGAGACTAAGGAGATCTCAATGCAAAACTGAAGACTCACGTGATGTTTTGCATGTGGTACAGAGCAAAATTTGTTCTTAAAGTACCAGAAGAGCAGGTCCATCTTTTTAGTGACTAAAAACACTAAATGTAGTGACACAAAATTATGGCCTAAAGAAATGAGATCTAAACAAAACAAAACAAAACAGAAAGGACTGAAGATTGAGCTACATCACTCTATCACAGAGATTGGATTAAACTTGGGGGTAAATGAATTTCCTCTGTTCATAATCTTTTCACCTTTATCATCTGTTTCTCTACCTGGAAAAAAAGAATATATTGATTAAAGGTAAAAGCACACAATAAAATCTCTGTAATTTGGGAGCAAGAGGGGAAAGGATAGAATGAAGAAAGGATGGTAAAAGGACAGTGAAAAAAGAAGTAGAACTTTGTCAGAAAAGGAGAGTGTTTAGGGAATAATATGGGAAAGAAAGATGAAAATCATCAAAAAGAGAGAGGAAAATCTATGTATTTTTCTCTTCTCATGCCTTCTTCTCAGTGTCATATTTGTGGTCAGCACTCAGAGTTCTGATAGACAATGGTGTTAGGGAAGGAAGTTATAAAAAGAAGAACAAAGGAAAATATTAAAGGAGAAGTTAATGAAAAACATTCCTGGCATTAAAATAACCTGCTAGAGTTTCCTCAATCTTCCAGGAAAGATAAAAAGATACCCAATGCACTGAAGGGGGGGGGGGGGACAAACAAACAGGTGACTGAAAAAAAAATATTTACAACCTACCAAAAATTAAACAGCACACAGATTGGGATTAAATTACAGAGATTTGGTTAATAGGTTTGGTAGAAATACAACTGGAATGTGCTATGGTGAGTGCTGTGAAGTGTGTAAACCTGGCGATTCATAGACTTGTACCCCTGGGGCTAATAATACATTATATGTTAAAAAAAAAAAAGAAAAAATAAGGGCGCCTGGGTGGCTCAGTAGGTTAAAGCCTCTGCCTTCGGCTCAGGTCATGATCTCGGGGTCCCGGGATCGAGCCCCACATCAGGCTCTCTGCTCAGCAGGGAAGCCTGCTTCCTCCTCTCTCTGCCTGCCTCTCTGCCTACTTGTGATCTCTCTCTGTCAAATAAATAAATAAAATCTTTAAAAAAAAAAAAAAAAGAAAAGAAATACAATTGGAGGTACTACTATTAAAAAAACACAAAGAAGAAAACAGAATGTCCACTTTTATCACTGGGAAATATAGGACACACTGGAAGAATTCATCAAAAACAATGAGAATACCCAGATGGACTTGAAAAATAATTAAGCAAAATTCAGTTCCCATATTATTCTTTAATAGCTCTAAGTCAACAGGACAGAGCAATGTTAGATCTGAAATATGACTGAATTACAGAAAGAGAAAGCTAAAAGACATTTTAATAAGGAAAAGAGTTAAGGTGATTAGTAGATGTGGGAAAATCTCAGTAAGCTGGCAACTTAGAAGAAATTTTTTTTGTTTTTAACACTAATAAAAGCTATTCAAACTGATATGAAATAAAAACATCAGACCAAGTATACGTGTTAGCTATAACAGAGTTTCCCATAAACACAAGATGAAGTGGGAAAGAAAATAAAGTTGGGGGAAAAGGTGGGTCCAGCTAAGTCCAAAGAACTAGAGCAATTCATTAATAACATTTGGAGAAAAGATTTAGGTATTCAAAGGAAACACCTGGAAGGAAGCCTTGGTATTTATGGAATTCCTCTTTAGAGTAGGATAACTTTAAGTAATTCGACAAGCTTCTTCACAAGGCTTAGGTTTTATATTATTATTTTAGTCTCTTGGGAATAGCACCAGGGCATCTGCCATAATTAATGCACAAAAACTCTTATCCGGAAAAGATATAATTTATCCAGGCTGACAGTATAATTTGTAATTTGCAATTTGCTACTTCCCTCTCTAAGTACCTTTAAGATGGTTTCCAGAGTTCATTAGCATTTTTATCAGCTAGCCCAGAGAATGAACCAAGAAAGCAAATAAAATGAAACTTCAAATCTGTCAGTTTCATTACTTGTTACCATCTCTGGGAATAGGTTTGGAAGAAAAGGTTGAACAAAGGTCTAATGGGAAAATGTTTAATTAACTGCAGATTTCACATATACTTACTAATGTATACTCTGCCCCAATACCCCTGGGGAACCTAATACAGAATTTCAGAAATAAATGTAAGGAAGAAACTATCAGGAAAGGACACATACACACACAGTCCCATTCAAATATGGAAATAGCTTCCTCACTAAATGTAAAATAAAGCAAATGCCCACACTGTTCCCAGATGCTCTGAAAACAGCATTCATGAGTAACTACAGCTTGAGAAACAGAAAATATAAACAAATCTAACAGTACATGTCTACTAGTAAGTCTAACCACAAGTGAGGCTGGAGGCCTAGGGACTTAATGCTACTGTATGAAGCACAGTTTGTGGCAACATAAACTAAAACCTTCTCAGAGGACAATTTACCAATATATCTTAAGAGTTTTGTAAATGTGTTGGTAATTGATCCAATCATTTTACCTGCAGGAATTTATTCTACAGAAATAATTAGAGATGGGCACAGAATCGTGTAAAAAATTGTTCAATGAATCAGTAAGCAACGGATGAACTCAAGAGTCACACAGACCTGGGCTCCAGTTCCAATGCCCCTGTCACCACTCATCAGCTCTGAGACTTCAAATAAGTATCCCAAATTCCCTGGCCCTCAATGCTCTCATCTCTAAAAATGGGGCTGCCTATAGTTTATAAGATGGCTATTCTAAGTAAATAGATAATGTATGTAATATATGCATTGCCTGGCACATAGTAAATATTTGCTTACTGTTATTATCCTTGAAGTATTGTTTACAATAACAAAAAATAAATGGAAGCTAAAATTTCAACAAGAAAATTATATAACCATGTATTTGCCATGTGTTTATCCATATACAGTATACCCAAGCAAAATATTGTGCACCAATTAAAAACAAGTTTTATAATAATAACTAGTGATTTTAGGAATGCTGATGTTAAATGAGTATTCCTCTTTATAATTTCATAAAGTTCCAACCACGTTTTGTTAAACACGTTAAAAAAAAATGGGTTAATTTATTATTTTGGATGCTCTGTGGGCATACCACCTCTCTGTATTACAGGCAATTTCCAATCTAGCTTTTACTTTTCTAGGTTTTCAGTCTTTCTATAATGAACATATACTACTACTGAATAAATTTTCTAATCAGAAAATTGTATTATAAAAAGCTTTAAGTTAAGATGTGGAAATAATCTAAGAAAATTCAGTGTCCTAAACATATAACTTGCAGTTCTGAATGTAAAATAAGTGAAGAAGGTAGCACATTTTACTACTGTCAACAATGGGTAGAATATGCCTAATAAAGTAAAGGTGAGATGATAAACGCTTAAACGATATACAAATATATGTGCATAAATAGGTGAAGTATCAAGGACAAGAAATTCGAACTGTCAAGAACTTAGATACGATGATACTGCCTATCCTTTATGGGGCCCTTCCTACAGGATCTATGTACCCACAGATCAGGTTCTATGGAGTGCTGCCCACCAAAACATCCTAAGAAAATAATCTTACACCTGAAGGCCCTAAAGAAGTTACTAGGTTATGGAAGAAAAGGTTCTTTACCTATAAATAATCTGTTAGAAAAGCATTACAATCAAAGGTAAAAAGGCATTTCAAAAAAAAAAAAAAAAGCAGTCTTTGTTTTTTTTTTAGCTTATTTAAACTAAAACAAAGAAAGTCTTCTCAACAAATGGTGCTGAAACAATTGAATATCCATATGCAAAAGAACTGAACTTCAACCCATTTCTCACATACATACACAAAAATTCAAAATGGATCACAAACCTTAGTGTAAAATCTAAAAATATAAAGACTTTTGGAAGAAAATATAGGTTAAAAAAAAAATCTTTGTGACACTGGGTTAGGCAGAGTATTCTTAGAGAAGACATCAAAATCAGGATCCATAAAAGAAAAAAAATGATAAAATAGAATTCATCAAAATCTGAAAGTCCAGCTCTCTGAACGAATGTTAACAGAATAAAAAAATAACCCACAGACTAGGAAAAACTATCTTCAAATTGAAAATCTGATAAAGGACTTATATCTACAATATATAAAGAACTCTCAAAATTCAATAAAAAAACAGACACAATTTTTTAAAAATAGGCAGGGCAGACACTTCATTAAAGAAGATATATGGGGGCGCCTGGGTGGCTCAGTGGGTTAAAGCCTCTGCCTTTGGCTCAGGTCATGATCCCAGGGTCCTGGGATGGAGCCCCACATCAGGCTCTCTGCTTGGCAGGGAGCCTGCTTCCCTTCCTCTCTCTCTGCCTGCCTCTCTGCCTACTTGTGATCTCTGTCTGTCAAATAAATAAATAAATAAATCTTTTAAAAAAAAAGAAGAAGAAGATATATGAATGGCAAATGAAGATACTGAAGATCATTAAATAACACTATCTATTAGAATACAGTGTGAGAGAACTGACAATCCCATGTGCTGGTGAGGCTGCAGAGCAATTAAAACTTTCAAATATTGCTGATGGGAATGCAAAACAATAAAGCCACCTTGAGAAACAACTTGGCAGTTTCTTACAAGGTTAAGCATATATTAACCACGTGACCCAGCAATCAGTCTTAGGTATTTACCCAAGAGAAATGAAAATTTATTTTCTTAAAAAAATCTAAACATGGTTTACTGTAGCTTTATTCCTAATCACCAAAAACTGGAAATAATACAAATGTCTTTAAACCAGTGAACAAGTAACATTCACTCAAACACTGGATTACTACTTAGCAATTAAAAGAACCTATCATTAATACACACATCCAACATGGATAAATCTCAAAGAATTATGCTAAATGGAAGAAACAGATCCAAAGCCTCATACTATATGATTCTATTTTTAGAGCATTCTGGAAAAGGCAAAACTACAGGGACAGAAAACAAATCAGTGGTTGCCAAGTGCTAAAAGTAGAGAGAGGATCTGACTATTTTTAAAAGGCACAAAAGAGAATGTGGGGATATGACGGAACTGCTCTATATCTTGATTGTGGTTGGTTATAAGACTACATGTATTTGTCAAAACTTAAAACTGTGCATTAAAAAGGGTAAATTTTTCTGTATGTAAATAATATCTCCATTTTTTTAAAAAAGCATTAAATACTCATGTCATGTTTAAAACAAATGGGTAAAAATTACAAAGTAAAGGTCTCTCTCCACTCTGTACTTTTTAAATACAATTCAACCACTTAACCTCCATAGAACCTTCCTCAGAGGAAAGTTGATTCCTGCTGAAGTTAACAATCCGCTCTGGTATTCATAATGATCATAAATACTCTCATGCATCATAAATATTCTCAGTGATAAGACTGACTTCAATGGTAAGATTTCATTTCATGATCTGTATCAAAAATTAGGTGGTCCTGTCTCCATTGTTCTTAGTTTCATGAAGGTAACAGTACAAATGGTAACACTCAGAATAAGGCCTTTCCATCTAAAAGGCTTTAAGTTTAGGCCTACCTTTGGTACTATTTGTGAAAGCTGCTGGACATCCATTGCATCTATTTCTTCTCCTGAGACTGACTGGGAAGTTTTGGAATACAATCCCAGACGACTAGCTAAAGGGAAATGGGAGAGAAAACATATTTAACAAATTAGTTTCGCTTGCTAAGCTAGTCAACATAATGCTCACTTAGTATGATTTGTTATCCATTCTTTTTTTAAGTACAAAATGCCTTTATACCAAGGGATCACAAGACAAATTACTAGCAAGACAAACCTATCTGAATTAGTAAAAAGTCTGGGGTTTACTGTTTGTTTTATTCTTGTTTAAATTTAAGAATAAAGAGTTTTCACAATTTAATCCATCATACCTAAGCACTGAAACAGGGCCAATCAGGTTTTGCTTAGTAGCTCAATTTTAATAAAGATCAAAATGCATTTTAGGTAAAGACTCTAAAGCCAGACAAAACAGTACTGTATCTGTGGTAATCATGTAGTTATATGTGAAAGAAAACAGATGTTGGAAAGTTTTTCTAGCTTTATTCTTCCCTCTACCTATACCACTATGTTTCTGGTGATATATTCTTAGATAACATAAACTGTGAAACTCCTATCCCAGTCTCTCCACATATTAATAAAATCAGAATTAATGGACATTAGCAAACTGTTTAAATTTATCAGTATGAATCAAAGTTTACAAACTCCAGATTAACTTTCGGTACCCTTTTTTCCCTTATCTATCTATCTCAGGGGTCCGGGGAGAGGTGCAGAGGGAAAGGGAGAATGAGAATCCCAAGTAGGTTCCATGCCCAGCACAGAGCCTGATGTGGGGCTCCATCTCACGACCCCAAGATCATGACCTGCCCCGAAATCAAGAGTCAGATGCCTAACCAACTGAGCCATCCAAGAGTCTCTCCTCATATATATATACATATATATATATATATATTTTTTTTTTTTTTTAAAGATTTTACTTATTTGAGAGAGAGAACGTGAGCTCAGGGAGTGGAAGGAGAAGCAGACACCCCGCTAGCAGGGAGTATGTTGCGGGGCTAGATCCTGGGACTCTGGGATCATGACCTGAGCTGAAGGCAGATGCTTAACCAACTGAGCTATCCACGCTCCCCTCTCCTATCTCTTAAGGTAATCTTAAATGGCATTCAAACAACATAAGCACATACATGATTTAACAACAGAATATAGACACAAGCTATTTTCTTCCAAATCAGGTAGAAGTCAAAGTCTGCTTTGAAAATTATCCTCAAGTTTAAAGGGAAAACTAAATTTCATGTTTTCTTCCATGGGCATAATCTAGTGCTTTTATCCAACAGCACAGTGGATTATGAGGTTAACAATAATCAACTATTCTTTTGTGAGTAAAACCTAATGTGATTTCCTAACAGTTTAGTTATGTATTTTCAATTAATACTACTACTTCTTAACCTAAATTTTTTGCCCACATTTTTAGAGTATGAATAAAACTATCCATTTTAATTGTATGTCAATATTATGCATACACACTTTATATCTAATGGCTCACAAAACTATGCACTGCGGTTAAAGAAAAATGATTAAAAAAAGAGAGGGAAGCAGTCTACTTATACCAATTGCAATGGCAGTCTCCTGTGAGTCTCCAGTAATCATTTTTATGGATACTCCTGAGGCAATGAGTGTTGTAACAGCTTCTTTCACACCAGTTCTAGGAGGATCAATGATTCCCACCAGGCCAAGAAATGTCAGCTGTCCCAGTTCAGGACCAGAAGCTAAAGCAAGAACTGAGGAAATGATAAAATCCAAAAAAGAAAATGTGAGTCACAAAAGCATTACAATCTACTTGACAAATGCTAGAGACAAAGAAATCACTTAAGACTATAACGTCACTGTAGCTATTATATAATCATTAAATATAAAAATTATTACATGTTAAGACATTAGTTCAACGGTTCTAGATATGGGGTGGCTTAAAGCTATTAAAAATTAAAAAGAGTAAGACTAAAGAATTGTTAAGCAGAGAAGGCAAGTAAGGAGTGAATAAAGAATGTTTTTACAAAAGTGACTACACACAGCTCCTCTGAACATCAAGTATTAGTTCTTTAGAAAATATAATTAGGTATTTGGAGAAACTATGGGTTTGTTGAGCTTTGAAAGTCAGTTCTAAACAGACACCTCTGAAGGGGGTTGCTACTAATGTATCTTCATCTTTCCATTTTACAGGTCTTCAGAACAATTCAATAGCTTGAAGAAAAGTCTATATTAATTAATTATACACAACATATAACAATTTTGTAAATGAGAAACCCCGGGAGGTAAATTAATCTGTAAAGTGACTGCACAACACTACTAACAGTAGTTCAGATTCTTTCACTCTTTTCACAACATTAGTAAGTATTTCTTACTTGTAACTTTGGTTCCCTAAGAATATCTAACACCACCATATCATTATTGGGAGTTTCCCATCATCCTCGGGCACTTGAGCTATAACACAAAATACTGTTCATTTCCAATATCATTTAGCTTCTTCTCAGAATTCTGCACCTTTTGGTAACTATCTTATGAGTCAAAGGGATGTGTCTCCATTTGGAATATTATTAGACTGAACAATTTACGGGAGAAAACACAAAAAAGCACACTAACTAAATGTATCTATCTCATGGAGAAACTGAAAACTCATAACCAGATCACAAGCAGTATCAATTCTTATTCAAGCAGAAGATTTGATAGATTAAATATAATTGGAAAACTAAGGTTAGAGGCAAATGACTTTTATTTCCCCAACATCAGAGTCATACATCTATTTATGTAGATGTAAGCTCCAAAAGCTTTCACCCTGGAGAAAATGAGACACTTGATAGTCCCTGGTGTTGGAACAGAGGTAGAAAACAACTACAAGGGAACAGTGAGTATCAATTCATGTGTCAGCAAACCCTAAGAAAGGGAATCAGCTCCTAGAGCTCTCAGTGGAGGGGTGGTATTAGCCTAGAGTATTCTGTATTATTAGATATTGTATTTTATTATCCTGCATTCTATATGAAAAGAGTTTAAAAAGTGTGAAACCTCTGAAACTTCTTTAGTGTCTCTAAACCCAAGCCAACTTAGGACCCTCTTGCTGTGAGCTGCTAAGAACAAAACTCTGCCTTCAAAGCTACAAGAATACCTTTCTAAACCTAGCTCATTATAACAGCAGAAATTCTGTACATCTATCCAAATGTTTTATAACCAGAGACCCCTGCTTAAGGGAATAAGAGGAATATTTTTTATATTAAGTTGCTTCCACCTGCCAGGATTGTGTTTGACTTCTATTTTGTAAAAATGATAAGTTTAAGGAGGCCAACTCTTCCAATTTCCTTTAAAGAGACTACACAAGTATATATATATTCCCCACAAGCAGGCCCCAACCCGTTTCTTCAATCTTACACATGCTGTCCCCAGAAGAAACCACCTAATGTGTGTATGCATAGCAGACCCTGTCTCCCCATCACTGTTCAGTCAGCAATACAGACATAAAGCAGAATCTGGACACTTCTTTCCACTCTGGAGAATGGCAAGGGAAGGAGGTGAGCAGAAGAGAAACAAGTAAGGAATCACCTCAGTTTAAAGGGCAAAGTAGAGCCTTAAAATATTAATATTTAGGAAAATATTTTAGATCTATTAATAAACAAGACAGTCAAAATGATGAAATAAGAAAGAAGTAATACCACTTTACCTTCCTCCATCTCCCTTCTCACAAGAAAAACTTGTCTAAAATAAAATTTCTAACACCTACTCAGAGACCAACACAGGTGTGTAAGAACCAGAAATTTCACATTTTGCTACATTCCCGACTTCTTGTGTTTTGGGGGCCAAATAGCCAACTAAAACTAAAATATAACACTTCAGAAATATTAGGATCGAGTGGAACAGCTCTGAAGTAAAGCACAAAACCTAGGATCGAGTGGAACACCTCCGAAGTAAAGCACAAAATCATCTAAAACTAAAGGAAGGCATCACTGAGGAGGGTGCAGGATAGGTGAAAAAGGTGAATGGGATAAAGAGGTACAAATTTTCATTTATAAAATAAAAAAGTCATGAGGATGAAAAGTACAGCATAGGGAATATACTCAATAATATGGTTAAGAATGCTATATGGTGACAGATGGTGACCATGCTATTAATGGTGAGCATAGCACAACGTATAGACTTGTCAAATCAATACGCTGTATACCTGAAACTAATATAACATTGTATGTCAACTCTACCTCAATTTTTAAAAAAAAGAAGAAAGAGAGAAAGAAAAAAGAAAGCATTACCTTTCCATCCTAAGGACTATACTGAAATGGCCTTACCTCGGAGTCCCGCAGAGCCCATTCGTGCCTTCTCTTGTTGGTAGAGATCTCTCTGCTGCTGGCTAAGTGTCACAGTTTGCCCTTTGCTGTAGTATGTAGTACAATACTTAATCACTTGTTCATAAGCACCCTTCATAAAACAAATCTCTGGTCCATCCTAAAAGGAAAAAACAGCAAATAAATTCAAGTTAATTTCAACTTATACATATCTGCCACTAGAGGCTAACAATACATGGCATGCATTTCTCATAATCCCCAGCGAGTTACTCAAGCCTAACTAAGGCTCTGAGTGGCACTTGAACTTTGAAGATTAAAAGCTCATTTGCGGAAGCTTTCTTTACCCACTAGAGAAAACAGCATCTACTTTCCACCCTCACCTCCATACACTGAAGGCAATGTTATACGATGCCCTGGATTAGTCACTTTGGGGTTTGGGGAGAGCCTTACAACCTAACTGGAAAAGGAAAGAGATCTATCACCAGCCCACAAGCAGTGGTTCAGGCTTTCTATTAGTTGCTAGTATATGTACAAATGTATGTGATCCCATTTAATTCTCACAACCACCTTGTAATTATGAGTATTATCAGAACCTTTTACTTTTTACCCTGGCAAAGCATTATACAAGAGTTTACAATGAAAAACTACAGTCGCCTGTCCAAACTTTCTTACCTCTAGTCCTACTCCACAGAGCTCTTTTAGATGTTTCTTGGCATTTATCTCCATGTTCTTAAATACATTTAAACAGCTACTTTTATTATAGATTGTCCATTGTGACAGGCTGATAGTTTGGCCACTCCTACTACCTATTCTTCCACTCCCCATCATCAAAATATAGTTAAAGCAAAGTTGTCAGTACTTTTTTACTTTATGACTCCTCATTGCTGAACGAAATAATAGTGACTAGAACAGTTCACAAACATCCCACTTCTTGCAGGTACATGACAGGAATGTATTTCCCTGCCCCTCTCTCCCATTTTAAAGTCAGGTGTGACATGTTTTTTGTCGATAAATATGAGCAGTATTGTGTCACTTCCAAATGGAAATAATGTGCTATTCCTCTGGCCCTACTAGGGTAGTGTGGGCACACAGAGATGCAGCTTCTATCTGCCTGGGTCCCCAGGTAACTAGCGAGCAGATACTAGAAAGTAGGGAGGCAAGAGGAAGGTATGATGTTGTTTCCACAGCCTATATAAATCAAATATATTTCTTTTCCTGTTTATCTTTTTAAAAGTTTATAAGTTCCTTTTTTTATTTGCTTAGTTTTATTTGTACTTATTACTAATTATCCCCAAACTCTTCCATGCAAAATACAGCCCTTTTCAATGGTATTTTTCACATGATTAAATGAACAGGTAAGCTATTCCTTCCACATCATTACTGAAGACATCCTTCTTGAGTCTTATTCTCCTTTCCTTTCTAGTTCAAGATTGTCAATTTGTAGGCCTGCTCCACGACCAGTATCCAGGAACTTCTCTTCACCTCTATCCTGGGGATTCTTTGCACCATTCTCCAGGTTAGAATTCTTTGGGTTTTAAGTCTTCCTTTTCCTTATCTATTGTCTTATCTTGGAATAAAATATCTGCAAGTATCTAAGAAAAAGTGTGTGGGATATACATTTTGAGACTTGGAATATCTTAAAACACTTTTATTCTATCACCACATTTTTAAGTTCAACTGAGAATAAATTTCCTCTCAATTTGAAGACATTTCTCTATTATCTTACAACTTCCAGAGTCCAGTGTTACAACTGAAAAGTCTAGGGGTGTCTGGGTGGCTCAGTGGGTTGAAGCCTCTGCCTTCAGCTCAGGTCATGATCCCAGGGTCCTGGGATCGAGCCCTGAATTGGGCTCTCTGCTCAGCAGGGAGCCTGCTTCTGCCTCTCTCTCTGCCTGCCTCTCTGCCTACTTGTGATCTCTGTCAAATAAATAAATAAAATCTTAAAAAAAAAAAATTGAAAAATCTAAAGAATCTAATTTAAATCTTAAACCTTTGTATATGATCTTGTCTCCTTTCTGGCCCCTAAACCTGTGGAAGCTTTTAGAATTCTCCTTAAGCATCCTCAAATTTCTTGATTATGGGCACTGTTGTGTTTATCCCCACCCTTCTTTAACATAATTCATTGTGCTGAGCAGCTGGTAGGCAATTTTATTCTAGAAGCTGAGGTCCTTCTTCTGGAAAATTTTCTGGTGTTATTTGACAAAATCCTCCCATTTGGGAGGCACCTGGGTGGCTCAGTCAGTTAAGCAGCCAACTCTTAGTTTTTGGTTTTAGCTCAGGTTGTGATCACAAGATCCTGAGATCAAGCCCCACATCAGGCTCCCCACTCAGTTGGTAGTCTGCTTCTCCTCTCCCTCTCCCTCAGTGTGCTCATGTGTATGCGTGCACACTCAATCTCTTTCTCAAATAAATAAATCTTAAAAAAAAAAAAGACTTCCCATTTTCTGTACTCTCTTCCTGTTACCACTATTAGGTGGGTGTTAGCTCTCCTATTTATTTTCTGATTTTTGTACCTTCTCTTTTTTATTAAGCACCTCTTTGACCTTTCGTTCCACTTTCTGAAAGATTCCTTGACTTTATTTTTAAAACATTCTATTTAAAGTATTTTGTTGTCATTTTCTATGGTCTTTGGAAATTTTCTTCAGCATCTAACATTATCATTGTTTTGCTGAGACCCCTTTCTCTCTTAGTTTGGTCTGTGCCTTTCATGCTGAAGATTTTTCCCAAGTATCTACCAATCCTTGATGGTCCATTTACATTAAGACAGAAGAAATTCAAGATCTAGAAGCTCTGTGGGCGTTGACAGGGTTTATCAAATGATGGCCCTAACTGTAGGGTGATGAAATGATGACCAGGAGTCAGTAAACTCTACCACTGAACAAAGAACTTAGTTAAGAACACTTGGTACTGGGCACCTGGGTGGATCAGTTGGTTGAGCATCTCCTTCTGCTCAGGTCATGATCCCAGGGTTCTGGGATTGAGTCCCACATTGGGGTCCCTACTCGGCAGGGAGTCTGCTTCTCCTTCTGCCCTTCACCCCAGGTCCTGCTCGCGTGTTCTCTCTCTCTCTCTCTCTCTCTCTCAAATAAATGAATGAAAAAGAAAAAAAAAAAAAAAGAATATTCTATACTAGGGGCACCTGGGTGGCTTGGTTAGTTTAGCATCCGACTCTTAATCTCAGTTCAGGTCTTGATCTCAGCGTCATGAGTTGGGGCCCTACATTGGGCTCCACACTGGGTACGGAGCCTACTTAAAACAAAACAAAACAAAATAACTCTGTACCATTGGGATCTCCCTGGGACCAGTCAGCTTCTCTACAACTCTTCAATCTTCTTACTTATAGAGTGAGGGCATGGAGACCTCCCTGCAGGCATTCTAAGAAAGTGAAATTAGGGCTAGAGGCTTATCCTTCAGGACAATGACTTGCCCTTAACACTGTTTTCAGTTGTAAGCCTTAATTCTGCTCTCCACTCTTGTCTCCAAGATGCGATTTCTGATAATTTCTGATTTCTATAGGGGATTAAAAAAAGGGGGGAGCTAATGATCTGGCCTAAAGAAACAGAAAAGGCACTTGGGTAAGTTCTACTGGATCCTCACCCATAATTTGAAACTAAATCTCCTATTTTTGGCTCTCTGCCTTAGTCCCCATCTTCACTCTGAGTCTTCTGTACATTCCCTTTTTTATATCCTTTATACACTGGTTGTCATTTTGGCAGGTTCCAGAGAGAAAGTGTAAATAAATGTATACTGACATGCTCAAATACAAGACTTTTTAGGACTAACTATTTGAGCCACTGGGATTATTTTTAAATTGGTAAATATGCCACCTCTTCTACATCCTGAGTCACTTCAATGGGTTTGGATTTTGTTGGTTACATTGGCTGGTTTTGTTTTGTAAGAGAAATGCTTCAGATCAGCAAATGAGAACAATCATCACACAAATCTTTCCAAACTTATATCCTGTTTGCTGCCTATCTCCCACTCCCACAACTAAGAAGACCAAACTGTAACACATCAAAATACAACTTCCAAAGTACAACTCTGATGAAGTTACATTCAAAACTGCTAAAGTCAAATTATTCAACTTTACATAGCCACATTATCTTGAAGTACTATGTGATCATACCTATAAAATGTAAAGAAAGAGACCTTCCAAATAAACTCATACAGATATTCTTGCTGTATAACTCTTACGTCGAGAGACATCAGCTGAAAATTATATAACTCCAAAACAATTTTTGAAAACTTTATGTTACAAGGTTTAAGTAGGCTCCATGCCCAATACGGGCTTGAACTTAACAACTGTGAGATCAAGAGTCGCAAGCTGCACCAACTGTGCCAGCCAGGCACCCCTTACGTTATAAGGTTTAAGTTACGTTATTTTTACAGTTTTATTTTCACTTGTCTCCTTCCCAGGAGTTCTTAAAAGTTCTTTCAAAGATTAGACAGAAATCTTTTTCCCCCTCATGAACAGACTTCCTGGCAGACAACCATTCACAAGTTCAATGTTGGCCAAACTGGCCTTTTTTAAAAAATAATTATGTTTCTGGAGTGGCTCAGTTGGTTGCGTGTCTGCCTTTGTTATGGGTCGTGATCTCAGGGTCCTGGGATCAAGCCCCACATCGGGCTCTCTGCTTGGTGGGGAGCCTGCTTCTCCCTCTCCCTCTGCCTCCTGTTCCCCCTCCCTGTGTGAGCTCTCTCTCTCTGCCAAGAAATAAAAACTTTAAAAAAAATCAATTATGTTTCCTACTTATTATGGGGGGGAGGGGAAAATCCTCTCACCCATTCCTTCTACAGAGATGTAATGGTTTCAAACTATTTGCTCACAGGTAAAAACACATAACCAATTATTAATTCCTAATAAAGAAAATATAAAAATACAAATATGTATATTTTAAAGGCAAAATAAGTTTAAGCATCAAGCTGGTAATAGCAACTATGAGTGATATAATTATACACTGCAGATGCACTTACTACACTACTCAGTGTATTAAGAACTCATATTACACTAACTTTGTAAACATTTCCAAAACACCCAGGAACAAAATAGCAGCTTGAAATGTCAGTGCACGTCATTTTGCCAGTTTGTAACCTGGATCAACTAACATGAATTATACACATTTGGTAACCACTTTTCCACAAAATAATGTGGTTCTATTTGTTCTGAAGACAAGACATTCCTTCAGTAAAAGAACACAGATTGACACCAAAGGGCAGAAACCTATAATACATAGTCATCAGCAGCTAAAATGTTGATAGACTCTGGTGTCACAAGTTCTAGGACACTGAGACCAGGCTCCAGCTCATTTTAAGCTGTTTGCTCACACAGCAAAATCTGATGTTCCTACACATGAATTCAAAGAGAACATGAGAACAACAAGAATGAATTACTATGAATTATATACACTTTAAAGCAAAAGACCTCTGTTACGCTCAATGATTGTTTAAATCTCAAGGTGAATAATGAATACAACAGTCATCTATATTAAATAAGATTTAGTAAGTCCTCTTTACATGGAAGGGTACCTGCTGAGTTCGGTGTACACACTTAACAGCCATCCACTTTTGCTCAGAGCTAAAAGGATATTCAGCTTTTCTGATATAGTCCTGTTGAAGTCCGTCAAGACCCATCTACATGGCACAAAAAGAAAGTTAATTCTCACCAACATGTGACTATTTTTTCCTTTAACAAAGAACAAGGGTCACAACTTACAGCTAAGCTGGCTAGAGATACCTGGGTATTTTTCAAATAATGGTGACAGAATAGCAGTACTCTATCTATATATACCACATATCTCTGAAGGGCAACATACATGATCAAGTTGAAAGCCTAGGTGTGTAGATATAGTCTAAGGCATGCTACTTGGACCATATGTAGACCAACTCTTCACACCAACTAAATTAAAATCTCTACTGGCTCAAATTCTGGAAGGAAGCAGGATACAAATAAATAAAGGTACCCAACCAAGACTGAGCATGTATGTTTATGATCAACAGATGCTTCAATTTCAATTTCTTACTTTTTAGAGATTCAAATGTATCTATCCTGTTGCTTACCACCCTACTCCCTTACATTCTACCACTTGATATTCTGACCACTACCAGTGTCCTGTAGCTGTTCTTACAAATACCCTCTACATTATCCTCCAAATATTCAAAAATACTTTTTAAACTACTGAAAAACCTAAATTATTGCTTTTTGTTGTCTCTTTGCTATCTACTGAAACATGTTCAGACTCTTCTTCCTGGCTTTCAAAGGTCCCACCATGCAGTCTATTTAACAATCGTCTGGGCTACTCAAACTCCTTTTTTTTTTTTTCATTCAAGTTAACTAATACATAAAGCCGACATGCATTCTATGCTTATTTTTTCCTCCATGCTTTTATCCTTGCTCTTTTCCTAGCTTATCTCCTATCTAAATCCTGCTTATCCCTCAAAGCCTAGGTCTCAAGTCTGAATTTGCCCTGTTCGGCTCAACCTTTAAGACTTAACTATCTGCTATACTGGTCTAACTTGTATTTGTTCCAAGGATGTCAGCGTCAACTCCCTACCTAAAATGTGAAGTCCCCAGTCTTAAGAAGGTGGTTTCATACTCTTTATCTCTTAAAAAAGGTAAGAGTATAAAGTTAAGTATAACACAGTAAATATGGTTAATGGATTGAACTTTTAAATATCTTTCAAAAAGCTATACAATGCTATTTTAACTATAATAAAGAAACATAGCTTTTTGTTAACAAAACATATATTCTAAAACTATCAGTTTTATATTATTAAAATATATATAATAACCTACATTTCTATATTGAATCTCAATTCAAACAACCTCATTTAGAGGTATTCTGTTTCACACAAGTCTCAAAATTTTCTACGACTGCTCTTAAAAGTAGGAGTTTTAATTTTTGTTATGGGAGTGACAAAGGGGACTTAAGGTTTCTCATTTAATCAAATGTAAGACGTAGAAGAAGACATCAACTGGGATAGATGCCCCAACACAAACTCTAATTCTACCTCATTTTAAGAAATTGATAGTAAAGGAAATAGGAAGACTAGAGAAAGAAAAGCCAATTTCTCATGAGGGCCTTAACATCTTTACCTGAAAATACTTAAAGAATGTTGCCTTTTACTCATTTGGAAATCAGTACTACAGCAATTACACACATTTAGAAAGCTTTCCACACAAAACTCTAAATATTATGGAAAATATTATGAGAACATTCCTTCATAAGAAGAAATCCAGTTACTGGCCATTAATTTGGTTCTTGAATGTATGGGATAAAGGTCTACTGAAAAGGCTGTATTAGCTCTATATATCCAGGAAGAATAAAACTGGTTCGCAAAAGGCAATAAAACAGTGAAATACTATTGAGGCTTCAATCCACACCTAAAAACCAGGAATACTGAAATCGATTAGCCTCACATTCTCATTTGAAGGTGATGTCTCTCAAGTCAAAGAAGAGAAATCAGGCACATACCTTCATTGCCAGAGCAATTAAGGCTCCTTCCGTTGGCTTCCCCATTAGAGTGTTGTTTCTAATTACAGCATCGTTGCATACACAGCCCGCCTAGGAGAAATACACAGAAACTATGAATCCATCCCTGCATCCTAAGTCATTATGAAAAGTCACCTTCTTAGAGAATAAAGTATTTACCTCAACAATTCTGCTAACAGCTGGGTTATAGAATCCATGAACAACATCACCATCAACAATCACTTCCCCAAATGGATTGTAGCCAACACCAGTAACCTAAGGAACATAAAGTGGGGTCAGTAATCCAACTCATAGACAGTGACTTATAAAACCCAAAAACTATAATGATTGTGTTCATTTCATTTTATACATTATGATACTATTAGCATATATACTTAGAAAAGCACATGTCTAAAAGAACATTTAATAGTTAAAAGAACATAAATTCTGGGGAACCTGGGGGGTTGAGTTGGTTAAGTGTCCAACTCTTGGTGTGAGCTCACGTCACGATCTCAGGGGTCATGAGATTGAGCCCCATGCTGGGTTCCAAGTTCAGCACAGAGCCTGCTTAAGATTCTCTCCCTCTCCTTCTGCCCTTCTCCCCACTTCATGCACACTCACTCTCCCTCTCTCTAACAAAATAAATAAAATCTTTAAAAAAAAAGAATATAGATTCTAATTTTCACCATAATAACAAACCTCGAGTTAACTATATGAATAAATTATTAGTAAAATGTATGGTGTATTTTAAATAGAAATATATTGCTAATATAATTTTATATTGTTTCTACTTAAAATATACCATAACAAAGGATAAACCATTAAAATCTCTATACATAAACGAGCTTAAATTTATGTAACATTACATTTATAAACATAGTAAATTTTCCAAGAATTCAAATCCATTTCCACATCTAACATTCATGATTAATCTGAGACTCAAAAAAGGCAGAATTCTTTTGGCAAATATACAGGCCCAGAGACACTACATTTATTTTAGCTCTTGCAAACTACATTAACATAGTATATTACATGCCAATTTTAAAAATCAGAGGTAGAGAAAAGCCAGATACTTTTTCTGTATGACTAGAACTAAATCAATAAAAGTTAAATTTCACAGTAAAAATAAGACAGTTTAGAGAGAAATTCACAGGTAATGCTTGATATATGAAAGTATGGGCTTAAAACAACAGAAATTTATATCCTACCTTCCATACCTGAACCATACAAGCACATATAACCCCAATGACCCTGAATCATCCAGAAAAGGCACATTCAACAACACAGTATTAGGTATCCTTACCTAAATCTAACACCCCAAATATCAGTAGTCTAATTTTAAAGCCTATGTAAAATGGAATTGAATAAACCTAAGTACAACTTCCATGATTTGTCTAATGATGCAGTAAGTTGGATGCAAATACAATTTAAAATACTGTACCCATCTTAAGTAGTATGAACAAACACACCTGCCAGAAATCCTTTCAAGACTGGGGTGAAACTGGAACTTGTCCTTGAAAATTAACTTAGCTTGAAAATTAGCCAATACACACAGATGACATGCACTTAATAAACTGCCAAATATATTATTTTTAAAATAAAGTAATTCATCTATTCATTTATTCTTTCAACAAGTATTTATTACTATGAGGCAGGCCCTATGTTGGGCAAGTGAGTTATGCTCTATTACAACTTATAGTATAAGGAAGAACAGAAAATTTTACCTGGGCTGAAAACTAAGAGGCATTGAGTGCTACGAAAACAAATAACACAGGGCCAGTTCTAGGTGGTCAGCAAAGCTTTTTAAAGAAGTGGGGTTGAATGTTTATATAGCAGCAATGTTCACAATAGCCAAACTATGAAAAGAACCTGAATATCCATTGACAGATGAATAGGTAAAGAAGATGTGGGATACACACACACACACACACACATACACACACACACACACACACACACTCACACAACAGAATATTACGTAGTCATCAAAAAATGCAATCTTACCATTTGCAATGACACATGAAACTACAGGATATTACACTAATTAAAATAAGTCAATCAGAGTAAGATATTATCATATGATTTCACTCATATGTGGAATTTAAGAAACAAAACAAAGGAGCATAGGGGAAGGGAGAGTAAAATAAAACAAGACAAAATCAGAAAGGAAAACAAACCATAAGAGACTCTTAATCATAGGAAACAAACTGACAGTTGCTGGAGGGGAGTGGGGTGGGGGGATGGGGAAAGTGGATGATAAGACATTAAGGAGAGCATGGGATGTAATGAGTACTGGGTTAGTTATGTAAAACTGATGAAAATCACTGAACTCTACCTCTGAAACTAATAATATACTATATGCCAATTAAGTGAATTGGAACGAAGGAGGGGAAAGAGGAACAGAGGAGGGAGACTGCGACTGAGCTGCAAAGGATGAAGACATAACGGACTGTCCTATGCAATGAGAAAAGCGCAAAAGGGCCTGAAGTAGGAGGACTTTGTCACACCAAAAGAACCATAAAGCCATGCATCTGGTGCCCGGAAAGCAAAGTGAAACATGAAAGGATAAAGAAGGAAATAAGGAACAAAATACATAGGGACTTTGAAAGGCCATACTTCAGGACCCTGGTCACAATGGAAAGCCACTGAAATATCTGAATTAAGGGAGTGACTTGCTAACATTTGGTTCTAAAAGATCTCCCAAGAGGTGCCTGGGTGGCTCAGTTGGTTGGGCAACTGCCTTCGGCTCAGGTCATGATTCCAGAGACCCGGGATCCGGTCCCGCATTGGGCTCCCAGCTCCTTGGGGAGTCTGCTTCTACCTCTGACCTTCTCCCCTCTCATGCTCTCTTTCACTCTCTCTCTCAAATAAATAAGTAAAATCCTTAAAATAAATAGATAAAAAATAATAATAAAATAAAAGATCTCCCAAGCTGCATATAGAACAAGAAGAGTTTGGTAACAAACAGCTAGGGGAGACTGAAAGACAGGTGCCAAGGATGATTCGAAGTTTCTGGACTATAAAAATGGAGTTTACAAGTGCAGTGGGATCAAGACTGGTAGCATAAGGAAAAGGCTCTGCTGATGATGAATTTATAGCCCTTATGAAGACATGACAACAGAATTGTTAGAAATGTCTAAACACCAAGTTTCTTAACAAAGAAATACTGTTGTTAAAAAACAAAACTATACAGTACCTCAGCATGCAGACCATCCGAAGTAAAGATGTGAGTAACAGTCATTTCATTCTTTGTCAGTGTTCCAGTTTTATCCGAACAAATCACATTACAACAGCCTACAGAATAAATCATTATACGTCACCAAGAATCAGTGAGAAATAAACAAGTATACACTGAAAACAAATCAAAGACTCTGGAAGCCTTTCCTGCTTCTCTTAATTTTGTACAAATCAAGTTCACTGATAATTCTCTTGTTTTCTCTCATTATGCTTTTCACCACCATAAAGTATGTTCTGAAATTAAAATTTAAAGTGATAAATGTTGATGTTTTCTTATTAACTTGCAACTGAATTTCTACAGAGCTTCTCAGTATTAGTTTTATATTGTAACTTTATATAGTTTTAAGGGTACCTACCTATAAACCCATATAATTTTTTCAGTCAGTATTTTAAGGTATTTTGCCTTCTCAATATTATAGACTAAAAAATTAAATTCAGTATTTTTGAATTCCTAAATTTTTAAAAAAAGAAGTTTCAGAGCATACATAAAGTTAATTTATAGCAACATTTAGCAACTGTTGTATATTATTGTTCTTATCAACAAATTCAACGGGACTATGACACTCTAGAACCTATGATTATCAATTATCTTCTTTGAGATGTCAAAAAAATTCTATTAATTTTACTCTAAGGTTTTATTTGTTATATAGATTTCTTTTTTACATGATTTAAGAATTAGAACATCCATGACACACAGATTTCTCTGAAAGTCCCCTGTCCTAATTGATAGACACTTTTAATGGCCTTTTCTGGTCCTGAAAACCGTATTTAACTTTGCTACAAGTCAAACACCACTATGCTAGCCTCTTAAGACAAAAACTGCAGCGACCTGATGATGATTCACTGTTGATGTAAACTAACAACTATTGCTTAAGTATGCTCGTAATACCATCTACTTACCCAGAGTTTCAACAATAGGCAGTTTTTTCACAATGGCCCTCTTCTTCACCATTCTCATAACACCAAGGGCCAGAGTCACTGTGACCACAATGGGAAGACCCTCGGGAATTGCTGCCACAGCCAAACTGTAACCAATATATACTTAGTATTCAAGTATTAATTAAACAGTACCTACAGCAATAATTTCAATTGGTTGTTACTTAAAACAGAGGCTAATAAAAATACAAAAACACTCAAAAATGGCCTTAAGAGGAAAGGAAAGTTGATTAACATTTACTGGATACCTACTAGCTGCCAGGTTAAGTGCAGTGGTTGAAGAATGTAGGTTGTGACATCAGATTGCCTAGATTTATGCCCATGGCTTCACCAATTTTTACCTCTTTGACCCTGAGCTATTATTACTACACCCCCACAGTTTAGTTTTCTCATCTATAAATGCAGTTAACACAGTAACAAGTATTCAAAAAAAAAAACCTTATACGTGACTGTTCATAGCAGCACTATTTACAACGGCCAAAAGATCACTGTAATGTCTATCAACTGATAAATGGGAAATTGTGATATATCCATACAATAAGGTATTATTCCACCATAGAAAGAAAGTACCTTTCTTTGTATGGTGGATACATGCTACAACACAGATGAACTTTGAAGATATTATAACAAGTTAAAGAAGCCAGACACAAAAGACACATATTGTTTTTATTCCATTTATATGAAGTATTAACAATAAGCAAATCCATAGAGACAGAAAGCAGTTTAGTGGCTGTCAAGGGCTAGGGAGAACAAAGACTGGTGAGTGATTGTCCAATGGGCACAGGGTTTTCTTTTGGGGTGATGACACTCAGTAATGACTGTGGCTGTACAAGACTATGCATGGACTTAATTCTATTGAATTGTACATTTTAAAATGGTAAGTTTTATGTATGTGTATTTCATCATAACAAAAAAATTAATTACTGTTCCCTTTGCAATTAAAAAAAACTCAGGGGTGCTTGGGTGGCTCAGTGGGTTAAAGCCTCTTTGTCTCAGGTCATGATCCCGGGGTCCTGGGATCAAGCCCCACGTCAGGCTCTCTGCTCAGCAGGAACCCTGCTTCCTCCTCTCTCTCTGCCTACTTGTGATCTCTCAAATAAATAAAATCTTTTAAAAAAATAAAAAAAAATCAAATTAACTTTCTATTTTTTATCCCATTCCAAATACCACCTCTTGACTTGTCTACAGGTATGCGTTCCTGTTTTTCATTTTAACATTGCTGCATCCACTGCTTCTACTCACCAATTTCTATTACCTACTTTTTCTTTAGCATAATCTAACTTGATAATCCTTAGCATCCTGTTCTGTAAGCATTATTAAGCTTTCATGCTCTGTTTACAGGTTAATTCTAAAATTTGAAAGCCAATGAATGATAAAATATCACTGGCTAAATAATGTACATACACTAAGAGTCAAGAAATACGTGCCTATCAGGGCACCTGGGTGGCTTAGTCAGTTAAGCACTTGACTCCTCATCTCAGCTCAGGTCTTAGTCACAAGGTGGTAAATTCAAGCCCCACATTGGGCTCCAAAGAAATACGTTCTATCAGTAATACTTCCTACTCTCTTTTGAACTACTCTATGCTGAAACAGAATCCTCTTTTCTTAGGCTTCCATTAACCCTCCCTGTATTAGGGGAAAAAAGGCATCATTGTTCACAATCTAGATCTAATGGATCTTTCCACTGTTTTGTTTTTAAGTCACTTTACAAATAATTTGCAGAAGAATAAAATGGGCTGTGAAAAACTTCATTAGAAATTTTGAATTTTAAACTCAAACTATTTTCCTGGATTTGAAGGTATACATATATCGGGGTAATGTCCTTTGGATGAAACTAATGGCTCATCAACTGTCAGGAAAGAACCTGGAATATATACACTTTACAAAATATGATTTCAAATTCAAAATACACTTCCAATAGGTTATAAAGGCTTCATTTTTTGTATTTGTACCTTCAAAATGCAACACTTTTGAAATTGTGGATGGTTCATAATTTTGTTGAAAAGAGAACAGTCATCTTTGTAAAATAATTTTTATATTTAGAAACACCAATAACATGAGTCCAATTAACCTTTTCATTTCTATGTCATCAATTTCCTTTTAATCATTTTTATAGTCATACCAGCCTTTGGTATTTCTCCATTTATAAATGGTATAAAGTAAAAATTGGTAAACAAATATCATAAAAGATTTTTAAAAAACTGTTACATACACCCTGTTAACAAAAAAGGGTGGTCTGGATTCTTGCTGGAAAACACTGCATGATGAATTCCTTGCTGTAGAATGACTAACTGAAAGGGAATACCTGTCCTTCCCTATTTGTCTTTAGAAGTAAACTATTCACTCATTAATTCAGGAGTTTCAGAAAATTTAAACTACCATCATCCAAAGAAAGACTCGTAGTGTTAAGATTTCACTTGTTTAAGTTTCACCTCCATTACTAAAGCATACAGTGGCTCTTTGTCTCTTTCCATTCATCTTCTGGTTTGTCCAATTACCTTTCTATCAATTATTCTATTCCATTATGGCAGAAAGCAAAAAATTATGATTCTTAATTTTAATGAGTAAAAAAAGAAGACAACAATGACTGTCTCTAGACCTCTTTTATACCTTTGTAAAGGACAATGTAATATTCTGAGCAATGTAATAAAAAAAAATTAGAGAATAACAGAATGATGATTTACTTTACTATTACCTCAACCCTGTAAGTGATCCCATCATTCTTCTGCATTCTTATTGTTTTTACTCATTTTTAGAACAGCTGGAAATAATTATTAAAATAATTGCTAGGGTAATGAAATAATAAAATGTTTCAAGACACAGGAAAAGTAAGGTCACAAAAGATCCCATAATATATCTTACTTAAAATTATAAAAGGACAATGGACCCATATAATAATTGTGAAATAGAATGAGTTTTATTCTATTAAAAAAGTTTTTAATATTCTGTCCTTTGTAAGACCTTGAAGTAGGAATAAAAATCATGTCAATCTTCACGAACAGAACTGCTCAAAAAAAAACCCCTCAAAATCTAAAAATGAATCCAATAGATTATATGCTAATGTTTAATATCTCAAACTCATGCCCCATTTTAAATTTATTTCATATTTCACCCAAGTGTTTTTTTATAGAGATTGAAGCCAAGAGTTTCAAATTGTATTTTTGCTCCTTTGAGGAAAAAAATATATACTCCTTCACCCTATCACAAGTATTTTTGAACCTCTTACTCAACCTACCTATTCTTTGTAAACCATCGGATTATTTTTTAGTTCATTGTTTTTGTTCTAACATTTTGGAACTATTACTTCCTAGGCCTACGATAGAGCTGTCATCCAGGACTTCTTTTCGTTAGATGCCTAAGTGAGTTCTACTCTTACTTATATACCATACATCATCTTCCTTTTTTCATCCTTGTTTTACCAGAATTCATATAGGACAGGGAAGGAAAAAATTTTCTGGTTACTTGCCCATCTACTTGTAATTAACTGGATCAATACTTTATGTCTGCCTAGATTTACAGATTTAAAATCCTTTCCCCTCATACATTGACAGCACTGCCCCACTGTTCTCTAATGTAATTTAATGTTACTATCGAGGAAGGGTTAACAAAATCCTTTTCCTGTTCTGCATTTGGTTAATTCTCTAGCTCTGTTCCCCCAGTGACCTGGTAAGGGTAGTTAAGTCAACCATGTTGCCAGGCAACACTGCTTATGATAAAGGGATCTCCTGACTGATAAACTGTCTATGGACTGGAAGAATTTAAATTGTCTTACAGAAAGCCATCACACTGGGTTTCCTGAGTGTAGTTGACTTTTATAACTGGACATGTTTCTTGCAAGCACCCTGTGAAGTATTTTTCCAGAGATGTTGGCATCCATGGAATATGAAACATTTTAATCCAGGGTAGCTCCCCAACTCACAAGGTCATCCCAACCTCCTCACACCTGAAGCTGAACTGCTGTATAGACTCTCTCAGAAGATGACTGCCTTGGGGCACCCGGGTGGCTCAGAGGGTTAATACTCTGCCTTCAGCTCAGGTCATGATCTCAGGATCAAGCCCCGCATTGGGCTCCCTGCTCAGCAGGGAGCCTGCTTCCCACCCAGCCCACGCTGTGCCTGTCTCTCTGCCTACTTGTGATCTCTATGTCAAATAAATAAATAAAATATTTTTTTAAAAAAAAGGGAGGGGGGGAAGAAGAAGAAGAAGATGGCTGCCTTAAGTCGCCCCAGTGTTCAGGGCACAGGTACCAATTGTGACCTATGAAAGTTTTTTATCAGTTGAAATGTCTAGAAGAGTCAAAAAAGACCCCATGGGGGCACCTCAGGGGCTCAGTCTGTTAAGTGTCTGCCTTCAGCTCAGGTTATAATACCAGAGTCCTGTGCTCAAGCCCCACACTGGGCTCCTTGTTCAGCAGGGAGACTGCTTCTCTGCCCCGCCACCCCACCCTCACTCATCCTCTCTCTCAATAAAAATTTTCAACAATAAAAATAAATAAAAATTAATAATAAATAAAAAGACCCCCATGGTGGAAACATGGTGGAAACTGCAACTGCTAACGAGAAGTCTGACACCAGTCTGATCATACTCCCTTTATAGACGACCTAAACTCTCTTCCGTAATAATGATGCATCTAGGTTGGGAGTTTTTTCATCCTGTTTGCATTTAGAAAATCCATACAAACTATAAAAATTTCATGTCTTACTTCAGATTGAGAAAATATTCATGTAACATTTCTTACATAATTTTTCTTCCCTCTCTTTGAAACTCCTATTGGTTAGATATGGTATATATTAAATTATTCTTTTTGTCACTTTTATTTCATTCTCTGTTTTGGTCACTTTACTCTGTTTTTTGGGAGCTCTCTTTGACTTTACATTACACCTTTAAATTGAATTTTCAATTTCAGCAGTTAAAACTCATAATTTTCTAAAAACTTTTCTTGTCTTCCGACCTTCTTCTGCAGCAATCTGTTTATCATGATGCCATTTCTTCACAAATCTCTGAAATCTCTGAAAATAAAAATGCTTCCTAGCTTTAATTTTTCTGCTCTATGTCTTGAATTTTTCATTTTCCTCTGAGATTATTTAATTTTGATTATTATGGTCTTTTCTCTTTTATGCTGCTAATTTTCAGCTGGGGAATCCTTAATTGTCTATTTATATATAAAAATGCAGTATTATATTAGACTGATAATACCAAGCCTCTAGTGCAGATTTTCTTCACTGCTATACATGTAGGTTTCCATTCTCCTAGAATTCATTTCAATATATGAATTCTGAACTATTTAAGTAGAGAAACTATACTCTTTTCTGCTCATATAATACCTCCATAGTGGAACATAACCTATGCCTATTAGAGAAATAAGAAAGGGAAAAGAGACTTTAATTTATAAGCAGACAATTAAAACTTACCTTACACTAATAGTAAACATTTCCAGGATATCTTTTCCTAGTAACCAGCCAACCAACATGATGATACCTAGAACAAAATCAAATAGCTATTTTTCCCTTTATATATAATCACATAAGTATAGATGGGATAGAATAACGAGCTGAGGGCAGCCAAAAAGTCCCTTCACATAAAGTGCATCAGATCACAATTACATGATTTTACAAAAATCCATTAAGCAGGGGAGATTAAAATTAATGCTGCTTAAAATCAATGCTGTACGTGCGCGCGCGCGCGCGCGCGCGCACACACACACACACACACAGAGTTTAACCTTTTGTTGCCGCTGCTGCCACCCACTCCTTAAAGCAACAGTATCTGAGGATTCCCACTATAAGAAAATATTACCAGTATTTTCATACAAAGGGGGGGCAGAGGTAGAGTAAAACATACAAATCTTCTATTTATTATCAGCTTTGCAAAAATTAACCCTAGAACATTACTTCTCCTAACTAAATATCCAGGCGATACGTATGAAGTTTGTACTACAAACAAAAGAATAATTAGGACTTGGCTCAAAGAGTGCCTTATCTTACTTAAGATATTGAAAATTGCACTAACATTTAAAAATTACTACTTTTACAGCATTTACAAATGAAAAATCAATTAACATATGAGGCGCCTGGGTGGATCAGTCAATTAAGCGTCTGCCTTCAACGTGGGTCATGATCTCAGTGTCCTGGGACAGAGCTCGAAGTCAGGCTCCCTGCCCAGCCAGGAGTCTGCTTCTCCATCTCTCCCTACCTGCCGCTCCACCCAGGTTTGTGCTCTCTCTCTTTCTGTCAAATAAATAAATAATCTTTATAAAAAAATCAATTAACATAAACCAAACAACATACTCTCTGCTTTAACCTTTGTTTCTGAAATGAAGGGGGGCGTCGAGAGCACCACTAGTTTTTTGAGAAAAAACACAGTATCATTATAGATTTAATAAAATAAAGCCACTTCAAAATTGTAGTCTAGATCAATATAAACACTTATACAAAGTTTTTCTTCATCTTTCCACAACTACAAAATAATAATCCCGATGGTGACTCTCTTAAGATCCTATCCAAAATACGACCCTGACAAAAGAAATTACATTCAATGAACTATATCAGGGGTCAGGGAAGCTATAATCTGAAAGCCTCCTGCATGTTTGTAAATAAAATTTGTTTGAACATAGCCACATCCATTTGTTTATATACTGGCTATGAATGCTTTCCTGTTGACGGCAGAGATCAGTATTTCCATCAGAGAATACTGGAAATACTTTGGTAAGGACCAAAAGCTAAAATATTTACTATTAGGCTCTTCGCCAAAAAAAAAAAGAAAAAAAGTCTGCTGACCTCTGATTTTGATCTTAACCCTTATCCTATTCCATATACTATCCTAACAAGAAAAATTATGATCAATGTTTATATTAAAACCAGATAATCATAAAGTTGAAAGATTTTTATCCCTAAAAGTGATGTGGTTTCACAGTACAGCATTAATATAACTGGGGAGATTTAAGTGACTAAATTTCTTAGATTTATCAAATTCCGTATAAATTCTAGAAAATAAACAGCAATAATCAAATAATCAAATTAACTACATACTGGTTAAAAATGAGGAATGAAATACCTTTCTACATTCTTTATTATGAAGACAGAGGGATCATACAATTAATATTATTTAATTGAAACTGCGTAAGAGAAATCTGCTTTAACTTAAAACTGTATTATTAATTTTGAGACATTAAGCTAGCAAAAATAATTAAAATAATATCAAGGAGAGATGCCTCTGTAGCTCAGTCAGTTAAGCATTCGCCTTCAGCTCAGGTCATGATCCCAGTGTCCTGGGATTGAGTCCCGCATCAGGCTCTTTGCTCAGCAGGAAGCCAGCTTCTCCCTCTGCCTGCTGCTCCCCGTGCTTGTGCACTCTCTCACTCTCATTCACTGACAAATAAACAAAATCTTTTAAAAATAAAAATAAAATTATGGAAAAATTAAAGGAGAAAGGACTCCAAAATCGATTCAAGTGTTTAATGTATGATAAAGATGTCATTTCAACTCAGGGAATAAAGAATGGACTACATAATTAACAGTATTGGGATAATTAACTTTTGAGTAAAAATGTTAACTCTACCTTAACTCCTTTTTTTTTTTAATTAACATATAATGTATTATTTGTTTCAGGGGTACAGGTCTGTGATTCATTACTCTTACACAATTCACAGTGCTCACCATAGCATATACGTTCCCCAATGTCCATCACCCAGGCATCCCATCCCTCCCACCCCCTTCCACTCCACCCACCCTCAGTTTGTTTCCTGAGATTAAGAGTCTCTATGGTTTGTCTCTCTCTCTGGTTTCATCCCATTTCATTTTTTTCTCTCTCCCTCATGATCCTCTGTCTCGTTTCTCAAATTTCACGTATCAGCGAGATCATAATTGTCTTTCTCTGAGTGACTTATTTCACTTAGCATAATACCCTCTATTTCCACCCACTTCATTGCAAATGGCAAGATTTCATTTTTCGATGGCTGCATAATATTGCATTGTGTGTGTGTGTGTGTGTGTGTGTGTGCGCGTGTGTACACATACATATATACACACCGCATCTTTATCCATTCATCTGCCAAAGGACAACCAGGCTCTTTTCATAGTTTGGATATTGTGGACATTTCTGCTATAAACATTCGGGTGCACGTGCCCCTTCGGATCACTACATTTGTTTCATTAGGGTAAATACCCAGCAGTGCAGTTGCTGGGTTGTAGGGTAGCTCTATTTTCAAATTTCTGAGGAACCTCCATATTGTTTTCCAGAGTGACTGCACCAGCCTGCATTCCCACCAACAATGCAAGAAGTTTCCTCTTTCTCCGCAGCCTCACCAACACCTGTCATTCCCTGACTTGTTAATTTTAGCCACTGTGACTGGCCTGAGGTAGTATCTCATCGTGGTTTTGATCTGTATTTCCCTAATGCCAAGTGATGTTGAACACTTTTTCATGCGTCTCTTGCCCATTTGGATGTCTTCTTTGCAGAAATGTCTGTGTCTTCTGCCCATTTCCTGGTTAGATTATTTGTTCTTTGGGTGTTGAGTTTGATAAGTTCTTTACAGATTTTGGATACTAGCCCTTTATCTGATATACCATTTGCAAATATCTTCTCCCATTCTGTCGGCTGTCTTTTGGTTTTGTTGATTGTTTCCTTTGCTGTGCAAAAGCTTCTGATCTTGAAGTCCCAATAGTTCATTTTTGCCCTTGCTTCCCTTGCCTTTGGAGATGGCCCTAGGAAGTAGCTGCTGTGACTGAGTTCGAAGAGGTTGCTGCCTGTGTTCTCCTCAAGGATTTTGATGGGTTCCTATCTCACACTGAGGTCTTCCATCCATTTTCAGTCTATTTTCGTGTCTGGTTTAAGGAAATGATCTAGTTTCATTCTTCTGCATGTGGCTGTCCAATTTTCCCAACACCATTTGTTAAAAAGACTGTCTTTTTACCACTGGACATTCTTTCCTGCTTTGTCAAGGATTAGTTGACCATAGAGTTGAGGGTCCACTTCTGGGCTCTCTAGTCTATTCCATTGATCTATGTGTCTGTTTTTGTGCCAGTACCATACAGTCCTGATAATTACAGCTTTGTAATAGAGCTTGAAGTCCAGAATCATAGCGCCACTAGCGTTGGTTTTCTCTTTCAACATCCTCTGGCTTTCAGGGTCTTTTCTGGTTCCATAAAAAATTTTAGGATTATTTGTTCCATTTCTTTGAAAAAAGTCAATGGTAGTTTGATAGGGATGGCATTAAATGTATAGATTGCTCCAGGTAGTATAGACATTTTCACAATATTTATTCTTCCAATCCATGAGCATGGAATGTTTTTCCATTTCTTTGTGTCTTCCTCAATTTCTTTCAAGAGTATTCTATAGTTATCAGAGTACAGATTCTTTGCCTCTTTGGTTACATTTACTCCTAGGTATCTTATGGTTTTGGGTGCAATTGTAAATGGGATCAACTCCTTAATATCTCTTTCTTCTGTCTTGCTGTTGGTGATAGAAAGGCAACTGATTTCTCTGCATTGATTTTATATCTTGCCAGTTTACTGAATTCTTGTATGAATTTCTAGCCATTTTGGGGTGGTCTTTTGGGTTTTCCACATAAAGTATCACATCATCTGCAAAGAGTCAGAGTCTGATTTCTTCTTTGCTGATTCAGATGCTTTTTCTTTCTTTTTGTTGTCTGATTGCTTAGGCTAGGACTTCTAGTACTATGTTAAGTAACAGTGGTAATAGTGGACAGCCCTGCTGTGTTCTTGACCTTAGGTGAAAAGCTCTCAGTTTTTCCCCATTGAGAATGATATTCACTGTGGGTTTTTCACAGATAGCTTTGATGATATTGAGGTATATACCCTCTATCCTTACACTGTGAAGTTTTAATCAAGAATGGATGTCGTACTTTGTCAAATGCTTTTTCTCCATCTACTGAGAGTATTATATGGTTCTTGTCCTTTCGTTGATTAACATAGTGTTTGACATTGATTGATTTGCAGATGTTGAACTGACCCTGCATCCTAGGAATAAACCCCACTTGGTCCTGGTGAATAATCCTTTTATCTACTGTTGGATCCTACTGGCTAGTATTTTGGTAAGAATTTTTGCATCATGTTCATCAGGGATATTGGTCTGTAATTTTTTTTGATGGGGTCCTTGGTTTTGGGATCAAGGTAATGCTGGCCTCATAAAATGAGTCTAGAAGTTTTCCTTCTATTTCTGTTTTGTTTTTTTTTTTAACAGTTTCAGGAAAATAGGTATTAATTCTTCTTTAAATGTTTGGTAGAATTCTCCTGGGAAGCCATCTGGCCCTGTGCTCCTGTTTGTTGGGAGATTTTTGATTACTGCTTCAATTTCCTTGCTGGTTACTGGTCTATTCATGTTTTCTATTTCTTCTTGGTTCAGTTTGGTAGTTTATACTTCTCTAGAAATGCATCTATTTCTTCCAGATTGTCTAATTTGTTGGCATATAGTTGCTGATAATAAGTTCTTATAATTGTTTGTATTTCTTCAGTGTTGTGAGCTCTCCTCTTTCATTCATGATTTTATTTATTTGGGTCCTTTCTCTTTACATTTGGATAAGTTTGGCCAGGGGTTTATCAGTCTTATTAATTCTTTCAAAGAACCAGCTTCTAGTTTTGTTGATCTGTTCTATTGTGCTTTTGGCTTCTATTTCATTGATTTCTGCTCTTATCTTTATTATTTCTCCTCTCCTCCTGGGTTTAGGCTTTCTCTGCTGTTCTCTCTCCAGCTCCTTTAGATGTAGGGTTAGGTTATGTATTTGGGACCTTTCTTGTTTCTTGGGCTTGTATTGCTATGTACTTTCCTCTCAGGACCATCTTTGCTGCATCCCAAAAATTTTAAACAGTTGTGTTTTCATTTTCATTTGTTTCCATGAATTTTTTCAATTCTTCTTTAATTTCCTGGTTGATCCATTCATTCTTTAGTAGGATGCTCTTTAGCCTCCATATATTTGAGTTGTTTCCAACTTTCCTCTTGCGGTTGAGTTCAAGTTTCAAAGCACTGTGGTCTGAAAATATGCAGGGAATGAGTCCAATCTTTTGATACCAGTTAAGACCTGATTTGTAACCAAGGATGTGATTTATTCTAGAGAATGTTCCATGTGCACTTGAAAAGAATGTGTATTCTGTAGCTTTGGTATGGACTGTTCTGAATATATCTGTGAATTATCTGGTCCAGTGAGTCATTTAAAGCCCGTATTTCCTTGCTGGTCTTTTGCTTAGATGATCTGTCCATTTCAGTGAGGGGGGTTGTTAAAATCCTCTACTATTATTGTACTACTGTTGATGTGTTTTCTTTTTTTAAAGATTTTATTTATTTATTTATTTGCCAGAGAGAGAGAGAGAGAGAGCACAGAGGAAATGACACGCAGAGGGAGAGAAAGAAGCAGGCTCCCGTTGAGCGGAGAGCCCGATGTGGGACTCGATCCCAGGACCCTGGGACCATGACCCGAGCTGAAGGCAGAGGCTTAACCCTCTGAGCCACCCAGGTGCCCCATGTTGATGTGTTCCTTTGAGTTTATCATTAATTGGCTTATATAACTGGCTGCTCCCATGTTAGGGGCATAAATATTTACAATTATTAGATCTTCTTGTTGGATAGACTCTTTTAGTATGATTTAGTGTCCTTCCTCATCTCTTTATTACAGTCTTTGGTTTAAAATCTAATCTGTCGGGGCACCTGGGTGGCTCAGTGGGTTAAGCCTCTGCCTTCGGCTAGGGTCATGATCTCAGGGTCCTGGGATCGAGCCCCGCATCGGGCTCTCTGCTCAGCTGGGAGCCTGCTTCCCCTTCTCTCTCTGCCTGCCTCTCCACCTACTTGTGATCTCTATCAAATAAATAAATAAAAATCTTTACAAAAAAAATAAATAAATAAAATCTAATCTGTCTGATATAAGGATGGCTGCCCCAGCTTTCTTTTGATGTCCATTAGCATGGTAAATGATTTTCTACCCCCTCACTTTAAATCTGGAGGTGTCTTTGGGTCTAAAATGAGTCTCTTGGCGCCTGGGTGGCTCAGTGGGTTAAAGCCTCTGCTTTCGGCTCAGGTCATGATCCCAGGGTCCTGGGATCGAGCCCCGTATCGGGCTCTCTGCTCAGCAGGGAGCCTGCTTCTTCCTCTCTCTCTGCCTGCCTCTCTGCCTGCTTGTGATCTCTCTGTCA